>NW_024523822.1:16853681-17223536 GCF_017590135.1 Pyrgilauda ruficollis | reverse complement strand
CGTGCTGGGGGGGTGGGGGGGGGGGGGGGGGGCAGTTTCTAGAAATGTGTGAAATCTTTCATTTGAACTACAAAAGCCTGGAAGCAGACTTGCTGTGAATTCATCCTACATTTGCAAATTGTCAGCAAATCGTTAAACTCGTGTCTGCTGGGCTGTCTGCAAGGTTGTGTCTGCTGTCACTGTGCAGGTGTTGCTGGCTCTTGTCCTCGGGGACTTCCACGACTGTTGTTCTGGAGCCTTTCCAGGGAAAATGTGGTGCACGTCTTAAAAGGCCATTCACAGTCTTGTGGTTTTCAGACACCTGTGCATTGTGCTGGAAGAGAAAAAACTCATGCAAACCTTCGTGATTCCCGTGAAACTTTAATGTGTTTCCTTTCCTGGCAGCTTAAGCAGTACCCAGATGTGAGTTATGTCCCAGCCTCCTGGGGTCTGTGTACACAAGTGTCTGACATTGCAAAGCTACTTCAAAGCAAAAGCAATTTTGGAACCATGTTAAAGCTGACTTGACATACCAAAGTGTGACCTGAAGGAGTGAGATCCAAGCATAGATTCTCCTCTGCAGGTACAGGAATAGCCACCCAGCAGACATCCCAGACTGAAACCACCACAGCAGGATTTGGCCGCCAACACTGCAGAAGACACCTTGCCCCTGCAATGGAGCTGTGAAGTTGTGTGGAAGGCAACAGGAAAAACTAATTACGTTTGTGGATAACGTGGGAAATACTTGATGTAGGAGAAAACTTAACATATCTTATACAGGCTTGTGAGCCTTCAGACCTGATCACAGCAGTGGTCACCATCCCATAGCAATGAGCTGAGGCAGCAGCAGCTGCTCCACTGCCTGCATTATTCATGTGACCTGTCTGGACAACCTCAGCAATCCTTGGAATTTCATACTTATTAAATACTTGAAATAATAAAAATTCTCTAATATTAATAAAAAATAGAATAATATTATTCCTGTGATTCTTACCATAGTCTGTGTTTACAACGTCTAATCATCTGTTGAGACATCTGAGAGATTTGACACATGAGCTCCAGCAGATCTTGCTGAGGCAGTTGAAAGCAGTGCCTCTGTCAGGGTAGGAGTCAGCCAGGGATCAGAACATCTGGATATCTAAATCAAAGCATCTATGCTCCCATTGTCATCAACAGACATGGAGGACTTTGTTCAGTTGCTTAGGCACAAGCACCAGGTGCCATTTGAGAAGTCCCAAGTGTGCCCGCCTCACCTCTGGCTGCCGCCCTGAAGAGCATGAGGGCTGTAGGCCCTGGGTTACATCTGCCAGTCTCTCAGCTGTGTCTGTGACCCTGTGGTTTTATCAGGCATTTCTATCTCAAATGCCTGATACTTGCATGTGGGTGGCTGAATGAACCCCAGCCAATACACCAGAGAGCCTGGAGAGCAGATGGGAAGAATTAAGTGGATTTATTGACAAAGTTATGACACAAGGAGGAGATGGGACACACCTCACTGACAGCAGCTCCTCTGACCAGAGCAAGTATCATCCCAGGAAGCCTCATCTCCTCTGTCCACCTCTACCCCTAATAATCCTAGTGTGTTATTTTTGAATTTAATGCTTCTTGAGTTTAGCTGGAGCAAAAGAAGCCATGGCTGTGAAGAGACATCATAAATTGTGAATGGAATAGCAGCATCCCTGCTTGAGCTGTAGCCTACACCTCCCAATGGGCCAGTTAACTTGTGTGCAAGAATATTACCACATTGAATGAAAGGCCTTGTAGATGGAATTCAAAACAAGGGCAGTATGTTGGTTATTTCTGCATCAAAGACAAGTTCTTAATATATAAATGATGGTTTAATTTTAAGCTAGATTTGAAAATGCTTCAGTGAAAGGAGTTAATTCTCTCTTTAGGTAAAATTCACATAAGCTTTTAATTCCATTCTCTAAACATCAATAGTTTTGTTATTATTCAATATTCACTTACTCTTCTCAATAGCAGCTTTATAGCTGGTAAATTCAAGCAGATGTTTCAGTTTCAGTCTCATGCCACTGAAAATGGCTGCGGATCAGAGAGCTTCTTTAGAACATGCATTTCCTTTGAAATGATTATGATCTTACACTGACATACCTTTGGGTTCTTGTTCTGAAAATGTTTTATTTCAGATTTTGTGCCAATCTACCACAGATAATCAGGTAGCTTTTAAACACGCGGATCACAATTCAGTTGTCCCTCACAGCTCTGCAGACTTTCTGTCTTTGAAAGTATGTAATGTCCACAAGTATAAGGCAAAACAGTCTCTGAACACAGGAACTCATGTGCTTTGCAGTGAAATGACAGTCCTGATCTAACATACGTGCAGGAAACTGCATCCTAACAGTCCAGTCATTTTGATTGAGACCTGATCTTGCAAAACTTATGGACAGGATTTTTTCCTAAGTCCATTTCCCATAACTACTTCAAAGCTTTGTTTCAGGAATACCTGTGAGTTCCTGCTACATCAAGGCTGCAGTGATAAAGTGGCCATGCTGCGGTTTTTATTAAATGCTAAGATGTGACATTTTATTTACAGCTCTCTGACCCAGTAAAAGATCCATGCAAACACTGGGCTGCTTGATATAGAGAGAACTTGCAGTATATTTGAGCTGTACCATTATTAAAAGCATTTCTCTAGACATTCCCTTTCCTTCTTGAATTGTTCTTGGCATTTCTGGAATATTTATGAATATTTATGAAGGCAGTTACTTGTGTACTAAGTGGAGTCTGTAAGTCACCAATTTCTCTGGAAATATTTGCATTTTGTGAAAACTTTGTTAGCTCTTCCACACAAGTGCCCCTGAGGAACTAGGAGGTCTGAGCAGAGCATTGTAAAGCACATCCTACAGAATGTATATAAGCCTTTAGTCGGCACAGCTGCAGTGCAGCAGATTGAGTCACCACCTGAAGAAACTCAGGGAGCACTGTGCTTTAGTCAAGGAAAGCTAGTCAGGAGGCTGTTTTTAGACCTTTACAGATGTGTTCTCAGCTACCAAACCTGTGCTAAATCAGCTGCTGAACAGACTTATAGCAATTAATAGATGACTCTTTGTTTGATTAAGTAAACGATCTTAATAAATTCAAGGCTACATGGAGAAAATACACTGATTTATTGGTCCAATACAGCTTACTCTGAAAGCAAAAGGAGTTCCACATTTGACTTCAAAGGAAGAAAATCTGTAAGCTAAAACTTTAAACAGTGTGATAAACACTAGTAAAACATAATACTTACTAAAGCAGTGTGAATTGTGCTCCCAAAAGGTGCACATTTACTTTCTTTTATATATTCGTTCAGCTTAATACTAATGAAAATGAAATATGATTGGTCACCGAAGTCACACCTGAGTACTGAGAGTTAAACAATCTACCAGAAATACTACTAAATATATTTGCAATAAATACTAATAGAATTAACTTGATTGCTCAGTTGCAAAATGGTGAAAACCAAATTCGCCAGTATGCTTCCCGATAAAAGACTGCATACTGAGTTCTAAGTTTTAATATTCTTGTACACTACAGAGCCATACATGCATTTAGAGATTCTGTAAAATTGACATTAATATCAATTGAAGTGGAAATAGGTCAAGATTGCTTTGTTGGACTGAATGCTTCACAAATTGCCTATTTACAATAGCTCACTTAGCTCTGCTAAGTGGTTTCACAACAGAAGACCATTTTTTCTCTCTTGCCTTTGTGTTCTTAGTTATTCATGGTTGGTGTGGCATAGAACAATGGAAGTCTATCACAGCAAAGACTAAATGAAGGCTAAGTTGAAGGTGTCCTGATTTATCTCTGTAGGAGTCAAATCACATTCCTTTTTTTAAGACCAAACGGAGACAGATCTTGCACGTTCACAATGCACTTTCCCAGTGAAGTCTGGCATATCAACACCATGCTTCTGCTGTTTACAAGGAAATTGAGCAAAGGAAAATGATTTTCATTTCAGCCTTCAGCCAGCTGTGCTGCCAGACAATGAAGCATGATGCTGAGTGCAGAACAGCAGCTTGTCTGATAGACGGTAAGTAATTAAGTGTCTTCGGTCTGGAAAAGGGTTTATGTTGTCCTTGGGCTTTAGACAATTCTATTTCTTTTCCTTAGCTGCATTCCTGTGAGAAAAAAAATAAACCAGACCAAAACCCAATATTCACCCTATTCGTATTTACTGTGAAAAGATGATGCTCTCCCTGCTCTGTAGAGCAGTGACCCTCCAGGTGTAGACCAGAAAATGGATGTTTCATTTCATTTCTTTCTTTTGTGCCTTTGTGAAAGAAAATCCAGACATTGCCTTTAGCAATGCTGCTGGATGTTGACCCTGAAAGCATATCCCAAATTACACAAGTGTATTATTCCTGTGTAATTCTTGAATACAAACAGGAAGAATGGACTTTGCCTTTCATTTCTTATTGATAAGATAGAAATATCACACCTTTACAGAGTCTCAGCAAAGACCTTAAAATATATAAAGGTACAACTGGAACAAATTGTTGAAGAGGTACTATTTCCTTTTATTTCCACAGTTTTGGCTAACAATGAGAATAAAGCAAATAATACAATTGGAATACTGAGCACAGAAGGTTCTATATAAAAGATCCTTAATTTACATGAAGCAATTATACATATATATGTATATATATATGTAATAAAAACTCCTTGGGAAAGAGAAATTCCTAATACTGAAATCTAAGTACATTGACTTGAAACTTCTTTATGACCTCCTAATACACTGTTGTATGAGATACTTGCACAGTCCTTTCACCAAGGAATCCCTGTGTCCCACTGATTTTGGATTTACCACCCCTTCTAAATGGGACATCACTCATTTCCTCATTTTGCAGATTCAGAAATGTGACCTTTGCAGGTCATTGAAAATCTGTTACAGTGAAGAAAACAGAACTCATGTTTAGACTGAAGTCAAAATAATCATCCTTTATGAAGTCTTCCTTTTTTTGAACAAAAAAAGAAAAAAAAAAAAACAACAACAACAACAAAAAACACCAAACCAAAACAACCAAAAAACCAAAACCTAAAAAACCAAACCAACACTATGAAGAAAATGTTTAGAAATTATCACTCATGAGATTGTACTAAAATGGAACCAAAAGAAACCTTGAGACTTCTCTTGAGGCTACAGTCCTTGTTGAGAGAATATGGGAAGTACTAGTGGAGGAAAAAAATTGATGGAATGCTAAATTACTGTGGAGGCTGTGGTATGATTGTGGTATCATACTGTGGTATGATTGTGCCTCTGCACATGTGTGGATGAAAACACATTCAAGTTATGGTTATAGGAAAAACGATCAAATGTTTATTCTATTGCAATTTGATCAAGAGGTGTAATTAAAACTGCTGTATAATTGGATTTATTGCAGCAAAAATGTAGGAAAATCTCAGATTATAAATTATCTTGGTTTGTGTCTTACATTGCTTTTATATTATGAACATCCTGTTCTCTGCTTAATCCTACAATCCTGCTTACCAGAAATGCCATTATTTGAGTCAGGGTCATGTTCAACTCCAAGTGATGTTTGTATAACAGAACCATCTGGCTTCCCCAAGGCCACACAGCTCAGCAGGACTAAGGTGATTGGGACGTATTCACTAGGAGTGATTTGTTCTGTTTTGTCCAGCTGAACTCTGTGGCCTTGCACAATCTCCAGAAATTTGGGTCCTGTACAACTCGGTGGCCGTATCACACTTTCAGTAATTCATGTTTCAGAACTAATGTACTACTATTCTTCCTATTCATATAAGTGACAAATATTTGTTTCCATGCCACCTTATGTTCAAAATTAAACCTTCAGTGTATGTAGCACTGCATATGTATAGACTGCACTTCGTACCTGAGTGGTCCTAAGATTCGTTGCTTTGGCCATATTGTCTTGAGCAACATCAAAGCTGAAAGAAATTGTGAGCAAATTGAATAAAGGCAGAAAAAAAGAAGACAAAGATACCATGGCAGATATTTTTGTTTTTTAAGGAGAAATATGAAAGAGAAAACAGGAAACCTACAGAAACTTTTCTCAGGTGAGGTAGACCGCATGGAAAAGCCTAACTGAGGCCAAAGGAAAGAGGTGGTAAAACAGATTTAAAGGCCTGACAGCAGGGCAACACGAAAAGGTGTTACTAATAATGGTGATAAAGAAAGAAGATAGAACTGAAGACTTAGTGAAGAGTAATCTGCAGCATGAAAAACCGAGAGAACATGAGCATTTTAATCCTCAAAATAATGATATTTTCAGCCAGTTTTTGTCCAGAGGTCACATATCCTTAGCCCTGGGAGAAAACTAAGACATCTTGGAGATAATCGAGGAGGAAACTGAAAGGAAGGAGGTGTTGAAGGTAGAGGAAAACAATGTATCCATGAGTGGCAACAGTAATAAAAAAGACAGTCTGGTTTGAAAAAACTGATGGGATACCTGAACAGCAAGAAGTGAGGAAAGAGGGTTCCATGAGAAACATAAAAGAAATAGCTGAGACAGATCAATATTGCTACCAGATCCCAGATGTAATACTGAGAAAAAAAAGTTAAAGAATAAGGAAAACTTGAAGTCAAGGACATGGAGTTGAATTACATTTTCCTTTGGTCAGCATTCCCTTATTCATTAGGGGAATAAACCAGCTGAAGGAGAACTACACACTACCTGATATCTGTGAGTTTTACTGTCCAAGCATTTAAATCCAGGGGACAAATACCAGTGAAAAATACAGATGAATCAAAAAAATAAATACAAATACTGCCAAGATCAGAGAGGTAGTCATAGCTGTGTGGGGGTTCCATAGATGAATCAGAGAGAAGTGGGATGATGGTATGGATGGGTGGGAAGCAGCCAGAAGAAGGTCCAGAGGGTAGTGAGGGAAGGAGTGAGTACAGACAGGCAAGAGAAAGAAGCGCTGCTGAGGTGGGGCCAGCTTCAGAGCCATAAAGGAACACTGTTCTGTAAAGACAAGGGCGAGAGCAAGAATTGGAGCATTGTGTAGCAGCAGACTGGAATGAACATCAAAGGGGGTAAGTGATTAGTAGAGAACTGGATAATTCAGTGAGTGTAGGGAATGAGATGAGGGGAATAAAGGAAAATAAGCATCCAGAATTAAGTTGACACACTGGTACAGTGGAAAGGAAGAAGTGAGGCTGGAAGAATGATAAAAAGACAGATGGACACCACTCCATGGTAAATGAAGGAAAGAAGGTGATTCAGACAGCAGATATGGGAAGTTAAATGTTTTACTGCAGAGTTTGATCTTGGACATGTCTAGGAGAACAGGAACAGTTACTAGCTGGACTTTGAGGACTGGAAGCTGTTACATCCATAAAGGAGGGGAAGCAAATGAGTTCATAATCAGGGTAAACTAAATTCCTCAGAGAAGGATTAAAAAAGTTGTGGAGAGCTGTAGTTGAGGAAAAAAGGGAATATATGAGCCAAAGCAAACCACAGGTCAGGAATAAAACTCATCCATCTGAAGACTATAAGAACAGTCAGAAGAAACAACCATAGACTTTCAAGTCTGTAAAACCATTCTTCCATTCTTTTTGTTATCTGAATTGCCAGTGTCTGGAATGATCAAGATCATTATTTATTGTTGCAGTGAATCTTGTAAAATGAAATTTGAATATATAAATTATTGAAATACTGCTTGCTCAGAATGACTCATTAACATCACAAAACAAATAAGTAGATAACATTGCTAATTTGATTCAAAGCCTTTGAATATACATCATCCATAAACTCTGACTTCAGTGAGTATAAACAACTCTGTGAGTGTCCCCATAGGACAGATATTAATTCACAACAAAAAAGCTTTTATGACTCCTACACTTAGGAACTACGCATTTTTACTTCTTCATCGTGACTGTGAATTTCATTAGCTGAAATTCAAATGTTAACCTATGAATTATTTATTGAAAAATATTCTAAAGTACTCCTTAAAACCTTAGGTGGCATTAAAGCTAATTCCACATTTCTTTCATAATGCCAACCTAATGGATTTACTGAAGAGAAGCATCAGGAAACACAGTGAGTGTTACATGAATAACAAAAGAAATCACAAAAAGCGAATTCCAAAACTGGAATTACAAACCTCAACCAGTATCCTTCCATGTAACCTCTAAGTCCATCCCAAATGACTTAAAGCTTTAAAAGACATCCATAGTATCAGGTGATAGGTTTCAAAACTTTGTTGAATCAGGGTCTTAAAACATTCCTGATGATGAACTGCACTGGCACTTCTCCAAGAAAAAAACAAAGCATGCTTTTAGTCTTCATTTCTTTATTCTGTTCATCTCTTTTGAACTTGGGTACAATCTGTGTATTGGGAGGAAAGGTGTGAAAGCAATAGCATGATAGCAGGGAATTTCTTGGAAGACATGGGAATGAATAAAACATAAGGACAGAGAAGGGGAATTTACTGTTTTTTTCACAACAAAGTCGACAGCTGTTATGTCATGAGTCTATACTTGTCCACACTTTGTGTGCTGTCGTTTTGCTCCACCTCACATTTGTCTTTCTCTGTGTATGCTGTACATTTTCTGGGCAAATCACTGCCTTTCCCTTTGTCTGGAGAGAAACACATCCTTTTTTGGCATCAGAGCAAGCTCAATATTGAAGAACGTGATTATAACTGATGAAGGATATGGATTCATCTTTCAACGTCACAAATTATTTACTATGATTCACCATCATGAATTCCTTTCATCCAAGGCTTTCTCTCTGAAGCTGCTGCAACAGTTACCATATATTGTTCACATGACTGAAATTTAGGGTTGGGAGGAAATCGAGGCCAAGGTTTTGAAGCACTAAGCAACTTCCCTAAAGCCAAATCCTTTAAAATATCCCATGTTGGACATCTAAAACTGAGTATTTGTCAATTTTTAATATTATTTAAATTTTTAATTATAATAGTGATAAATTATAATGATAAATGTTGCAATAGTATCTAATACTTATATATTACCTATAAACCTAAAGTTTTTCACAAATGGTGTTTCCCAAATGGGTCATCAGAGTCAGAGTTAGTTAGATTCTGATATTCTGTAGTCAGTTGTTGAATAAGGAGCTTTTCAAAAACAGTTACAGTTTTTGTAACACTTGAAATGTTTGAATGTTCAAGCAGCTACAGCTGTCTGATGTTTGTTAGCCACAAATGCAGAAGGGAATGTTGCTTCAATATTTAACTCAAAAAGCCACACTGAATTTGAGATGATGATAGGTTGGTGTGTTCCAACCCACGGCAGCAGGAACCCATGGCAGCCAGCAAGTACCCGATCCACAGCTTCCTGAGGAGTGCCAGCTCCAAGCCCAAAGACAGCAGTCATGTCTCAGAAATGTGCAGTACAACGATGCCCATGGTGAGGAGTGCCAGCTCCAAGCCCAAAGACAGCAGTCATGTCTCAGAAATGTGCAGATGCCCATGAAGGAGTGGCAGTTCTACCAGCTCTCTCTCAATACTGCATGTAGCACTGCAAGTTTCCTGAAAATATTACTGATCCAAAGCAGCTGATGCCTTTAACCTTTTTCATGTGCTTGACTGAAGACAGGGATGAATAATTCAGTATGCTCTATTCAGTTTCCTGGGGAAATTTGTTCCACACCCAAAACTATTCTTCAATCAGGCGTTCTTTCTATGTGTTCAAATCAGCATAGAAGTACTGGTCGGATCAGGGCCACCATTTAGAGTGAAAGGAAATACCTGAATAACCTATAAAACACACCCTCCCTCAGGGTGTGCAGAACTGAAAGCAACTTACTTCATTAAGTAAAAGAAGGAGATTATCAAGAGACTCCATAGCACAGAAACCATTTATTTTCGGGGTGTTTCTTGTAGTCTTTGGAGAAATGTTTAAAGAAGACATTTAAAATGCATCTGACAACTGTCATCAGGAAATTTGTTTTCATTCCATATTCTTAAGTTGCTGAAATGACTTGACCCTCAATAAAATTGGAAGATATTTTCCTTTATGCTGTCACATTTCCAAATGTCTGGAATCTAGACTGACTTCTGCCTGAGTGTAGCAGCCAAGGGTTTACACAAGTAAACTGATGTTCTGATTCCAAGCTTGCAGGATCCCCAATGATGGAAGCAATGGCTTTTTTCTGGAGTAGCTTTGCCAGCATGAACCAAGATGTTATGCATCAACCAAAATGACAGATGAGTTACATCGAGGGGACCAAGATCAGTCACAAAACTAGCAAAAAAAAAAAAAATAGTTATTCTACCCTCATACCAGCTACTCCACACTTATCAGGTAAAAAAAAAAGTATTGTTATATGGTATTGCCTCCCTCACTTAAACATTTACAAAATATTTATAATATAAACTGCTATTTTCAAACAAGGTGGAGAGGCAGAGGCCCTCTTTTCTTGTGTTAAAAGTGTTTCATTCATATTTTCCTTCAGAAGGAAACAACAAAAGCAAGTGTGGAAAGCAGTGAAAGCTGTCATGGAATTTGTTCATCAAGCATCAATCTTTCCACAGTATTGTCCCCACAGTAGGTTTAAATCAAGTGTTGATTGATTCATCTGCTCTTCACCTTGCAAGCTAGGAGAAGTCAACACCAGTGGAAAGTATCATACTATGATGATGCTTGTGTATCATTTGTCTGTGCCATGACATTTATTTCTCCTGGTGACTTAAACTGAATTTCAAATGTTACAAATTAATTTAAATAAAACCATGTATATCTCCCCTGTGTATTCCAGAACTTATTCGGTGCAAGACTGAAACATTAATATTCCCTAATAGTGAAATATTAGGAGCATTAAAGAACCAGCTGGAAAACAAATGGGGGAACTTTCATGGCAATGGCAATGGCAGACACTGATTCATGGGAAAAAATCTCTGTGCAGTGAAGAGATGAGGGGTGCAGAAACAAGACTCTTCTTCCTTCTCTCAGACCCCATTCCAATTTCTGACAAAACAGTAATTCCAGAGTCAGGCAGGCCTGTCCATACCTGGACAACCGTGCTTCAGCTCTCCATCTCTCCTCTGTTCCAGGCCCAGTGAGTCAATGGAAAAGGTTCCAGGAGGGCAGTGTCAGCCTCACAGAGGGGAGCACCAAACTGAGGACAAGGGAGATCTTTCCTTCAGTGCTCCCACAGCCTGAAAGGGACAGACATGCCTAATGCTGGAGCACTGTGCAGAAAGGAGGGCTCATTTGTCCTTCTGCAGATGACTCCACCAACAAAAGAACATTTGTGAAGCTTTCCCAATAGTCAGGTAAATAATGTACCAAGAACAAAATAAACTAACAATTTCTATGTTTTATGCAATGGCAGCAAGGCTGCTCTGTTTGAATCCACGAGCTAGAGTGATCCAAAGTTCATTTGTGGCTGAGTGATGTGATGTGGGGGTTTTTCCACAGAGCCTGAGAATCTGGGAGCTGGAAGGGGTGTGCAGGGCTGGGTGTGAGTGAGCCTTGGCGGCGCAGGTCAGCCCCACAGGAGCCCCAGTGAACTCCCACCCCCCGCCTTCCCAGAGCTTTGATTGCTCACCAAGGGCCAAACCTCACCTTCCTTACAGTCAGTGGGAGCTTTGCCCTCGTCTTTCTTGAAATAAGCCTTGACACGAGCAGAGCAAACAATGGGAAAACAGAAGCCAAGCCCCGGGCTGCAGAGCCCATGGCAAGTTTCCATACCTTTAACTGGCACCCAGTGCTGGTCTCCTGAAAGAATGTCACTGTACCTGCTCTGTGTGTGCAAAGCACAGCTTTTACACTTGTAAACACTTGTATAGAAAGAAATATATTTATGCATATTATGGTTTCTCTTTGTAGTGAGGATAAAAATTTGTGCATGATAACAGTGTCTACACATTTTCTGAAATCTAATGCCTATCCTAAATGTCAAATTTTTATTACCATTGCCTGTTTTAAGTGGGGCATAAAATTTCTTGACTGGTCTGTCACGTTCAAAGAGCCTATGTTGAATACAAAAAAAAAAAAAAAAAAAAAAAAAAAAAAAAAACCCCAAAAAAAAAAAAAAAAAAAAACAAAAAAAAAAAAAAAACAAAAAAAAAAAAAAAAATAATTAAAAAAAAAAAAAAAAAAAAAAAAAAAAAAATTAATAAAACCCCAAAATACAAAAAAAAAAAAACCCAAAAAAACCAAAACCCACAAACAAACAGCAACAAAACAACCCAAAAAGGACATAAGCTAAAAGAGAAAAAAGTACAGAGATACTGATTTATGCCATATGTTACCCAAACCTCAGATGTCAGGATTTTTTAAGGTGTTAGGATAGCTATGAATACCAAGATTTATATAAAATTAACTAAACATATTACCTAAAATATTAAGAGCAAGAAAACTGTTCTACAAGTTCCATTCCAACCACTAATCTTCTATTTTCTAAAAATGTACTCAGTGCGTACAGTACACAAATATAGCATACAAATATATATCAGTGCCTTATCAAAGAGTAAAGCTAAATTCTAGTGTATTTAGGACCTCATGATGCAATTCTAGATTAAAATGAGAAATGGAGTCAGTCAGATCAACATGAGAAATGAGCTCAGTACTATCATACTTAATCACTTTGTGGAGAGGACAAAATTGCTGGAGAGTTATCCTTTATAAAGGCTTTCTTATATTTTAATAGAAACTAATTGAGAAACCTACAGAAACTAATTTACCCTTTGATCAGGAATTCAAATTGAGGTAGGGAAAAGTGCACATACATCTGGGGGTTTGTCGTCATCTTTTGAGCAGCATTCAAGTCCAGCCTGCCTGCAGCATCAGCTCTTTGGCTATGGCTGCACTACAAACCAGTGATACCCTCTGGGCTGTGCACAGCTCCATGTGCTGGGCATATGGGGGGCTCCACCGAGTGCCAGGTGCTGCTGGGTGAGGGCTGCACCATCCCAGGGCAGCGCTGGATGAGCGGAGGATGCTGCTCATTTCCAGCTGGCTGCCACCAGCTGCTGAGGCTGGGCCAACTCAGGCCCCTCACAGAGGACAGGAGGATTACTCACTGTCTTAGGCAAATCTGCCTTGTAAACTCTTTCCACCTCAGCTGTTTCTGCAAGCATGACTTTGTGGTTATAAATGTTGTGATAGCCTCCATCCACATGCTCTCTTTACATGATTCTTACAACATGTTGGCATTACTTCACAGCTTACCTCTTTTTGCCTGCAGTTTTTAAGAAAGCCACAGCACCTCTTTGTTTACTAGAGCATTTATTATAATGTGGTCAGGTCAGAAAGCCTGCCATTCCCCTCTGCAGCAGAGCTGTATGCTTTAGACCTGAGGTCATGGAGCTATTTGCACTTCCAACAATTGGTTGCATCAAGCTGTGTTGCAATACATGAAACATGCCACATCAGGGATTTTTCTTTTTTCATTCTGCCCTCAATTTCTCTGTTCAGTCCTTCTCTACCTCTCCCAGAGAGCAGCAAGTCATTTGGCAAGATGTGAAGTTAGTTTTCAATCTTTGGCTTTCATGGTTTATGAAGAAATTCTCTGCCTAGAGTCATTCACAGGAAGGGCGTATTCACTGTCAGTTTAAAATTTCTGTCATCAGTGAATAGTCAGTCTTGATAACTCTTCTGACCTTGCATATACAACCTTACCTCAGGTAATAAAACATTTGACCCATTTTTCTGGACAGCACAATAGCAGATGTAACCCATATGCCTTTGGGTACTGTATTCCATCTCTAACTTAGGTCTAGCTATGGCCCCCTAGTCATTTAGTTATTCCATTGAAACTCTAGGAACACAGCTAATTAAAGGAAGGGAAGGTGATAATGAAATTCCCCATGCTGACAAAACCACTTTGAACTGTGAGTGCCTGTTTGCTCTGCTTCATGGTTTCCAGCAGTAGTGTTTAAGCAGACTACTTATAGGGCATGGCATTTCAAATTATGGGAAAGAGAAAGCAAATTCTCTAGGGCTGAATCATTGTATCTGGAAATTCAGCAATGTCCAATTTACACATACTGCATTCATAAATTTGAATTACACACTGTGTAAAGAGACACTCATCCAGTATGTACTGGTAGAAGCAGATGAATGGAGCAAGGCAAGGTTCCAAATGGAAAGCTGGAACCTAGAGGAAAAGAAGTGGTGCATTTGTTGTTTCTGTTTCATTTCTTTTCTTTTTGCAGCAGAAATGAACACAAGACCTTTATGTGCAATGATTATTTTAGAGAGTGAATTGCCAGAGGGATGGATCACACAGACTTTGCCCACAAGAATTCCCACTAAAGAGAAATGTTGAATCAGACAAAAATCATGCCTTGGTTGCACAAGGCACTGTACCTGTCAGGTGACTTAAAATACTTAGTAACCACAGGGGGTTTGTTTGTGGAGCACTGAATGCTAACCAGAAGTCAGCTGCTGGGAATGATAGGTGTCCTCTGCTGCTCCTTTTCTTTTACAGGAAAATGTAGTCACTAAGCCTGCTTCTTCCCAGAAAGTGTAATAATGAATCTAGGCTTTTTTTCTTTTTGTTTGCATAAAGACATAAATCCCATGTATTCCATTTTTCTATACTTCAGAGTACCATGTTGGCTAACACAATGGAGTATTTGTACAGATTGCCTAACGCTCCCACAGAATCCATTCTTCTGGTAACACCTCTGTGCCCAGGAAAGTGACAATTCAAACAATTTACTACAGAAAGAACAAAGCCATCCCGAATGAACATCCGTGTGTACCATCCAGGATAAAAGTGTTTCCCATAGTCCCTGATAGTCTCAGTTTACCGAGGCCCTCTCTTTCACAGCACCTCTGAAAAGCTGATGCCTTGATCCCACAAGCCCAAACCCCATCAGCACGCACCAAAGGGTTAGTTCTGTTGAGGTTCATATGGTAACCACATCTAACCAAGAATTCAGATTTCCATTAAATCAGGTGTTAGAAGCCCAAACAGGAGCTGGAAACCTGAAGGCTTGTCTGGATCTGAGCCAAGAACCTTCCAGTATTACATTTAGTAACATGATTAACATCTGTCCTCCACAGAAGGCAACAGCACACAGCACTTTTCTGAATGTTGGCCTAAAATAGCAGTAATTGTCAGAGATTTCTCTTCATCAGGTTTCCATTGGTTGTAGCCAGTACATTTTTAAGGTGAATGGCTATAAGCCCATTTCTTCTATGTAACCATATGGAAGAATGATAGAGAGAGCAGCAAAAACTATTGGTTTTTATGGCTTTCAGGGTCTTTTCAGACCTAAATGATACTGTTCTAAAAAGAAGGATTAAAGAAACCAAACATTTTTGATAGAATGAGTGGCTGTAGGCTTAAGGAATCCTCAATCTTGGAAAACTTTCTAAAAAGTGTTGTGACAGAAGACTGAAAAATCAATTATAAGTAGAATAGAAAAAGTGAATAGGAAATAAGGAATTACATATCACTGTTCCCCCCCAGCAGAAGATTGAGAAGGACATTAGCTGCTTATAATAGATCATAAATTCAAAACAAACACGAGCAGGTACTAGTTGGTTTGTTTGGTTTTTTTTTCACAGCTAGCTGTTAAACTGTGAAACCTCCTGCCACAGGAGAGAGCCTGTGGTCTATGCAAGGTCAAAACACAGCTGGACATATGCCTGGAAGAACTGACAAGATACTTGTGGCTCAGGCAGCCTTGCTGTTGCCAGCCACTGGAAATGGGACCCCGTGCCAGGGAGGTATCACTGCATTCCTGCTCTGTTCAGACACTCTTCCAAAACTGACCACTTATGTTGCAGGCAGAATATTTAGGTACATGGACAATTTTGCTGCTTGATGTGGTACAGCTATTCTTTCTCATAATATGTACATGCATACATATGAAAACCACCAGAAACATTGGTGGAAACTTCCTAATCTCATAAAAGATTATATCTGGCATTTTTGTAGCCCTCTTTTTTGTTTCCCTAAGTGTCTGCTCAAAGCCATCATTTATTTCTCCAACAGACTTTACAAGTGTCTCAATGTTTTAATATCTCTTTGTGCAAAACTTTTGCCCTTTTCTTTATGAATAGGTCATTAATGTTTACAAAAAGCTGGAAAAGGCTTCTTTTCAAGGGCCAGATCTGCCCACTTTTTCATTTCTGAGGTGCAAAGCTGTGAGTGGTCTATTGTGGAAAACAGCTTGCAAAGGCTTTGAAAATGCAAATGAAAAAGAGTAAATCTGTGCCTTTTTTTGTTGATAAGGGTAGAGGAACAATATAAATTTGCAATTTTAAAAATTAAAAGGATTATTTGATAATTTTTATGGCGAGGGCAGCTTCCAGAGGGAAATGGAGCCAAAGGAGAAATTTAAAAACATAATATAACTAAATCAAGGAAACAAAAAAGTTCCTTTTCAGTTACACAGAAGCCTTGTTGAAAGAGAAATACTTGTGGGACATGAGGAATGAAAAAAGTCAGCATGCAACTGCCCAGGCTTGCCCAATTTGTAGCTCCCACCTCATGGCAATTACTAAGAGTGTTGTAAAAGAGCTTCTTTGTCTCTGGAGAAAGTATTGCTTTCAAAGACAAGAAAAATCCACAAGCAACCTCTCACTTTGACACACAGGTCATGACATTAAAAGAATAATGTGAAGAATCACAAACCACCGGTTTCAGTTAGGGAAGCAAATGGCTTGGTAGGAGGGAGGGAGAGATATTTATGTTATGATCTGCTAACTTTCTGTTTATATGTATCTAGTTCCTTCCTAAAAAAAAAAATCCCCAAAATAGGCATCTAGAAAAGTCCTTCAGAATGACCCAAAAAAAGTAAAATTAACTTTGTGAGCAGTGTAATCAGTTTGCAAAGGGAGAGGCTGAGACAATATAACTTCTAAAAAGATGTGGGGTTATTTTGCCATCTCGTTGCAACATTTTGGTGCAGAAGGGAGATGCCAGCAGGACGAGTCAGTGCTGCAGAACCCAGACACTGGAATGAGCACATTTCCTGGCGGGTGCTGGGGAAGCTGGAGATGTGCAGAGAGCCTGCCAGGGGAAGGGGCAGAGGTAGGAGGGCACCGTGCCAGCAGGGCTGGCACACAGTCCCACCTCTGACACGGGGAGAGCTGACAGCTTTATGGATTTCATCATTTTGCCAGAATCAACTTTAGCAACCAGTTTTGCTTGAAACGCTGAGAAAATTGTGGTTCTGGCAAGAAAAAAGAGTGTAGTATTTCCTTGTAGCAGAGCAAAGAGTTGGCAAGCTTACCAAGATGGGCACATCCTTTAAGAAAACTTTCTGAGCTACATCCCTTCCCTCTGCTGACCCTGGAGATGGCAGCAATAATACCAGGATTGTTTCCTCTATTCCCAGTTTACTACACTGCAATTAGAGAATACAGCTGAAAAGTGATGATCAGCAGCAACTTCACTCTGAAGAAACTGAAGGAAGCAGAAGTGAAGCCTTTTATCCAGTAAGACCCTCTATGCAAACCAGAAGTGATTTTTTTTTTAAATTTTTTTTTTTTTTTTTTAGGAAAGGTGGAACCTGGCTTTTTCAAAGTCCTTGAATATGTGAATTTCTCAGTTTGGCTTGTGAACTGTGTCTGAGACTCACACTCATGAGTAAATGCACGGGTGTGGATCTACAGTTATGGTTAAAATACATCCTCAGAGGCACTTCTCTCTGGAACTCCCCTATTACATGGGAACCCTGGCTCCGAGTGACTGCAGCATAAAAAAGACATGAAGATATCTTAGGAGTGATGATCAACTGGGTATTTCCAGAGCAGAAACCCCAAATGTAGCCAGCTTGCAAAAGTTTGGTAAACTCTCAAGTTCTGTCAGGAAAAGCAGAAGGGATGACGTTGACTGAAGAGGACTAGAGGAAACAGTTGAACAGCAGCTGTTCTGAGATATTTTGGGAACAGCAGTAGCATATGACATTGACATAATGCAAAGATTTTCTTATTGTTGTTGTTGCTGTTACTATTATGATTTGTAGGAATTAAATTTACCTCCTGGCAGGTAGCCTGTGAAAAAAGGCGATTAAACCACTTTGTCTGAGTCCTGACCCCTTTGGAAGACACAATCAGAGAGCTCCATCCTGCAGACCAAACTCACCATATGCAGTTAGAGCTCCAATAGCTGGCTTCAGTCAACAGATATTTCTCAGTCAGAGCTGATTTTCCCAACTGTGAATCTGAAGCATGAGAAGAAAAAGAAGTGCCATTGTTCTTGGCACCCACTATAAAATTAATTTAAAATGCCAACAAGGACTGTCACCTTCTCCAGGCAATCAGCAGAAGACCTCTGGACATTTCAAATTTAATGTCAGGGGAAATTATTTGATTGATCGCCTATTAAATGGCTACCTAATTCATATGGCTGCCTGGAATAGAAATTAGGGTCTCTGTTTCAGAAAATGATGACAATAAAAAGTTTGATAAGTAGATATATTTGAAGATTATGGAATCTTCAATCTGAAGATCAATCTGAAATAGAGATTTGATGCCAAACCAGATATCTGTGCATTCCTGGAAGTATTGTAGGAAAGGAAGTGAGCTGGAGTCAGGAAGCCATAGATTACTGAATCTGATTTTTGCAGCAGGAAAGATCTTTCTGAAGTTAATAGGAAATGATATCACAAAAGATCTGGAGAATTTTTTTTTGTTGTTGGTTTGGGGGATTTTGTCTTTATTTTAAAGAAGAAAAAGAGTAAGTGGGAAAGAGAAAAGGGAACTTGGTTACCACGACTTCAGAAAAGGGAACGGCTGAGAAATTTCATGTGAATTTTTGAGTGACAAGAAAGGACTCAAAAGGGAAATTGGCATCCTAAAAATAATTCAAACCTCCCAGTAGAGTTACCTGGGAGTTCCAGCAGAAAAGAAAGTACGTAGTAAACACAACATTATCTAAGTATACTATAAAACCCAGAGAGCAGAGAGAGATTTCCAGCCTTCAATCAAGGAGACCAAACCTTGCTCACTGAAGATGGAATCTGTGAAGTACCTGAGCCAGTAGACAGGGTCCCTCATGCACAGCTTAGGTGCTGTGACAAGCAGGTAAAAGTAAAATATAAAATATTGCTATCAATTTCCATTGAATAAAAAAAGAAGCAGTCCAGATTTCTTGCTAACCCATAGTAAAGGCATCTCCCTGTCATAGTGACATACTTCTAAGGAAAGCCAGATGGTATCATTCAGCTGTTTCCCACTTCTTCCTCATAGTAGATTAATAAATAGAAATACAATAATGATTTTAGAGAATTAAAGAGACTTCCAGCTGGAAACTCTAAACACATCCAGCTAAAAGCTGATTTGTTTGTTAGTTTTATGAGTACAGCAGTGTGGCCTGGCCATAGCATCAAGACCTGGTTTCTCCCCATGCTCATCTTTATGTTTGCTAATCACTGCCATTTTTCAGCATTTCTGGTTTACCATATGTCTTGCAGTGTTGGATGCTTGCTCCCCAGATCAATCTGAAAACTACAGGTGACAAACAGCATTCGGCTTCCCCAGGGATGTGGTGAAGTGCTCACTCCTTGAGTTTTTCAAGTTATGGGTGTGCAGGCTGCTATATAATCTCCTCTAGGCTCCCTTTCTCACAACAGCTTGGACCAGATTGTCCTTCAAAGTCCCTTCCAATCTGGGCTGTTATTTGATTCTATGATAACAACCAGTGGAGTCTGGAAGTAGTATCTTGCAGAAAAGACCTAAAAGAACAATTAAAAAAATGTTTATTCCTTCTGTTGTGCAAAGAAAAATATCCAGTTTTGTTATGCTATCTCTGGTAGCTCGTGTGTTTCATCCATTTGTCTTCAATGTTACTGCATATTATTTATTAATAAATAAATAATAATAAATAAGTTACCTGCTGGGAGTGTGTCTCCATCACAGTTGTAGTCAGGGTTATAGGTGCCCTCAAAGCAAATTACCCAATAGTTCCCATTTTCTGTGCTTTGGTTCACAGTGGAGCAGTCTGGGTGACCTGAACCCCTTTTGGATGAAACTGAATCCTATTCATCCTGTAAATGGGGTGCAACTGAATGATGTAAATCAGTGAAAAAGAAGGAAATGAAAGGGAGGTTGACACACCAGGCTGTGCAGCACAGCAGTTCAGCTGAAGCACAGAGTTAACTGCTGCTGCTTAGCCAAAGGGGCCAGCAACATCTGGCAAAGTGATGGGGCAGTAACCCTGACTCATAACATCCAAAATCACTCCAGCACAATTCCCACAGTTTTCTTGTCAGCACCCATAATTCCCTTGTTCTTTGTAAATCAAAATAAATGATCGATGTCAAACATAAACAGAATATTGGATTCTTTCAGCTGGCTAAAGAAGTGATGTTTGCTGGGGGGGGAGAGTCAGCATGATTTATCCTGCTCTTCGTATGTTCTCTTTAAAGTTGCACCACTGTATTAAATCCTGTTTTCTGAAAATGGAAAACAATGAGAAGAGACTTGCAAGAACACCACCAGCTTCCATCTGTGAACAATTTGATACTTGCTTTCGGCAAATTTCTAAGCATTCCAGTTTTAAATAGACTTTGCACCAGTATTCCCTTTTGCCTGCTTGTCACTGCAATGCTGCAGTGTTGAAATATTCACAGAACAGAGTACAAAATATCACAAATACACTTGGACTGAGAAATGGGGTTTTATGTGTGATTTTTATATGTGGTTATGCCCACTGTTCTCCTGTTTATAAGATTGTTGAAAATACAAAACTCTAACAAAAAAAATCTGGCAAAACCAGGTGGTTTATTGCTTTGACAACTCAAAGTCAGTAGTCAGAAAAACTTTTCTTGATCTAAGTTACTCGAGGAAACATCAGTTGCTGTCAGCTGCAGTGGAGGCTGGATTCAGTCTATAGGTCTGGATTCAGTCTATCATGATAGAAATAACATTAAAAATACTGTCTTCACTTGCTTCTTAATTTCTCCTATATAAAGTTTCTTATAATTTTATATATGATGTGAAGGTCCTTCTAATATGCCAGTGAGTCCAGTATGGATTTTGATATCAAAGCTTTGGATATCTTTCTTTGCAACAGTAAAAGAAGACAGAAATTTCTCTACCGTTTTAAACAAAAATCAAAGGCGAGCAGTTACTCAGAGCAGGAGCTAGAAGTTATTGAATATTCTTAGATAAAGCATGTCCTTCAACCCTCTGCAACATATTTTCCTAGCTTGGACACTTCAAGCTCTTTCTGTCTTGTTTCATGAAAGATGAAAGGAAGTTAAATGTATTACAACAGCCAAATAATCAACTATTTCCAGTGCAGATATGGATTTTATCCAAAAGGAATACATTTCAGAAGCAAGGCTACACCAGCTGATGATATTCAAACAACAATGAAGCAGCTAAGTCTGCCTCCAACTTGCTAACAAGACTGTTCTGAGTTATGCTGTGTGCCTTAGCAACTGTCAGATAAATAATCTTACTCCTTTGTAAGAAAATGAACAGGCTGGTTAACTTTAATCCCCTGCCATCCAAATATATTTAAACAGTAAAATGATTAGGATAAGAATACACTGCAATATGAGTTGGAAAAGTGCTAAGGGTCCGGAAGCATGCACTATAAATCAAGCATTTAATGATTTAAATCAAAAACTTCAAGCAGCTGTCCCTGGGAAACATCGGGAGAACAGACTGTGCAATGAAGCCTGATGAAAATTAATTTAGTAGGGAAACATTTTTATATCATGGACTTTATGGAAATTATAAAAACAAAGTGCTGAATTCTATACTGTATTTTTATGTTCTTATGCTAAGAATGCTTTTTATAAGCCCTACTTTTATTTAATGAGTAGAGTGCAAACCCCGTTATCTTAGGCTAAAGTTAACTTGGGATTTCTTTTCTGAGTTGGGTGATTAAGTTATGCCTTTCTGTTTTCACCACAGATCTGTGGACAAGGTCCTGACACCTGCAGGAGCCATGAGCCTATGCAACACCCAGGGCTGCTCTGCAGAAAAATCAGCCTGTTTTAGGAAAGGAAGCAGCACTCCACTCCAGCTGAGGAACTGTCCCCTTAAAATTCTTCTTGAGCACCACGGGAGCACAGGCAGTGCAAACCCATGGAGGCAGACACTGCCATCCAGATTCTCTCTCCGGCCATCCTGCTGCTCCCTGTGCTGCTCCCTCCACGTCCCAGCACAAACACTGAGCTAGCAGCAGAGGAATAATCCCTGTTATAAACTCATTATTTATTGGCCAGTTTAATGCTAACCTGGGTCAGCTTCCTGTGGGGTTGGGGCAGGAACAGGACGAGGCTGGTAGAGCAGCATGGCTGAGTTATAGTGAATTAAAATGCTCATGACACTGCAGCCTCAGTCTGGAAAGTAGAATGACTCAACAAAACATTTTAAACTGATTTCTAGATCTCTGCAAGTATAGTGGTATTATGCCCACATTACCCCAAAAGCCCCAGAAAAAAGCAGCAAACAGTGAGTGAGCATACACTTTCCCACCTGATCTTGGAAGGCTGATGGTGGTAGGAGGAATCTCTTGCTGACCTGAGTTCATACAGGGCAGGGATCTGCCCTACATGAAATGTGGTACATGTAGGATCTGCCCTGCATGAAATGGTTCTCAGATCGTAGTGCAGCCTGGGAAGGATGGGGGGGTGCACCACCAAAATCCATCCTGAGACTAAAGTTAGCTTCTCTGGGCCTCTCCACTAGGGTTGATAAACCAGTAAACCCTCCTTAAAACTCTCTTAAAACATACCATATTGAGGAAAACAAAACCCCAAAACCCAAAACCCACACATTAGAAAGCAGGTACATTATGTGTTTCTGAATTTACTGCACATCAGACATTGTCAAACCCACAGCAGTTTCACCAGACAAGAATTATCTAATAATGCACTTCATTTTACTTGGAGAATTAGTATTTAGAAGCGGGTTAATTTAATGACTAAAAAAAATATGATGATAAAGTTCCTAGTAATTTGTGGTTTAACAGCAAATAAGCTTACTTTCCTGTAAGTTTTCTTATAATGGCAGATATTCTGCAGCTTACATTTGTATTTGTGCTCAGGATAAGTGTTGTCTTGCATCCATTAAAAAGAAAGAAAAGGAAAAAGGAGTGATTGGTTGAAAAGGATGTGGTTATGCACATCTGTAACAGGCTGAATGGAAGGAGGGAGGGAGGGAGGGAGGGAGGGAGGGAGGAAGGAAGGAAGGAAGGAAGGAAGGAAGGAAGGAAGGAAGGAAGGAAGGAAGGAAGGAAGGAAGGAAGGGACTTTAAAGAAGAGGTAAATAGCCCAGTCTCCACATGGGTATGATATTAGTATAGCTATTTTTACTCTGCCTTTACAAAGAGCTTCCTATGTAACAAAATGTTGTTGTATTTGAAACTTGTAGAGGTGTTATTCTGTTATACCTCTGTGCATATTCAGAATGGGAGAAATAGGACCTGGGTTCATCCACCTGCAACCCTCACTGACTCCTGGAGCTCAGAGATGTTTGTAGATGCTGACTTCCACACTGAGAAAATAAGTGCTGTAGGCAGTGATTGAGACTGTAGTTAGAAAGCTCCTGTCTCAAGTGAAAATAGTCCTGCATCACATTAAACAAATTTCTTAAGCATTGTATGTAAGTTCATCCTTGGGTGATTGTATCCTCTTACAGAGGATACTATATATATATATATATATATATATATATATATATAATCTATCTTACAGAGAATTTTATATATATATATATATATAAAATCAAGTACTTTCCTTTTTATTAGTACATTTTAAGTGTTCCACTCAAAGGTATTTGCTGTGAATGCTAAAAGCTTTGTAGTTGTACAAGCAAGAATCATCAAGAATGAGAGGAAAGTGATAAAAGACCCAAAGCCAAGAGAAAACAAAACCTACAGCTTAGGAACCTTTGTTCCAATTGAGCCTTTTTGTTTTTCTTCCAAAACTATAGAAAAGCATAAAGATTATAGCTTTCATAATTTATGTAATATAACTGTTATATCCTAAATGTTATAGAACAATAGCAGAATCTAATTTATGTTAAAAAGAATTTAGAGGTTAAATTACAGTCAGTAAAGCTTCCTAAGATGTCTGAAACACCAACAGAAAATATTTTACTGACTCATTATTCACAAAAGCATGTATTCTACATTTGTGTGACTCATAGTCATGCTATCAGAGATTCAAGGCCAAAGCTCTAAAACAAAAGTGCATTTTGCTGGTTTTTTGTTTATCTGATATGAACATTTCAAGAATATTTAAAGAAAAAGGAGAAGGTGAAGGGAATTACTGAACTGCAGAGACTAGTATCCCTGCATTTGCCTGGATACACATTGTCAAAGAGCAACATAAATCAAGCAGAAGTAATGGCAGCTTTGTTAACATTGCCTTACGAGATTCTACATTTTGATTACGACGCTGTCAAGCTTAAACCCTTAGTTAATTTAAATTTTCTGTGACACTAATCCAGTGAAGCCCAGGTTGAGCAGTTTTAGGAAAATCTCAGTCGAGAAAAGTGGGCTTTTTGCTGAGCTGGAGGCTGAGGATACAGATGCACAATCTGCTGTCTTTAGAGGAGTTTCTGTGCATCAGCTGCAGCTTCATGGCTGGGTGAAGCCAAAGCATTTCACTTCTCTTTTTGGGGGGTTAAGCACTCCAGCACGCTTAAACACCACTGCTCTGTAAACACATGATATTGCTGAACACAGCAAATTATGGCACCTCTGGCAGGACCCCTTCCATTAAGGAGAAAAATTGTGGTAACTGTGATATTTTGCAATATAGAAGATGTGTGTGAAAAGGGAGGAGTTTTTCTCCATGCCTACTGGGGACAGATTCAAAGTCGTGAACTAAAATAATACAATGGAAGTTTAGGTCAGATGCTAGAAAAATATTTTAAATAGTAGTGATGGTGGGGCATGGAGCAGGTTCTTCTGGAAGCCATGGAATCTCATTTACTGGAGGATTGTAGGAAGGGATTACACAAACATTTTCCATGAGTGATTCAGGACTGGCTACATCTGCCTGGAGGAGGGTTATGAACTACAAGATCAACCAAAGTCTGTTCCAGTCCTACTTTCCAAATCCATATCAATCTTGATAGAAGTTTCTGCTGAATTTGGTAAAAGTACTTCTATCTCTCTCCTGAGACTGAAATTGACTTTTTGATAGAACTTCGTGCTTCTTGACACCATTGAAATGGCTATTGGGCACCTTTCTCCCCTCCTGATAATATTTCAATTACACAGGTTTCTTAAACCTCGAACAGTGAACTCCTGACAGAGCTTAAGGTGATAAAAAAGAGCACTCACAAAAATCTCATTAGAAAAGTCATACAAGCCAAGGACATATTTAGCCATCAGCCTCATAAGTGGTTCACCTGAAAGAATACTGAGTTCTTAGAAGATTTAATAGTTTTGGTTCTTTTCGTGATGATATAATTTTAATTGCTCAGATTCTCAGTGTGTTAGTTGGGATAACTTGGTTGGACATACCAGGTGGATGGACACCTTCTAAAGCACTCTGCCTTGCACAGTGGCACGATGCAGATTGATACAAAGATATGATTTCAAAACAGTTTTTCTTAATTAAATCAGAAGTGCAAAGATACTGAAATACCTGCTCTGCCTTGGAACTTGTTTGGTAAGAATTTGTGCTTCAGAGCATGGAACAAGAAGCACCATGCTCTCCCTAGATAATTTGCTGCAAATATTGCGGCAATTGCTGCTAACAGGAGCAAGTGAGGCCTCACAAGGGTGGAAAGAGTGACAGAGTTGCCAGCCAGTCTAAAAGAAGAACCCACTGTACTAGGAACCCACTCAGGAAAAAAAAATCTCTAAGGGAAATTAATGTTTCAGATCTTAAGGACTAAGTATTGTTCACATTATACCCAGCTCACATCAAACCCCTTAAAAATAGGGTAATTCTAAGAAATGCACAGACATTTAGGGCAAATGCTCAGAATTTAGGACATTTATAGAATTGCACAAAGTTTCATGCAAGTGAAGTTATCATCTGATTTTTCAGTCTCCTCTTTCTTAGCAGGTCAGGAATTAGCTTCCTTTCCTCTCCCAGGATCTATGAGAGCACTCTTAGTTCTCCTCTAAGTATCAATAATCCTATTTTAATGATGGAAGGCTAGAGGACAGGAAGAGGAAGAGATCATAACCACTTTTCATGTGGCAAATCTGTGGCACATCAAGGAACAGATGTAGGGTAGAGTTAAAGTGACAAGATTTTTCAAGAATAAAATCACATTCTAAATTATTTTCTCTGTTGTGGGTTTTTTTTTTCTTTATATGCTGAGTTCTTTCCAAATTGCTATGCTTCATTTCCAGTTACAATTATTGACTAAAACTATCAGCAATTAGCAACAACACTCATTGCCTGGATTTTATTTCACCTGAAGGGACAGTCATGTGAGATGCAGTACATACACCTACAGGGAGAGCTAATTCCTGAGAGTTATCTTGTGAGAACTTGAATATCTAATTACACAGAAATTATGAAAGATTAATCGTCTTGAACAGGGTCCCACAGGTAATCTGCAGCAGAGTGAGGAATCCATTAAAGACCCACTGGATCCCCACCCGGTGCTCTCATCACCAGCCCATTTCTCCCTCCTTGTTTACCTTCTGCTAAGCAAAGCTAGGGATCAGATGGACTGACAATAAATTTTTGGCTGCTTGAAATTTTGCAGCACAATTCAAATATATGCTATGTGACCTTACCTGGAAGTATCGAGAGTCACTCTTCATTTTTCAGCAATCTCCACAGGAGGCTTGAAGAAGGAGTGAAGTCTCTGTGTGATCTGTGCAGATACAAAACAACGTGGCACAATTTGGACTTCAAAGAGCGTTAGCCTGTATGGAAAAAGAAGAAAGAAAGAAGAAAAAAAAAAGAAAGAAAGAAAAAAAAGAGAGAGGACAATAACTTTTACTAAACAGTTATTTACCTACTTTTAGAAGGTATGCTCAGTCAGCTGTCTACAAAATCTGTCTGGCCACACAAATTTGGTGGCTTGAAGGGCTCGGAGGAAGATCTAAAACCATCATCATGCAGAAGGAAGAGCACAGTGATGTACTGTCAATGAAACTGGAGGGAAGAATTGCATTGCATGCACTTTTGAAGCTCCTCTAAGAGCTGTGCAAGGTGGTGTGAGGAATAAAGCTAAACTGTCACATGAATACAAGCAAAGGGAATTTAGGTGGAGTGGTGATGATTCACGTTGCTGCAAAAACTGTCAGTGGGAGACAGATTTTTCATATTCTGCAGATTGTCTGTAAGATTTTGGGACAGAGGCTGTTAAAAACATAACAGCACACAGATCTCAATTCCTGCTGCGTAAGGCTTATTTATTAAGAAATCTGAAATAAAAAGAAATATAATAAAAAGAAATTTGTGAAACTGCCTTTCTGCAATCAGTGACTGTTAAGGTAAGACTGGGCCTGTTTCTGTTTTTAGTGTTCCCATGAAATATCATTGAAGGGAGAATGGAAAAAGTACCTCAAGAACGGGTTCCAAAGCTCTGGCCAGTTCTGATTCAGTCCTTTCCTTTCATTTTTTGGCCTGGATGCAGCTCCAAGCACATGTGTTATGATATGAACAGAAATGCTACAATTCTTGTACATGGCACTTTTCAACAAACAAACAAACAAAAAGCCAAACCAAATAATTTTTTTATTTAACTGAAGAGTCAAGTTATCCTTAATAGTCTACATAGAAGGTAAAATAGAAATTTATCTCTGTGAAACTGATAATACTGACTTTTGCTCCATCACAGTCAGGGATGCCATGCTCAGAAGTTAAACTCTGCCTCTCCCAGCCCACAGCTCAGGGAAGGGCACAGATGTGCTCCACTTGCCCTGTGCTGGCAACAACAGGGTGCTGCTGCTGAGGGGAGCAGGGAGGGCTCAGCCCAGAGCTTCTCACTGGGCTACTCCTCCCAGTGCTTTCTGTGCACCCATTAAAATAACCCTGGGATACATGCAGCTTTATGCACTCTTTATTGACATTGTATCATCCACACAGAAAACATTCAGTTCCTGACTCACACCAGCTCTCCATCAATATTTTTGGCCTCACATGAATTTCTTTCAGTGACAAAAATGGCTTAGTCAGCTCTGTTTCCTCCTGCTCCTTCATCCATTGCAAAACCTGACTGCTCATCCTTCTTCCCATGGCTCCCTTAGCAGAGTCCATTCAGTCATTTATTTGGCTACAAGATCAGGGAACTGATTGCGGTTAAAATACCAGAAAATACAAAACTTGCTGGCTTGTTTCTTACCCAGATCAATTTCCCAGTGAGTTCACAGTGCAGCACACAATACCAGAATGTCTGTGCTGGATCAGAGCACTGGTCCATTTGGTCTGCTGTCCTGCCCCAGCAGCAGAGCAGACAGAGCAGATGTTATCCAAGGAGGGATGTTAGGGCAGGGCAAGCATCCAGGAATGCTCTCCCAGCCTCCTGTAAGTTGTGACTCAGGGATGTCTTGAGTGAAAGTTAATGTTTTTGTATTTATGTTATTTATATTGTTATTTAATGTTATTTGTATTGATGGATTTTTATTTCATTTATGTTTCTGATTGTTTTAGGGTTTTGGTTTTTTTTAATCAAAGAAAATGTTTGCAACCCATATCGACTGTGGAACGTAGCAGAACTGTATTCCACGCAGTCAATGAAGTGTCTCTTGTTGTTTACCCTGGGAGTAGTGCCCAGTAGTTTAATTTTGTTTAATTTGATTTTTATACTGGAAGAAGCAAAGAACAGCTATATCCCCTGTTCACCTTTCTTGTTTCACTACCTATTTTATAGATCAATGTTGTAGCTATCTCATTCAGCTCTTTCCCAGCCTCCAGAGGTTTTAAAATACCCTTCAGGGTGTTGCTTCATATCAATAGACAGCAGAGACAGTAATGTAATGCAGGTCCAGATGTGCACAGCCAGGAATCCTGGTAGCCTAAACTGGGGACAGAAATGGTCATGTAATAAGCCTTTAATTAATAAGAAATGTGCATCTGGATCGACAGTCTTGTCTGGTGAACATAATTTCTGCTTCCTCTACCACTGCTTGCCAACGTCAACCAATGCCTTCAACAGCTTTCCAGTTTTGTAAGTAAATAAAGAATTCAAATGAATGATTTAATAAATTTCCTTTCATTCTCCCATTGCTCAGTCCTCAATTGCTTTCTCTTTAATCTTCCCTCATTTGCAAAATGCAAATATTCTTTGAAGACTCTATTGTGGCTGGTTGAAATGTTTACTAAAATTCAGTGTTCAGTGTTGCTTTTTGTTGCTCTGAATATAAAATCTCCTCCACCTTCCTTTGTCTTGTTTTCTGTCAATCTCCCAGTACTTCTTGCTTCCCATTTGTTTATATTTCTTAAAAGCCTCAAAGCTGCACTTTATGATCTAACATGCCCTTTGTCACTCTTTGCCTCTGCTTACAATGGGATTTAGCCTGCAGGCTCTTGCCAAATGTGTTTCTTAGACATATTTTCCCATGTCAGGGAGTCAGAGTCAAAATTATGCCACTCATTACCTGCTGTCTTAAATACACGTCCTCCATTACCAAGGTACTTGTATTTTCTCGAGTCCTTCACCTGACAAACTCCAAAATCCATGAGAAAGCCAACACTTCTTGCTGCCCTGCTGCAGGCTGCTCAGCTGTGTGGGCTGAGCTGAGCCCTGCTTGCCTCCAGCCCCGGCTGCTGCCCCGGCCAGGGCCAGCTCCGCCCGGGGAGCAGCTCCTGGTGCTCAGCAGTCCCTTCACACACCAGCCTCACTGCGAGCTGTCTTTTTGGGCTGAGTCATTTCCAGAGATCCAGGCAGAATTCAGGCATTCAAGGATTGTCTCATTTCATGTCTCACCAGGCTGGTATTTACCTGAGCACCAGTCTGGGAGGCACCAAACACAGAGCTGTGTGTTAGGAACAAGCACAGTTATACAAGATTCTGCAGCTTCTCAGAGCACTTTTGAGGCAGAGAAAGCAATGCTGTCCCCCAGGGAAAATGCTTCCAGTAGGGCTTTTCTGGTGCACAACATCACCGAAGGGTCAGGACTGACATGGATTGATTTGAAATACATCTTCTTCCCTGAGTGGAAGAAGAAACAGAAGATGTTTCTTAAAACGGCCTTTCCTGCACTCTTTAGGGGATCCTTGCCTTATTCAAACTGTGAGTGGGAGAAAGAAGGATGAGAATCTTTCTAAACAATTCTCTGAACAAGCTGATTTCTATTTTGTGCCATTGTGTCAGATGCAAGCAGTATGCAAGCATCACTTATGGAGTATGGCACAGAAATAGTTTCCAGCTTCATGCAGCTGTCCCAGTTCTTGACAGAGTACACCAGATGGTAGAGGATTACACAGAGAGAAATTTTCAATGTGGAAAAAAAGAAAAAGGGTTTTTTTAATCAGTATTTTTTGATAACAATTATTATTATTTTTTTAAGCTCCATTTTGGAATGGTTTGTGGAAAGAATCACATGTTGGTGTGCAAATTAAGGTTTTATCACAGTGCATTGGGACAGAGAGCACACAGGCAGAGCGTGCAGCCCAGGCTCTCTCAGCTTTGGAAGGGTTGTGAATGCTGCTTGCCTTTGAGACGTTTTCTTTTGCAGGATCGCTTTTTACATCTTCCTTGGATTATGTACTGTGATCCCATCACATCATCAGTTTAAATTATGATACATTGTGGCACCGAATGAAGGCCCGAAGAGCCCTGAACCAGGTCTCACTGGAAGGGAAGCTTCAGTGGCATCTCACTCCATCCCCTTCCCCCCACCACCTTGAACCCACCTTCTTTCTTTATTAATTGTGAAAAGAGGGAAGAGTGCTCTTTTTCTGCATGAAAATAGGGGATCTAAATGCATTTTCCCACACATGCATGGCTACTTCCAATAGGTGGGACAAATAGATCCTGTCTTCCTTTCTCCAAGAGTCTGTGTAAACATCTCACAGTCACCTGAGCCACCCACATTCCTTTCGTTGCCCTTAGCTTCTATTAAATGGCCTTTACTGTAGCAGGCAAAATATTTACACTGTTTCTTTCTGCCGACTCGATTGCTGCCTTTCTCCTGGCCTGTCCCCAGGACCCGGAGCCTCGCATGACAGCGCTGCCTTCTGCTTCCCTTACTTTGAGCACTACCAGCTGAGCTTTAAATTCAAATTATCAGTCAGACAAAACAGGCTCCTTTTAGTTCTTCTAAAAGCTTTTTAGCTCTTGTCTCAGAGCTTTTCTTGCTTTTCCTTCACATTGCCTTTAAAAGCAAGACTGACAGAAAAGATTAAGTTGCTTCTGGCTGCACAGGATAGAAGCAGATTAACGCAGCTGGATCCAACCCTGGGAAGCCCAGCCTGGATATGTATGTTAGCACAACCCCAGCAATGTATAAGCAAGAGTCGTTTGTGTTGATCTTTTTCAGGATGATGAGTTTGTGATTAACTCCTTTGTGTGGAGTTTGCCTGTGTAGGAAGCTGGTACTCAGCAGGATGCTGATGGAAAATCTCCCGAGGTGTCAGCCCTGCCTCTCAGCACGCAGAGCTCTGCAGCCACTCCGCTGGCTACAGCAGGGATTTTGTTTGCCCTCTATCACCTTTGAGATTTTTTTTTTTTTTTTTTCTGGGAGCAGGATGGTTGGGGAAGAAAGGAAATCTTCTATCTGAACAAAGTTTTGTACAGCCTTCTTGGCTGATGCTAATGAGTAGGTCCAATCCTGCATGGTGAATGTGCTCATCCAAGTTGCAGGAAAGTAATTATACTCCACAACAAATGCAAACTAGATGTTTCACTGGACAAATGGTAGGCTCTTTTCTTGTTCATTTATTTGCCTTTAGGGCTGAAGATTTGGGTTTTCAGCATGGGTTTATTAATCTAAAATGACCGAATAAATAGCTAAATATCAAATAAAAATGCATCCTTTTTTGGGGGTAGCTATGAATTATAATGTTCAAGAGGAATCCGGGAGACTCCAGGTTCAGCAAACTATCTTAGTCAAGCTGGTAGCACCGTTCATGCTTTAATAAAGAAAAGCACAGCGGATCCTGCAGTATGCCCAGTGTCCCTTGCAAGGGGCTGGCTGCAGGAGCTGCAGCAAAGGGCAGGAGAGGGCAGCAGATGCATCAGTTCCACGTGTGCTACGTGTGGTCCCTGCTTGTGTTCCTGTTCAAGACTCCCGAGGTGGGAGGACTGACCCTCCAACCCTTCCATGCCCCCAGTCTGCCGTTAGCTGACTTGAGATAACATTATTTGCCAGCCCCAAAGTGTGGTGAGGATAAAAGCCCTTGAAGGGGCTCGTCACAGCTCTGCTGAGAGCAGTGAGAAGTTTCCTTCCTGGTTAGAATGGGGCATTCAGAGCAAATCTTTGCTAACGAGGTGTATCTGCTGGATGAGCTCCAAGGTAGAGAGAAATAATATCAATATAGCTATTCCAGGGTTCACATCTGAATCCCAATCAATATATTAAGATGCTTTTTTTTTTTTTTTTTTTTTTTACATGGCATTAATCCAGGACATTTTTACACATAACAGTTTTGAAATCACACACCCCCCTAGGCTGCATGAAATATTTCTATACAGCATATTTTTTCAGAGACAGTAAATCAAACCATCTCAGATATATACCTATAAATTTTAATGAATGCACAATATCCCTGTCACTTCTGCCTCCCTTGTCTAATGACACATTTTCTCTATTTCCATCACATCTCCTTCCATATCAAGGTGAAGGAATGAAACTAAACACTGCTGACTTAACAGTAAATTGAGCAGGAAAGAGTCTACACTGGACTGGGGAAAACAATCATTCATTTTGCAGGCTTAGTGCCAACAGCACTACCTTGCAGCTCCAATTATCTGATATTTTAGTGATTACACTCAGTTAAGCAGGCATAATTGAAGCAATTTTCAGCATCTTCACTAGACAAGCCAGAGGCATGACCTTATCTTAGATAACAGAAAATGAGATTCAAATGAGCTTTTTTTTCTTCCCCCCCACCCCCTCCCAACAGTGAGCAGGCTTAATTACAGGAGAAAATTAGCAAAGGCAGTGATATCTCTTCCAGCCTTCAGATGGTGTCTGGTGACTGACTGGGGGACATATTTTAGCTAAGCACAAATTTAGGGACTTCATACAATTGTCTTGGACCTCTGTGGTCGTACAATGAATTTTGAATGAGGGAATTCTGGAACTTAAGGAAAACTGTAAATATCTGATTGTAATTGTTATTTTTTAAACTTTTGCTGACTAGAGAATGTTCTACTTGATATCATTATCATGAACTAAATGTCCATACAAATGCTAAGGCTGATTTCATCAGACCACCTGCAGGGGAATGGGGGAATCCGTGGGGTTTATCTGCCTGAACCCGAGATGCCCCAGGGTGAACTGCTGGCACCATCAGCTGTTCCAGGGCAGCTGAAAGCGCTGTAGCTGCTGCTCTCCAGCTCTGAAAAACAGAGTGCTTCATATGACCCCAGAGTAATACAGTCTGTCAACCAAATCAGGAGTCTATATGGTGCTCAGAGAAACTTATGCCTTCCTGGCTCAAAAGACAGGCTGGAAAACCTCAGTGGTGTTCCTCATTTGCAATGGACACTGTCTTATTTCTGCTCAGCACAGGAGCTGTGAAGAGATCACTCCAGGACTGCTCAAGATTTTGGCTGTTGCCACAATAATCACACTTAGGAAATAAACTACACTGTGAGTTTACCCCCTACCTCTGGCAAACCAGCAGCTTACACTGTTAGTTATGTTTTGTATTACTTTGACCATTTGGCTGTAGCTCATACACAGCAGTTATGTGGTCTGGGCTTTTCCCCTTAAGTCCATAATATCACAAAGACAGCCACTAGGATAGAAAAGGGGGTTTTTTGTTTCATTTTGGGGAGTTTTTAGGTATTTTTGTTGGTTTTGTTTGTTTGTTTGTTTGTTTTCTGTTTTGTTGGGGTTTTTTTTTTTTTTTGGTGGTTTTGGGGATTTTTGTTGTTGTTCTGAGAGAACAAGCCCTAGGAAAATGAACAATTCACAGAAACACTATTTCTACTTGTGTTACACATTCCTAAACATGCAGGGAAAAAGGTCTGTTAGTTGATTCCTCTTAGACTAATGCATCAGATTTTTATTTTCAGTGTGAAGCAGAACACAGCACTTAATAAAATATAGCAAGGAATATACATGTGTTAATTTAGAAGTAGTTCAAGTTTTGGCCTTGAGAGGTTTAGTTTTCTGAGGCCAGTAGAAAAAAATATTAGTTGCTTACATCTATTTTCTCACTTTAAATGAAACCTTCAGCATTTTACTGTCAGCATTTGAAAATACTATTGTTTTGTTGGAAATGTCACATATCTAATCGTTCTATGGGGAGAAGCAATAGACTGCTTTAGTTAAAAATATGCATGAAATAAAATTACAAAGGCATAAATGAGGACTTCCAGCCCAAAGGAATGCAATGTTGGGCATATAGTGTCAGAGTGGTCTGTGTGGGCAGCATAGTTTGGCTGTTATTCCCTGACAGTTCACAAATCTGTTCCCACACACGGAGGCTGCTCAGGCAGCTCAGCACACAAGAGGCAGTGGGTGCACAGCCCAGCCTAATGCCAGTGGGAAAAGGGGCAAGGGAAGAGGATTTCCTCAACAGACAAGGATACACATCCAGATGAGGCCACAGTTATCCCTGGAAGAAGTCAGGAGATTGGTGCCTCTGTTCACAAATCCAAGAGGAAATGTTCCCAGAGCTACAATTCAAGAACTCCTGTGCCAGATCCTTGAGGCTTCATCTTCCCTTTATATAGACTCAAGGTGTTCAAACCAGTGGGTGGGACTTGGATTGCAGAGGTCTTGTGGGCATCCCTCTCTCTAACCACCAAACATGAAAAACCTCCATGGCCATGTGTCCCCACAGAAGAAAAGCAATTTTTTCAAGGGTAAAGCTGAAGGGACTAAATGTAAAATATCTTAGGTCATGTAGAGCCCAAGCACGTGCAGGGAGTACATGTGAGAGCAGGGTGCCTCTAGTCCTTGCTGTAGTGCCTGTGGCCTGGTTTCCAGCTCTGATATATTGCATCACTACTCAGCATGATGGCCTGTCTGGCTTTTCTCTTAGATCCAGATTCACACGTGACTCCTTGTGTAAACAAGGGTGATACTCATATTGTCTGGTATAGGCAACATGAGAATCTGCTCCTTAAGACTCCTCATCATGCAGAGTTAAGGAAAAAGCATGTGTCTCACAGATTTTAAATGCCAGCCATTTTAAATGTGACAACCTTTTCATTTCTGCTTATCAACACCTTTCCCACCTCTTCCTGCTGCACTGAACTGGAGGAGACAAAACATCCTTCTGGACCCATCCCAGCTACAGACCTCATTTAAAGTTCCTCAAGTCTCGCCACAGCTGAAGGTGTTTCAGGAACATAGCACAGGCCACTAATCTTAGTCTGCAAGCCTCTCCAGATTTTCTTTCTCTGAAATCTCAAGAAGAATCCCAATTTACCTAAATTAACCTCTCCTATAAATTTCCCAAAATAGAACATCTCAAATACTCTTTGTCATTTGTTTCCACATAGAGATTAAACTGTAAACCAGCAAAGACTGAGACAAAGATATTTTTCATGGTCAGCATACAGTAAGACTCTCACAGAAAAAGATATTTGCTCATTTCTGAGACTGTCTTTTTAATGTCTTTTATTTAGAAGCCCTTATTTACTGAGAAGCTTTGAGCCCTTATTTAATTTATAGATATGGCATAGGACAATAACAGTGGCTCAGGCTGTGAAATGCCACTTTGTTGCTTTTTCCCACTGCTGCCCAGAGCACGAATGCTCCTGATGGTGCCTATTTGGCTTGAGCATGTCAGACGCGGAGCAGACAGGATGCTGAAGAAAGAAACTGGTGTCCTTCATTTTCAAGGCCTGGCTCATTACACAGGGTGATGAATTGGCCCTGTTTATAAATTCTGCAGCTACCACTTACAGCCGTACCTGACATGAGCTTGAGGGGATGTCAGCAGAGCTAAAGTGATCTTCCAGGCAGTTGATGTTTCAGGAAAAATACTGCATGGAAAGCTTAGAAGCCCAGATTATGCACACATAGTAAATGGCACAAGTGCAAACAGCATCCTGCTCGTTAAGCTCTTTTACACACTGGAGCCGCTTGAACCAGCTAAAATATCAGGCAAAGACTGTGCCAAGGGAGGAGCAGGTCAGATGTGAGTATTGATCTCTGTCTGAGGGAGCACATTCCCCGGTGTGGCTCTGTGCAGCCTCTGTGATGGGTTCCAGTGCACTGCATGGACTGGTTTCTGCCAGAGCAGCTTCTCTGAAAGCCTCGTCTGCACTGGTGGGAGACAGACGTGTGGTACAAGAAGGCAGCAGCCCAGACATTCACAGGTAAAACTGGAAACACTTCTGACACCAATTAGACACTTCATTAATTGCAGTCTGTAAGTACCTCTGTTGGAAATGAGTCACTGACTCGCCTGCTCTCATAATTGACCACCTAGAGGTCACTAAAGCAAGATCACCTTCAGGAAGGCAGTTCTCTTTCCAGGGCTCAAGTCAATGCCTGAAATGGCTGAAAGCTGGCTAGGATCAAGCCACACAGCAGAATGTTGACACTAGTGACCACTGTGATGGCTGGCCCTCTGCAGAGAGCAGTGAGGGTCTTCACAGCTAATAGAGATAAGGCACAACTCACTGGTACTCACAATACCTGGATTAAGAATCAAGCATGACTGAAAATTCGTATCAGAGAACTAGCCTGGTGAAAGCCAAGAAAAGCCAGGTTGCTCATTAGCAGGGTTTACTACCTCATGAGAAAGCATTTACATGCAGCTAGGGCAGCTCTGCCCTCCTAGGTTTTGCCAAATGGCAGAGACAGCTGCCTGTGCTGGCCCCACGGTGCCACATCTGGAGCCACTCAGGGCTTCCAGGCAAACACCGGGTTCAGCTCCGGTGCAGCACGAGATCCACCTTCCCCGGGAAGGTGCGTGGGCAGAGGGGCCTCCCTGCTCCCTCCTCCCGGTCACAGCCACAGGAAGCACGTGTGCTTTGCAGACCCTGAGGGAACATAACAAGAATTGCTTAGGAAATGTTGGCCACTGCGCTTTCTGTCCTCATCAACTGGCATGCCATGGTTAAACCTTTGGGTCTGGACCAGCTGAACTCCTCACCTTTGAACTCCTGTAATGTTCAGGTTGTGGGCCCAGATTCACTCCCACTGTGAATTACAATAATCTTATTTTCCTTACCTAATGGCATGCTTCTGGTATAGGGTTCCAAGGAGAAACAAGCTCCATCTACACCTTCCCAGACCTACACCCTGGTCTGTGTGTGCTGCTGAGGAGTGGTACAAAGACTTTGGATCATCAGTCTGGGTCTCCTCCATCCCAATGATCCCTTCTGCAGAGCAGTTCCTGGCTCTCTTGTAAGACCAGATTCTGCAGAATGTAAGGGCTGGATGTCCCATATGAACTATCCTGTTTTTCATTTCTGCTGCCTTTCTGCACTGACACCCTTTGCAGCTGTCCTGAAGAACTTGACTGGACTAACCTTCAAAAGAATTACTACTGCTACTAAAGAAAGAGCATCTCAGAGAATACAGGTCGATGTTTAAACCACAGACAGACACTACCTGTGGATTTCCCCAGTACTCAGGTGGAGCCCCAAAACTGGAATAGATTATACCTTTATCCAGACAGCAACAGCTCTCACTCAGTTGGTCTCTGGTTTCTGGCACTACAGACCTCAGCTGAGTTCAGCTGTGCTTTTTTCCCTCTGAGATGTACTGCCTGTTTTAAACACAACCCTGTAGATATTTTATTTCCTTCGCTTGCACCTCCTGAATTAAGTGTTTTTTTTTGGTTGGTGGAGAGAAAATTCTGCTGTGTGAAGCCACATGGGACCCTTGCGTTTGCTCTGGACATGGTGGCCAAACACCATTGACATTATTTCACATAATTTTTTAAGGAGTTTTCTAGATAGATTCTTTCAGTAAGGTAAATAAAACAGGATATTTTGTGTTGATGTCTATTGTCTTGTAATATTAGGGGGTTTTCTCAGTGTTCCTGATCTGCTGTCTGCATTGGTCTACTCTCATACTTTGAAGTTAGAGTTTCAGCCTAAAGCTTCCCTTTTCAATACAAAAGCCTGCTCCTCACCTTAGGGTGTGTATCTCTAAGGGTTTGCCTCTCTCCCAGCCTGGAATATGATACAGGTAATGCCATTTCTGCTGCCTTTGGTGGTTTACCTTTCTGCTCCTCTTGGCCTTCAAAATGACCCAACCTTCTGAAGTTAGGAGGCAGATGCCAACTTAGGACATCTATTCCCTTGTGACAGAGACGCTTACAAATGTAATCACCTCAATAAGGGGTCATAGCAAGCTCCTCTCAGAAGAGACAAATTCTCACTGACAGGAATGGGCTCCACTGCAGACAGCCAGCATCTTCATCATCATCATCATCATCATCATCATCATCATCATCATCATCATCATCATCATGGGCTGGGTTCCTGCCTGTGCCTGCCAGAGTCAGCACAAACACTGAACACCACTTGACAATAAATCACAAAGGTGGTTAATAAGCACGTAGACTGAACATGCATCCACTTCATCTTCCCTTGGCTGATGATGTTCACTCACATGAGGAGCTGCTGGGGGTTCCATGAGAGTCTGAGACCACATCCTCTGTGCTGATGGTCTAACATCCAACAGCAGACCTCATCAAACCAAATTTTCCTGCAACTTTTGCAGCTAAGTTTTCTAGATGAAGAAACCTCACAGATATCATAGTTTGGAGATAAGGAAAGAAGAGTGGGAGGCTGAGCTGCCATCACAGGAAATGCTTCCAACTGGGCTCAAAGAAATCATCTAGCCCACTCTTCTGTGCAAATGTAGGTTCAAAGATGCACTTTCTCACACATATTCCTCCTCTCTGGTAGTGATCCCCTCCTTTTTTCCCCAAGCATTCTCTTCCAATTCTGCATTATCCTCACTGCTAGAAAATCACTGTTGCTGTCAAGATGAATGTTTGGTTTCATTGCTTCCTGTCAGCTTGCATGTTTCTGGAAAAAAATATCATTTCTTTAGTTAATTTCTTTAGTAGGTACACTGCCATTATGTCTGTACCAGGAACATCACTCAAGATGGTTATTCATATTTCACATGAACAGTTCTGATAAAAAAATCAATTGGTTTTGCAATTCAGGCTTTCTTTGTGATTATTATTTGTTATTGAATAGAGGTTTTTATTGTTATTAAATCTAGTCACATGTACCCACTTGACTAGTTCTTCACTTGGAAACTAATATTTTAATGGAAAAACACACTTCAGGGACTGTCTGGAAGAACCACAACTATGGGGGAGGCGTTCCTTTGATTCTACCTTCATCTCTCATAAGCTCTGAAAAGTCATAACAGGAAATAAATGTAAAGGCATCTCAGGAAGCCATTTAATCCATCCTTCTGCTCCAGGGCTGAATTTGAACTGAGAATTTATAAGAAATAATGGAAGGCAGCCTAGGGAATTACTTTCTTCCTGAGTCACCTAAATTTCCATTTTCTAAAGGATTCCAGTGCTTTGGTCTAGTTTACCTTACAAAAGCCATTTTTCTGTCTAGAAACACTAAAATTATGCTCTTCCTTCTATTGAAGGAGTTCTCTGTAACTGCAAACCTCATTGTACAACTAATATTCTGTCAAGACTATGAAAAAGACATGCAGGTCTTACATAGCAACACCCTAAACTGTGAGTGACACCACCATGTTGTTAGGAGACCAGAGATCTTCAGAAAATTTCATGTAAGGCGTCTTCAGCTCATGTTGATGAATTTACATATCAAACACTTCTGTCCAATAAACTGATAGGAGTTATTGTACACCTTCAATGTATTGACCACATCATGTGTGTATTGTACACATCAATGTATTGACCTAAAAAAAAAGAGAGGAGACATGAGAGGCAGATATAATAATGTCTTTTGAAGTAAGATAGTAATGAAAGTCACTGAAACCCAGTATCCAGGAGTACTCTGGAAAAAAATTTAAAGGATAGAGCGTGGTCAAGAAACACAATTAAGGATGTGACTTGACCCTGTGTGGGGAAAGGTGATGTACAGTAAAAAGCTTGACCTGTGAAAGAGATGATTTAGTGTGTCAGCCTTCATAGGCACAGTGAAGCACCTTCTTTAGGATGTGTCAAGTAACTCTCTACATCTCCTGATTATACTGACGGGGATGTGCTGGGGCTGAGCGTGGTCCTGTGAAGTACAGGCATTCAAACTGTAGTCACAGGAAACTCAGTCATGTTCACATACAGAACTGTTCCTATAAACAATAGGTTTCCCTAGGTTTCATTTCTATGGTCGTGTGAAATTGTGAGAGTAACAAACACCCCTGGAGAAAACCAAACCTATCCCTACAACATATTTTGCAACCTAGGAGGGATTGGCTGATCGCCAGGAGGTTCAAAGCACTCATCATAGGCAGGGGAAAAGTTCCTTCTGTTTCCAGCCCTTGACCACAGATCGCCCATGGCTGATTTCCTTAGGCCCCTCTGTGGCTCACGGGGTCCCTGTCTCCAGCCACTTTTTACCAAATCTCTCACACACAGGGCAGAGGAAACACAACGAATTCTTGGATGCACACAGGGTCCTACAAGGACTTCAATCGTTTTCCCGATGATTTCATGTCCCTATTTGAGATTTTAGAGGGAACAAAGAAAAGATTCTGTGCTTCCAGCAGAAGGGAAAGGGACAAGATATGGTACAAAGGCGTGAGACAGAAAACTTCTCTGTTTGCAAGTGTACCAGTTAATCTGGTAAAAAAAATGTTTCTACTTACTAACCTTATCTCTCATCACAAACAATTGACCTGTCATTATTACTCTACTGTAATTTATAACACCCTTTAAATTTTTTTAATCCATCTGCTCCTGTAGGGATTATAAGGCAAGCAAACTGATTATCACCTTGCCAACACTTATCATCAGGTGGCTGTGACTGTTTAGATTGCTGTCCAAAGACAACAAGAAGTACATTAACAGAGAACAAAAGGTACTGTTTTAGAAAACAACAGTTACCATTAAGCCCTCATGATATAGATCAGATAAACCCAGTGATAATGTAGAGATCATGACCTCTGGGTTTCCCACCAGGCTCACTGCAATTTTATCTTATCATCACTATATAACCTAATAAATCAGTGTGTGCACAAAAACACACCAGTTAGCATTGCCTTTCCAAAAGCTGCTTTGCAGTGTTGATTGTTTTAACTGCACATTCCCTAATTGTTTTTGATTGGTTTAATTGGACATTCAAATGTTGGGATTTTAAAGAACCCTGGGATGAAGTGGGTTCCTGCATATGAGTTTCACCAGCTGTGTTAACAAACAGGAGGCAAAACAGATGGGTGGCAAAAACATAGAGGCCTCAAAGCACTGCAGGCTATCAATTAACACCTCAAAACTTATGAATGCTTAAATAAAGTGAACTTTAACATCTCCCTAAGAGCAGAAGGAGATCATGACTATCATGACACACCAAGCTGTACAAGAGAAAATCTGTATTGCAGGGCATAGGTTTGTGTGTCCAGTCTCTCTGGGGTTTGCAGGATATTCTGCCTGCATGGCTATGGGCCCCAAACTCAGGCATTTGATGCTGGTTTGGCAGACACTGATCTTTATTGGTTGCAGTGAAGGGATTTCAGTCTTGACTTGGAGTTATTGACAGCATCCACTGAGGAGGTAAATAAAGAGATAGAGGGGAAGCTTTCTAACTGGAGCTAAAGCTAAGATGAGACATTTGCAGGCTTTTTGGGAAGGAGAATAAATATTTTTATGTCCTCTCCTAGCATTTCAAGTAATTTAGAGATGGTGCTTATCTTGTTTTCTGTGTTAGTGGAAAATTTTGGTGATGAAATATCAAGGAGTACATTTGGGGTTATCTGATCTTGCTGTAAGCAGTAGCAAAGTAGAAACTACAATATTAAATTTAGGCATAAGGCTGTCAGAGACTGAACTTGAAGAGACCGTGGAAGAGGTAAGGAACAGGTTAACAAATCTGTCTACTGCAATTTGAGTCCTCCACTCTACTCCATTCTTGGAATTAACAACCCATTCCTGTGACAGAAAGGTATATTCAAATAAATAAAGCAATTCTCACTGAATGGCTGAGGCCTGAGAAGACACTGTTTTTCCAGCTTTGCCTTGTTCATTAAGCAGCGTCTTAGAGTAGGAGCAGTAGTGACAGAGAACCATAACATCTTAAACCATTTCCCTTGAGCACATCTTCAGTGCCCTTCAGTACAGAGACATTTCAGCAAAGTGAGGTTCAACGAGGATCTGTATGTACCGAGTATGAAACACTGTGCAAAAAGCAGGATTCAGTTCTCAACCCTTTCTAGAAATCAAGGCTGTCCTCTGAACCAGCTCAAGGTGGTTCTCTCACCAGGTCCGAAGGGTTGTGACAAGGAAATTTCCAACCTTGGCATTACATCTACTTTTTGTATCACAGTTGTGTCAATGGGCCACTGACACATTGATCGTTTAGGTTGAAGGGACTCAAATTCATGGCTTTGCCTATAAGAAAGTAACCAAAACATCTGGCTAGGTCAGGTCCCCTATGCTTTTCAGTGGGATCTATGCCCTGATGCAAACAAAAACACAGAACTTGAGAGTCTACAAAGAGCGGAAGTTCTTTGCCAGAGTGCTTGGGATGAAATATTCCACATTCAAACTGAACAGGGAAGTCCTAGGTGAGTCTTGAGCATTGCCATGCATTAAGTGACCACTGAAATGTGCATTCTTAGACTTGGCTTCTTAACAACTTTCTCAGATCTAATCCTTCTGACCTTTTTGCTTTCCCAAAAATTATCAAGAACCCCGGGTTTTTTTACTATAATTAAATTATCAACAAATATTTATTTTATTTGCTTAAATCAAGTTCCTGAAATCTACAGTGTAGGCAGAATATCAGCAAGAAGGCTTATACTAAATAAATGTGAAGGCAATGAATATCAGGGTTATTAAGAGAAGCAGATGGTTAGGAATAGAATTTATTTGAATTACTTATCTAAAAATAAATAAATTTAAAAAATAAATAGAAATCTCTAGAGGACTGGGTATTTTAGGGAGTTTTGACATCCCATGTTCTCAGTCAGGCAGCTGGCAGCCCAGTGGGTGCTTTTCTCACAATCTTCTGGATTGTCTTCTTCCATCTGACTGGGAAAACCAATACTTGTGGATCGTACAGAAAGGAAGTTGATGTCTTTGCAGGTCCTTTGGCTGCACTATTTCAAGGTTTCAGACTAACCTAACGTATGAGGGGACGGTAGCTGATGTTTGTCAGTACATTTGGTACTCCAATAATCATGTAACACATCCACCCAGTGCTCACTCCCACCAGTAAGATCAGAAAACAGCTGTGTGCTGTCTAAAGACCCACAGTCTGAATACTCCTATGTCAGACATTTTTGTACATTTGGTACTCCAATAATCATGTAACACATCCACCCAGTGCTCACTCCCACCAGTAAGATCTGAAAACAGCTGTGTGCTGTGTCTAAAGACAAGATACTCCTATGTCAGACATTTTTATTACCCGCTTCTTTCTAGGCTTGATGAAAAGTTTCACTACTGTGTCCTACACTGTGTTGTCTTTGCTGTTTTCTTGCATTTAACACAACAGAAGACCTGAGTTCTGGATAAATGAGGGCAAATTAGTGCTGTGAACAGGGCAAAAGTGAGGGGAATAATGGGAGAATGTTGGAATTGGATCCACAGAAGAGCTGCAGTCCTAGACTTAGAATAGTCAGCTTATTTTTGCTTCCTTCTTAGCACAATGATTTTCTTTGGATTTCTTCTGAATTCAGGGTCTAGATAAATTCATTTAGTGAATAGATGATGTAGCTCAAGATATTATTTCACTCTCCTCCAGAGCTCATTCAACCCTGAGAGCTCAGTTTGAACTTCTGCAGGAGGTGGTTTGGAGCTAAGCTGTCAGATCCTCTGCTGAAGTAGCTGAGGACTCTCCTCAAGGCAGCAGCATCTGACAGGAGAGCAGAGCTGAGCAAAAAGGAGCTGCAATAGCCTGACCCACCACCACAGCTAATGGAAGCTAATGGAAAATTTGTGTCCAAATATTTTCTCTTACAATTCTTTTCTACTTGATTGTTTCAAGGTAAAGAGACCTCTATTATTAGTGAAAACTGCCTGCAGAAATACACCTGGCCCTAATTTAGTGCCTTTGCCTATGTCAAGAGGCACTAAGAGCCCAGTGTGGATAAGCTCAGCTATAAATAGCTAGTCACACATCCAGTTTAAATTTAGATATTTACTTGTACAACATCCCAGAATCCAACCAAATTCAGCTCAGTTGCACCCAACCTGGAAGCATTCTGAAGACAGGGCAGAACTCAGGAGTATTCCCAGACACTGGTGCATCAACAGAAATTTGAGGATTGTATTTTAAAAGAATAACACAAAGAGAAGCATTTGCAGATATTATTCATGTACTCAACAGCTGTAAGCAAAAAGCTCCCATGAAACCTACTCATATCACTGAGTTTGGGAATTTCCCTTCACAGATGGTGGATACAACCTTAGCTGATGGATTAAGCCTCAGGGCCCTGACCCAGAAATGCTGAGGCTGGAGGTATTCCTTCTGGGCATTGTGGAAGGGGCTGGCCCTGCTGTTTGCAAAGGTTAGACACCCCTCCTGCTGCAGAGGCGTGAGCCCAAGGCAGGTTGGGTTCCCTCCCCTGGGTGCAGGGACAGCAGCACGTCTGCAGGTGCTGCAGTCAGAGGCACTGAAGGACTGTTGAGAGCCAGGCAATGCAATGTCAGATTTTGGCATCCATTTCATTGAAGCTCCTTCTTTACACATCAAAACAACCTTGCCAGACACAGCATTGCATATCTGAGTGACTAAAAATGCAGATATATGATTTACAGTGTTTTCATTACAGCCTTGTAAGTAAATTCATGCTCATGATTAGCTTTCCTACAGATGGCTAAACACTGGCTACTAGTCGGGGACAAAAGTGAGATCAGCATCACGGAGACAGTTTCTCTTGTACAATCAGTGTGTTTTATCTCTGCACAGGAGGTACCAGCTCATCACCAGCCCCTCTGTGGGGGCTGCTGACAAAGAGGCTAATCAGTCCCAAATCGTGTGGCTTCCTGGAGCAGACACATGACACTGAGGCTCAGACCACCAGCTCTCTTCTCACAAGCCACAGAATGTGCATCAGAGGGGTATGATGTTCTGTTCATAAGACAGAGGTGAAAGGCTCTATATCCTATTACACATCCCCTGGGCCAGCCAGTCTCCTTGTTTACATTTTTGTCAGAAAAAATCAAGGATGTTTTTACATTTGTGAATGGAAAGGCAGCAACAGGGGTGCATGTGAAGTGGTATTTCTTAGTCCCCCTCTGACTCAGTGTTGGCTAGCAGCCAAGGAAGGAAGGCAATTGCCAGCTCTCCAGCTGTGAGAACAGGGACATGCTAAACCAGGGATTTCTCCAGCACTCAAGAGAAACGATGAAGAATCTCTGTGTTCCTGAAGCCACCTTCTAATCTGATTGCTGATCCTGGTGACTCTGCAGGTCTAGGCTACCACACACAGATCCAGGAGCATGTGGCTCCTTGTGGCTTCAATAAAGAGCATGTCTGTGGGCTCTACAGCCTTGGGTCCTGCAAAGTGGTCCAGGTTTGGAGAACTGGACTCATCAAATTCCCTCCATGGCATTTGGAAATACATTGGTTTTTTACTGTGGTGTGGAATTACTGCATCCTGAGGTCCAAAAAGATGCCCAGACTCCTATTGCTACTGAAGTTACAAATACTTAAAATAACCTATGAATGATCCTTCTCAGAGTAATCAATGTGAGTAACTCACAGAAAAACAGCAATATTCTATAATGCTGAGTTAAATACACCAAACAGTGTTCTCAGTCTCATTGATCCTCCATCTGTCCTGTTCAGCCAGTAGATTAGTTTCTGTCAAGATTTTGACCTAATTAGCTTTTTCCAAGATGAGAACTTGGAAACAGAGGAACTAACACATGTCTGGGAGCACTGCTGACCAAGTCTGGGTGCAGATTTGTCTTTGCTTTGAGAGTCAGGAGAATCTCTTTGTCTGTCTTTTGCAAGCTCATCTGTAGGTTTGGAAGACAGAAAAGTACATGTGCAAGTCATTGCACACCAGCTGACCTCAATGCCCAAGGAGAGTCCCAAGTATGTGTTGCTCAATGGGACAGTCACAACCTAAATGCCTGACTTCAAAGACCAGTGCAGTGCTGTGGTATTTGTTGCTAATGCAGGAAGTTTCACAGCAGCATGCAGAGAACCACATCTTCTCTCATATGGCCAGAGATCATCTATTCCACACACTGCATGCAGGTGTTCTTTCTTACAGACATTTGGGCCCTCAGTTCCACTCTTCTCTCACCTCTTTGTGTGAGAAGCCAACATTTTGGTACAGAACGTGATGGACCATGTGTCATAGACTGTGGTGTCCAAAGGAAAGAGGCCCTGTCCTATGGATTGTACTTTTCTGTTCAGTTGCCTCATGGTACAACCCCAGTCCATCTGTGAGGGGTATGAAGGAAAAAGTTCCTTGGGAACAAGCCAAGGTATGAACTGTTCTGGCAGGGCTGATTTGGACCTAAATACAATGTAAGGTCTTTTATGCCTGTTGTCTGTCTGAAGGCTTTTAACCTTCTCAGTTCACCCATCACACCACATCATTTCTTTGAAGGAACTAATTTAAAATATACTCCCTTCTTTGATCTGAAAAGCAACTCCACTTATTTCAGTTCCACTCTTAATTTTCCACACCCCCGCCTCTTCCCACAACTGTCCTGTTGCCTCTGCTCCATGCTCTGCCTCCTCCCTTTCTTTAGCTCTTTTGCCTCCTCATCTTCATTGCTGTCACTTGTCTTCCACCACCCTACAGAAATCTTCTCCATCTCTTTCCTCCCCATGTCTCAATAGCCAAAGCATTTTTCTGTTTTGTTGTTGTGACTGCTGTGGGCAGCATCACAGCACAAAGACTTCACTCTGCTGAAGCATGCAGGAGTTCTGCCACTGACTGCTGACTCTCCCAGTACAGCCAGATTTCTCCTGAAGTTTTGATGATTTCTTTACTTTCCTGCAAGCTTGAAAGGCATGCTTGTAAACCAGCTGCTCCATAGGATTCATCAAAAGCCAGCAGGAGCTGATAAGTGAAATGTTATTAAGATGTGATTATAGAATGATACTTACAATTTAGTCCATTTCCTCTAAATCTTTCTGAGTTCTCCAGTTAATTTTGTTCATGTGTAAATAGTTTGATATGGATCCCAGACCACCTCAGCTCTTTCAGTTAGTTTGTGTGAAGCTCTAGGAAAGGTACTCAAAAGGAGGGCTGCAATCTGCTGCTTTGGCCCAAACATAATCTGCACCAGATTGCCCAAGTTTCTGAACTTCACAGCATCATAAATCTGTGCAATTATAAATGTGGAGGCAAGAAGTATGCTGGTTCAATGAAAACATTTGAATTAACATCATGTAATGATAAATAGATTCCCATAAAAACTACAAGAAGTCTCTAGAGAGTAGCTCTTAAACAATGACCAGAAAAAAATATACCACATACAGCTAAAAGCTTTCCATGCTGTATCAGGATGGTTTTGCCTTTTAAATTATATACATTGGATTATGACTGTGAGGTCTTAGGAAAAATGTGAGTGAAACTGTTTAGTGCAAAGTGTCCAAAGTCCACCTGAGAACAAATGAAGCCCTGAGGGTCCTTAAAACGAGGACTGTAAGGTCTCTTTCTCTGTATTGGCACTGGAAGACATAGTTAAATCAACTAGAAAAAAGATGAGTTATTAAAATATCATTTTGCTTATAGAAAACATTCATCTCCCTGGCTCTTTAGCCACTGCTAGGTAAAGAACTTCATCTGCTCTAGTTTAAGTGGATGGCTAGGTCCTGATTGACTTAAATGGGGAAATGGCTGGGCCACAAATGCAGAACAGGAGGAAGTTGATTGAAAATGGCTTCATATTTCTGTCAGAGCAAAGGAAAATATCTGTAAACAATTTCCTTCTAAGGCCTTTCAGAACTAAAGTCATTAATGGAAAGCAACTGGCAGAAAAGCAACAACCAGCTCACTGACTGGAGAAAAATAAACAAAACATTTACACAACCATCTTCCATTGCAGCCAGTGTCTTTCTCACACCTATATTTATTTTTTATTGTTATCTAAATGTGAATACATTGAACAAATGCTTTTTTTTTTGGTCTTTTTCTATACCATCACCTTTTCTACCTTCTTTTCCAGCATAACTAAGGCTGCACAACATATAATAAGGCACTTAGTAAGCTTTGACTGTTTTGACAATTATTTAATCTTATATAATCCTGTTGTATCTGTTAAAGAATTGAGGAACTATGAGTATGTAAACATAAACATTAATTGCAAACACATTCTGTTTTTCCTGCAGTGTGTAAATGAATGAAGAAAAGATAGTGCTTAAAAGGAAAGCAGTCCTTTCTTCTGTAAAAAAAAAAAATCCTAATGTTCTTATCTTTCCTGTTCTTATCTGGTACAGAGCACTTTCAATCCATCAAGACAGTACTCTTCTTGTCTAATCGAACTGCTGAGAGATAAGAGGTTTTAGGGCTTCCTGACCATTGTTTGAACCTTTTTCTTCCTTGCTCAAAGAGGAAAGTCTTGAAAGTCTCTAAAGCTCCAACTGTAACTAATTAGGGAATCTGAGGAATATTCAGTTCAATGCAGAGGTTAACTGAAAAGGAAAACTTCAAACCATACAGGGATGACCTTAATGGGAGATTCAGATTTGAATTAAAGCTATAGTAAGCTAGTCACTAGAGATTCAAGCTTCTTTTCTTCTGACTCAGAAAAGTTCAAAAGCCCACTCTTAAGCATGTAAAGAAAAAAAAAAACTCCAAACCTTAAAAGGGTTGCCCATTTGTTATCTGTTTTTATCTAAGTATTGAGCCATTTTAGTGGAGATGAGCAAATGGCTGGGCAATTAGCTGAGTTAGTTGTGTAAACTTATAGCTTCTACCAAAATGGGGAAAGACTCCAAGTGCAAAGGAAAAATTAATTCTCTTTATTGAATAACTGTAACAAGCTCTTAGAATTTAAATTAAATGCCTCTTACATAATATTACATTCCAGAAAGAGAACATTACATTTGCTGACTTTATTCCATTCTGTTATAATATTATTTGGTTATGTGAGAAGTAATTTTAAGCAAAAGCATGCTTGGAAAAGACCAAAAGACAGTGAACAACAGATTCCAGAGAGTTGCATGGTTTTGTTTTATCTCAACTGACTTTCAGTTCCTTGTAGTATTTTCTTAATAGACTAGTATTTAATTAGTGAATCTTTTAAAATTACCACTTCTCCCTGGATTTAATGGCAAATTAAAGAGGGAGAGCTTCTCAGAATTTAGTTTCCTGCTTTTTAAATTAAATTTTTTCTTGTCCTGTAGAATTTAAAAATGCCATCAGGCTTTTACTGTCTGCAGTTTGTTATGAATCACATAAAAGTCATTAAATACAGCATTTTTCATCATGTCGTGTATATTAGTGAAATCATTAGAAATGTGTTTCAATAAATCACTAGATCAACTGCCATAGAAAAACCAACAGGAAAGTAAAAAATAACCCTTCTTTCATGGTTTCCCACAGTAATGCAACTGTCTCAAACTCTAGGCAATTTATTTATAGTCCTTTTTTAATAGTAGCTACTTAGTTGAATTTCCGCCTTCATATTTGGGTTGTTTCATCTAGACATGAGTATCAGTCCCAGCCTGATTGTTTGGACTCAACTCTAATTTCTCCCAGATTGTCCAAGGAGAGTGTACATTACAGAACTTTGTAGCTAAAAAGAAACACTAACCAAAAACTGCAGCCCAATAACCTGCACTGAGGCAGGATCAAGCACACTAAATCCTCCTCAGTAGAGGGTCATCTCCCTGTTCTTGAAAACATTCAGCAAAAGGTTTTTCACACATAACTTGCAGTTATGTTTCAGAGCTCTTATATAAGTAAAGTTTTTTTTCTTTTCCAATATAAAGCCTTTGATTATGAACAGACTTATTCTCTCCCCTAGTGAACAGGGGACACAATGGCTTCCTGTCCTCCCTGTAACAATATTAACATAAAAGAAGCATGCCATCTTCTCCTCAATCTTCTTTTTTTAGGTACCCAGTTCCTTCAGACTTTCCATATATGTGCTTTTCATCCCTTATCACTGAGGCACCAGGCTTGACCTTCACCAGCTTAGCTACATTATCTGAACCTTGCTTTGACACTCCTAACACTCCCAAAAAACCTCCCTGATGAAGAAATGTTGAGGGATGTGAGCTGCTCAGCCTGGAGGAGAGAGGGCTCTGGGGAGACCTTATTGCAAACTTTCAATATATAAAGGGGAAGATTTAAATGCAGAGAGCAGCATTTACCAAGGCCTGTTGTGACAGCACAAAGGGTAATGGTTTTAAACTGAAAGGGTGTAGGTTAGGTTGGACATGAAGATATTCTTTGCTGTGAGGCTGGTGAGGCACTGAAAGAGGTTGTTCAGGGAAGTTGTGGATACCCTGTCCTTAGAAGTGTTCTAGACCAGGCTGCATGGGGCTCTGAGCAACCTGGTCTAGTGCAAGATGTCCCTGCCCATGGCAGGGTGGAGGTACACCTTTGAAGCATCTCTTCCAACTCAAAACATCCTATTCTAATGAAAACTAGGCATCAAACAGAAAGAAATATCTAGAAAATAATGGTGTTGGTTCACAAGCAAATGACCTCTCATATTCTTATTTTATTTTAGCTCTGTCACAATCTTCCAAATTTCACTGCCAGTTACTCCAGCCTTGCATTTGTGGGTTTCATCTTCACCTCTAATTCTTCCTATCACACTTGTTCTTGGAGAATTTCCACCCATCTCTTTTGAGTCACCAACCCAATTTGACAGACTTTGTGTTCTCACAAAGGAGTCCACTCATGCTGACAAACCACAGTTCAAAGCCACTGGTGCATCCCACTGGAACTGCAGACGTTCAGCTTGTTCCAGTATTGGTCACTTATTTATGTGCAGTTCTCTTTCACCTGTACCAGGAGGAGTATGCGGGAGCTTCTTTCTTCTACAGAAGGGGAAACAGTCCATAACCTCAATTTTGCTGATCCAGTGTAACACATACAAGCTGATGCTGTATATTTCAAGGATCAGAAAATGAGGGCTTTATTGCATTAAGTGTACAAAGGTTCTAGACCTTTAGAATATATTTAGAGAAACATTTTGACTGCAGAAGCTGATCATAGGGACCAAAGGACTTCTTTAGTTGGAAAAAGATTGAGACATAAAAGGAAAGAGACTTGGTTTTACTAAGTGCATTTAAACTGTCCTTTTAATAATAAAAAACAGTTGTCTTCAAGATGGGATAACTTTTAAATATAAAAAAATAACACACCACAGGGAGCTGAAAGGAAAAACAAATTTAATTATGTATTCAAGACCATCCAAACCACCCACCCACATAATAAGTGTTTGCTGGCTACACAGACACTCTCGTTGCCATGGCTTAGCCAATGGTCTTTGTTTGAAAAGTAAACACCTTTGTTAAAAAATAAAAATATTACTTGAAGTGAATAATCAAACTACTTTGGCAACTTCCTGCTCCCTCTGAAATCAGCGGGCTACTTTCAGCAGGATGGGTGTTAAATTTTTGCTCGTCTGGTTAACAAAAGCTGGGGTAGCTGCAGGGAGGCGTCGGGAGCTGGGCTGAGCCGAGAGCTGGGTGCTGATGAAGAGCAGCCACGGCTCTAGAGGAAGGGTCTGAGGGAGGAACAGCAGAGGTGGCAGGACCCTCTGACAGGGGTGGGCTGTCAGAGCCACTGTATTCCTCTTGGTGAATTAAATGTTGAATTTAGTTTTAGAGACTGTCAGCCTCCAGTGCCCGGGAGTTTACACTGGCATGACCTGTTTTTTTAATATAAATGTAGCTCTTAAGAGCCAGTTGCCATTGTCATTGTCATGAGCCATTTTATCAATGGGCTTAAAAGCAAACTGCCTCCAGTGCAGTGTGGCAGATGCACATGGCAAAGCAGCCATAAATCACTGTGGCCTGAGCAAAATGCTCATTAATATTCAGTCTGTGTGTCATCATACATGGCTGAGCCTGCTGGTACTTCAAAATTACAGACACTGAGAGGCTTAGGATTTCAATGAGCAGAAGAATGAATCTAACAGAGCTGTGCATAAAAAACCTTTCCAAATACCCCAAAGTGAGGGTTCTCATTCTTCTGCAGTCAGCAAAGTTTGCGAATGATAGGGGAGAGCTTTGCTAAATGGGAAAAGATCAGTGCTGCAAGAGAGAGGAAACACTGCCTTTTTATCTATATATGATTTATCTATTAAGGTATATATTTCTAGTAGCATGTTTTTAATAACTGAAAACTAGAGCTGATGGTAACTGATACTGGTTTGGTTCTCAAAAACTTGGGTGCTTTGTTATGGTACATGCAGACTAAAGCTTTTTAGAGCAGGCAAAGACACCAATGCCAAGGGCCAATATCTGAAACAAGTTCTGAGAGAATGCTAATTTCAATTTGTCATAGACATTCCTTGGTCGTTGATATATTCCTGTAGACAAGAAAATATCAAAAGTGACAAAAACCATCTTGGAAACTGCCATTTATAGAGCCATGATTTGCAAAAGCAGGAAACACAAGAGTGTTGGGATTTGGAGAGTGCGAGATTTTGGAGGTTTGTGAGGATGCTGCACCAGATGAAAGGCAAAAGTAGCAACAACAACAACAACAGCAACAAATATCTTGCAATGGCAGGCATTCAAAAGCCCTCATGCTGAGAGAAAGAGACATCAAGTCCATCTGAAAACTAGTGAAGGGAGATGGATGCCAGCAAAAATAATTACTTTGTAGAGATAGAGACAAATTTCTGGAAACAAACTGACAGGCTACTGGAGAAATCATCCATTTTAACTTGCCATGGTAACAGAGTCCAAAATAAATGTCAATGCAAAAAAAATGAATAAATTAAAAATGAAAAGCTCTTTACAAATCTAATTGCTTGGGAGGAGCCAGAGAAAGGGAAAGCATGTACTAGAAACAGCACCCTTGCACCCTTGCATTCCTAAAGATGCGGGGGGCAAACTCCAGATCAACACTGCAGTGCCATACTGAAAATCCATGGTAATTCATTAGGATGTAGTGATTTCAGTGAGAAACATTGAGAAATTTGGAATGGAGTGAAGTTCATTCAGGTAAACTGGTAGCTCTATACGCCTGTCTTGAGTAATCATTCAAATGGCCACTTCAGAAGAGCCTAGAAGAATTAAGGGTGTTGAAAAATATCTTGAAATAAGTGAAAGCCATTGGGCACTGCAGCACAGCTTTGCAAAAGGCACGATGCCATGCTGGTATGGCAATGACTGAGCTGAGAGAAATACTGCACAACGAATGTGTCCACAGTGGTCAAACGTCTTCCAGAAGCCTAAGCCGAGTCAAATGGAGGGATATGCCTTCTTCTATTTTTCTTTTCCATTCAGGCACATGTGCCCTGTTTTCTGCAGTTTTAAGTTTCCATGTTGCCACAGCTCCTGATAAAAGTCAGAGCTGAAGGGTGAGGAGCACTTTCAAGGAAAGACCTTTTTGCCTTTGCCTGAATGAATTTGCAGAGGTCTTGGGAGCACTGCTCAAGCCCTCTCCTACAGGAAGCCCCTGTTCTACTGACCTCCAGAGAGCTCAGTTTACATTACCAAGGGATTTTCTTCAATTCAGTTGCTTGTTTGAAAGATTTCAGCTACTTGCCAAAATCCTTCTGAGGTTTATGCATGGTTTGTTTTACCAGGAAACCAGGGTTTAATCTACAGACATGTATTTTTATGCCCTAAAATCAGAGATTTACTTGTTTGAGAGAAAGAGGGACACTTCATAAAAGAGATCTAAACAAATATCTTAAGAGCCTGATGTCATGGTCCATACACAATTAGACAAAGATTCCCTGAGGGATCAGGGAACATCAGTCTGACCCTGTTCAATTCAACTTTTGCATTCATTCAATATATGCAATGAAGATGTGAGTATCTTGGTCAAAAGTGAATTAAAGTGCTTTGAAACAGCTGGGATCATATGGTACTTCACCAGGCATTCAACCTTGTATAGAACCAGGAGAGTAATGCTAATTTTTTTTTTTTTTTTTTTTTTTTTTAAATCCTTTTAAATACTGTTTTACAACTTTCTTGGAAAACAAACTCAACACAAACAAAAGCCCATACAACAGACTACAATAAAGATTTCTGGTTCTATTTTGAGGTATTAAAATCAATTGATATTAATATTAATTGCAAACATAGCTCCTGGATATTCTCCTAAAAACTTTGTGAAACTGGAGAGAAATTTTTATGCCTTGATAACACAATATCCATTTATTTTTTTCTTGTATTTCATAAGTGAGTCTGAGTAGGAAAAACTGCCATCTCACAACACAGCACTGGAGAACTGATCAGGTTGTTTAATCCACATACTATTTTTTGCAGTAATTTTCCATATGATTTTTCCTTCTGGGAACATCTGATGGTAACTGTATGCTTTTCATACCAGGAAACCATAAATGAAGAAGGCACTTGGCCAGACTGTTATATATTATGATAAGTAATAGTCAGAACGTGCCTCACATTCATGTGAATACGGTGTATCAGGGACGCTGACACAAAGCATCAGATTTGCTCTCTGTGTATCTAAAATGGGCCCTCGCAAATGAATGCAGAACCATAAGGTTTTGAAGACAAAAAGACTTCTTAAACATTCTAGTTTCTCTCCATGCCAATACAGGATTGCTTTTCGATGTACAGTCACATGTGGGTCGTTGGTTTTTCCCTCCCTCCTTTTGTCTTACTTCACATGTATGTTAAATATTTAATTAGCAGCAAGAAGCCTGTGTAACAGAGCACCGTGGTACTGGAATGCAGCAGAAGCAACTCTGAATTTCCTGACTGTGCTGAAAGGAGCCCAGCTGGTCAGTCCCTCCTGTCCTCTTCCTCCCCCTTCTCAAATCCAACCAGAAGATTCAGCCTTCCTATGCCAAGATTTCTGTCTGTGAGCACACACAGGTTTCCAAGTAAAGCAGTGCCAAGCAGAGACCGCTGCAATTAATACAATTAACAGAAATCCAGCAGAACGCTTACTCCCAGGCTGACTGAAAGCCAATCTGTCCTTTCAGGAAAGGTCACCCCAGCTCCAGATGGAGCCGAGCAGTCCTCGTGCTCCCGGGGTTTGCCCTGCCACTGACAGCGTGGCTCACATTGCTGGATGCTGAGTGTGTCATGAGCAGGCTCACGCTGGGAAGTTGCACAGAGCAATCAATATCTTCCAGGCGCCTGAGCAGAGCTCTTCTAGCAACTCCAGTGGCGATGCCAGCAACGATCCTGTGTGTGAATGGGGAGTTTGGTCTTGCCGGGAAGCAGGAACCACCATGGGAATTACAAGGAGGGGCAGCATATCTCAACAGGAAAGTCATCCAGGAAGTCTCATTTCCAAGAACCAGCTGGTAAACAGTTTAGAGCACCCTGTTCACATCTGTAGCACTCAGCAATTAATGAGGCACTCATGTACCTATAAAATAACCAATTCAGTCCTGCTTGTTTGTCAAATCACTGATTGAGCACTTTGTCACTGGTTTTGAAGAGGGAAAACTAGACTGAGCCCCAGATACAAAACTGGGGAGTGCTGGCACTGTAAAGTGGCCTATCTCTCCTGTTTAACAGGCAGTGGTTATGGTTTTAATTTAATGTCAAAGGTGTTGGGAGTGGCCATTAACAGGTAATTAATAGCCCAAAATAACCTAATCTTTAAGACTGCTCAGGATTATACTGTAAAGTTAGTTTAGAGCTGCCAAAATATTTGTCAGATAAGCAATACAGAACCTCAGAAACCTTCTCCACCAGCTCTCCCGAGCCACGAGCCACATGCACAGAGGTGAGAGCAGCTCCCACCCAAAGCACAGCCCTGCACCGGGAAACCCTGTTCAGACTTGACTTCATTTCAGACTGAAATGAAGTTTGCTTTTCCGCGCTGACCCGAAACTCTTGCAGGGTACAGACAGGCAACTTTCGGCAGGGTCCACGTAAGAAGAATACAGCTGCTCTTTTCTAACGGGAGGAAGAAGGAGGCTTTTATGGCTGTCCCTGAAGAGAGCCCTCTTACAATGCTTCGCAGTGTCTAAACAGACCTACGTGCTCTGATCCCACTTGGCAATAATGAAGGGCTTGTATTCCTCCGGCTTCGGGGACCAGCTCGCCCGCCGGGCTGCAGATGCCGGCTCCGGTTACAGCAGCGGCGCGTTAAAAACCTGTGACATTTAAGCGGGGATGAAAATTAAAATTGTCTTTAGCCATTGTCTGTATATTTACCCTTTGCTTTGCTCTGTTTCTATAGCAATGAACAAAAAAGAATCACATGCGTCCCTCTCGGAGGGGGCGGGCGGGGGAGGGACGAGCCTCCGTTCTGCGGGCAACCGCGCCCCGCCGTGGCTCCGCACGGAGCGCGGCCCCGCGCCCCGCACCCCCGTTCCCCATCCCCGCACACCCAGCCCCGTTCCCCATCCCCCCATCCCCGTGCCCTGCACTCCCCGTTCCCCATCCCCGCACATCCACCCCCGTTCCCCCATCCCCGTGCCCTGCACTCCCCGTTCCCACATCCCCGCACTCCGCTCCCTCCCCTCCCTCCGCACCCCCGCACTGCTCAGCCAGGCCCCAGAGCGGTCCCGCGCCGTGCCGGGCACAGACGATACACGCTGAGCAAAGGGGCCAAGGGAATTTGCTCCGAGTAGCGCCAGACAGCGAGGGGTTTTGTGTTGCACCATCAAGTCACAGAATCATGGAATGATTTGGGTTGGAAGAGACCTTCAAAGGTCATCCAGTTCCAATCTCCCCTGCCACAGGCAAAGACGTCTTCCACTAGATCAGGCTGTTCATATCTCTGTCTCACCTGACCATGAACACTTCCAGGGATGGGACATCCACAACTTCTCCAGCAACCTGTTGCACTGTATCATCACCCTCTGAGTCAAGAATTTCTTCATATTATCTAACCTAATCTTATCCTCTTTCATTTAAAGTCATTACCTTTTGTCCTGTTACCACATGCCCTTGGTACCAGTGCCCTAGGATCTCCCTGGAGCCATGTTCCAACCCTCTGACCATATTTGTAGTCCTCCTCTGCACTCACTCCAACAGGTCCTTGCATTCCTTATGCTGGGAGCCCCAGAGCTGGATGTGGTATCCCAGGAGGGTCTCATAAGAGAGGAGCAGAGAGGTAGAAATCCCCTCTCTCAGCCTGCTGCCCACAAGGCTTTTGATGCAGCCCAGGACACAGTTGGCTTTCTGGGCTTCCAAGAACCCGTTGCCAGGTCATGTTGAGCTTCATCCACCAGCACCCCCGAGTCCTTCTCCTCAGGGCTGCTCTCAGTCCGTTCTCTGCCCTGCCTGTATTCCTACTTGGGATTGCCCTGACCCAGGTGCAGCACCTTGCACTTGGCCTTTTTGAACTTCATGGGGGTCCCACCGGCCTACCTCTCAAGCGTTTCTCTTTTTTTGGGGGTTTCTGTGAGATTTAGCAATTTTGTACCCAGGGATTATTTACTGTTATTTTTCATCTGTGGCTGTTTCACACATTAGAAAACAGGGTTTTTTTTTTTCACTTACATCTACCCATATTTAATTTCTTCTTGTTGATGGAAAAGGATTGGTTAAAACTGTAAAAGGAAGCAACTCATTCCATAGTGTCTACCTCTTGAATTGTTTTAAACAAAGACACTCCAGTGGGCCAAATTAAAGAAAAACTGTTTCCTGACTGTTAGATCTGTCATCAGCCTTTGCCCTGAATATTTGATGAACTCCAGGGAATTTCCACCTGTCTGAGGACAAACACAGCAGCTAGTCAAGACCACCAGAGCATGGCAGCTGCTCCCCCATTATGTGTCTGCATCCCATCAGGTATTTTATTGTAGCATCATAAAGGATAACATGTGGTTCCTATGACTTAGAAGTTAAACTTAATAGAGTTGTTAGAGAAAGGACTGTGAAACTAAGAAAAAAACTCCCCTCAAAACAGGAATTGCAATTTTCAGAACTTTTTTAGCATTGGTAATTTTTAAATTACTGATTAAGCTAATTTTACAACTTTTTATTATAAATTCTTAGCAAAATTTAGTTGGAAGTGACCTCAGGAGATCGTCTAGGCCAGTACCCTCTCCAAAGCAGGGCTAACTTCCAGGCTCTGTCACATAGGACATGATATTCAGGCCACGTCTGCAAACTCCAAGGGTGGCACTCCCAGGGCACCTGTTCCTGTGATGAACCAGGCCCTTGTTGAGGGCCTTGTTGAGTAGAGAGTAATCTAGGTTTGGAGCATGTCTAAGAAATGTTTTGTTTTAGAAGATAATCTTTGCTACAAGCATAAAAGTACTCTTCAAGAGCCTTGTTCTCTGGTTTCAGATGCATTTCAAATGAACATCTTGTCAGCACGTATTTTAGTGCAAGGATATGGTGTAAGGGTATGAGGAACAGGTATTTTTCAGTATTGTTTTTCAAGTGGGAATCTAATAGAGGTGTATTTGATAGCTGTGAATAGATCCAGAGCTCTTTATTAGGCAGAAGTCTTGCACAACTTAGAAGTCCCAGTGGTCATTTATTATGTCTATATTTAAACCATAAGAGATTCAAATTGCTTATAAAGCCTTTGACCTTCCTTTGAATAAATCAGTTTTCTTTTTTACTCAAACAGCAAGAAATTTTGCTGCAGGACATGATAAAGAAGGGAGTAAAGTTTATTGACGCTAAAAATAAGTTTTTTAGTTAATCCAGTGTCTTTTTCTAAGGATTGAGAAAAAAAGCACATGGCATTCATAGCTCTGTGATTTATATGGTCACACATGAATGTAGACATCCTGAGGACCACACAAATCATGATCCCATTTTCCTTCTGCAGTTATATCTGATGCATGTGCTGGTTTCTCACATCAAGCTTACTGACTTGCTGTGCATGTCCTTTCAGAGAAATTGTTCTGGTGATGGTATTAGAGATCTATATTTAGGTCTTCTATACAGGGATGAGGGAAAACTCTTGAATTTCAGAAAACATCAACCCTACATCCAGAGCATTAAGAGAGATTGATGGAAAAAGCAACACTATTTCAGAAAAAAACCAATGCAGGACCGAGGCAGTGGTTGTCCTCCTGTACTGAGCAGTGGTGAAGCCATACCTTGAATCCCATTGTTTAATTCTGGGTCCCTCACTAGAAGAAGGACATTGAGGGGCTGGGGCCATTCCAGAGAATGGCAACAAAACTGGTGAAGGGTCTGGAGCACAAGTCCTACAAGGAGTGGTTGAGGGAGCTGGGGGTGTTTGTCCTGGAGAAAGGGAGGCTTGAGGAAGACCTTTTCACTCTCTACAACTGCCTGAAAGGAGGCTGTAGCCGGGTGGGAGTTGGTCTCTTCTGCCAGATAACAAGTGACAGGACAAAAGAAAATGGTTTCAAGTTGTGCCAGGGGAGTTTTAGATTAGATATGGGGAATAATATCTTCACTGTTAGGATGGCCAGGCACTGGGACAGGCTGCCCAGGGCAGTGGCAGAATCAACGTCCCTGGAACTGTTTAAAAGACATGTAGATATGGCACTAGTGGACATGGTTTAGTGGTGGACTTGGCAGTGCTGGGTTAGGAGTTGGAATGAATGATCTTAAAGGGCTTTTGAGCCCTAAACATTGCTATGATTCTATATTTTGAAGATCGTCAGTAAGTCTTAGTTTTGGGACAGGATAACCTCCAAATTGTCATGCATACGCTGTGAAAATTTATATTGGGAAGAAAAGACAGATAGACACACCAGGATGTCACACCAGTACAAAAAGCCTTTTGGCTCTCATGTTCAGAAGAAGGGAGAAGAACCTCAGCATTTTCTGCCACTTTTCCAGTCAGGAAATATCTAGCCAAGCTATTTCTGATCCATGCAAGACTGCACTGCCCATGACTTGGGCAAAACCTACCTCTGTTTAGACACTGCTGGAATCACAGGCCAGGGCACTGTGAGAACAGGCTGCCAGGAGTATTTAAGGGTAGAATTCCCTAGAGAAAAGGTGTTTCTTCAATGAACAAAGCAGAAAGAGACCAAGACAAATAAGTCAGACAGCACATTCAGCACTGTGGCCCATATGAGCACCCTGCCAGACATTGCAGCCAGATGCACTTTGATAATGTGGCCTGTCTGTGTGCCTCCAGACCAGAGCACCTGTTTCTGAAGAGGTCCTCAAGTTTTTTTCTTTTTTTTTGACATTTTTGTTCCTTAGGCCTCCTGCGATTTGTCTGAGGCTGAAAGACTCCTCTGCCTTGTCTGTATATGTGATGGAAACAGATGAGTCCCAATGGAGAGCAGAGTGACCTTTGCACTTCGGCAGCTTGGCAGAAGTGCAGCAGAGCCCTTCAGATCCTCATCCAGAGTCTGGAGGAACCCTAGGATGTTGACAAGGTTCACAGGGATTTCCTTTCCAGTTCTGCTTTCAGCAAAAAGGAAGTCCTGGTGATCAAATTAAAAAAAAAAAATTACACTCCTCATTCACTGGCAACATGCAATAGACAGATTAATAAATCACTGACACATTTTTCCTTCTTTACTTTCTTCCTTTCTGCTTATTCCTCAAACTTTGACACAACAGCAGAATGGAAGAGAGATGAAAAAATTGTCTGACTGTATTTCTTTACAAATGACTTGTTAAAAAGCAAGATGTTTCTTGAAAAATCCCAAAGATGATGCAAAAGTCCACAGCTGCTCAGGAAATTGGAGGGAAGTGGCAGTAAATTCGCTATAGTTTTATTCTACATGGGGTTCTTTTCTCCTTGGGTGTCAAATATATATATACACACTTCTGAAAAACTCCTGTTTCTTTAAGCTTGTGGACATTTCTGCAAATTCAGGGCCATTTTTTAAAACTGAAGACCAAAATTTCAGAAATATATCAGCAGAGTCAACAAAAGTTATCTCAAAACTCACTGTTCACACCCTATCTATTCTGTCATGAAGCATAAACTTAAACATGGAATAATTTTGGAAGAAGTTGTGAGTCACTTGATTCAATGAACATAGTCATGATTTTCATGGAGAGTTGATCACATCTCTTCCTCAAATGTTCAATGCAAAAAACTAAAGCAGAAGGTTTAGGAGAGTTCTGGGCTGTCAGGACAAAAAGTAACAAAAAGTGTTGAAGGGAAGATAGAACAGAGCTCAGATTATTCCTTAATTGGAAGAAGTCATGGCTGAACCCAAGATGCTCCTGTATAGCTCCTCAAATATTTGTGGAACTGAAAGAAGTCAGTAATACAAATAGGAGAATGTGTTTAGTCATCTTTTAAACTCTTGGAGTGAAGGTCTCCTAAAACAGATCCTCCAATCCTGATCCACACATTAGAGACCCCTATGACAAGAAGCCATGAAATAACATATAAAGGTGAACTTTATGGCCATTCATTGATGATTTAGCAGCAGAGCGATGAATGGTGATGGAGAAAATGCTCACATTAGTGATAATGCTGGTCAGGATTATCTTCTGTATTTGCAGCTTCTCTCTAATTCCTGTGTGAACCAACAGGATATTTATTCAAGACATTGAAGTGTGGCTACTGTATCGTGCACTAGATAAACATTTATCCACATGGTCCAGTTTTTCCTCCTCTTGGTCTTCTGCACTAGAGGAGGAGGGGAAGGAGACAGGCCCTGAGCGAATATGAGCAAAATCTGTGTCATTTAAGAATCCAAGAGCACAGGAGGAGACAACACAGGAATAGCAGCTGCAATGAAGAATTACCATGTGAAGCCTCAAACTGTACTGATTCTAGCTGGCATCCAGGCCACACAGACACAGAGAGCTCAGAGAAGCCCTTCAGCTCCCCCAGAAATCACAGTAGGCAGATCTTGTCAACAGCTTTGTAGGAAATCCTGCCTGGAGTGGAAATTCACTTTGCATTTGTTGGGAAGCCTGACAGAGCAGAGATAAGATGTTTTTACCATGAGGCAGCAGCTAGGACAAGGCTGGACAAAATAAACGTTCCTGTTTCTACAACAAAGAGATATTTGGGACACTTTGGAGGACACTTCCTATGATATCAATGAAAGTCAACAGCTTTTCTTATTTAAAAACCAGACATCTCCATTGAGCTCTTGGAAGCTAAAAGTAGCTGTAACAACCAGGGTCACAAAAAAGAGGTCCTTCTTTTTCCTGTTGCGAAGCAGTTACGGACTTTGTCTCAGCATCACCCATCTCTTTGTCCTGCTCCACCTGAATTCATGCCAAAACAAGAAGCAAAAATAACTATCTGATGAGGACTTACTGTACAGAAAAGAGGTCAAAGGGACTTGGATTTCTGCATTTCTAATCCAATTTCTGCTATACCACACAATGGAGTTGCCCTTCAGTCACATCTGTGGGCCAAGTGATGACAGATGCTGTAAAATTGGATTGAAAAGGACAATTCCTAACCAGAGCCACCACTACCCTTCCCAAAGTAAGCCTGAATAAAGGGCAAGAGAGACACCTGGGTACAGGCAAATTGCAATGACAGCAAGACCTTCACACCACTCTGCTGAATGTGACACAGCCACCTTCTCCTGTCTGTGCAGCTACATTCAAGATTTAGGGAGTTTGCTGGTTTGGGTTTACAGAAGGGCTGCCTCATTTGCAAGAGATGAGATTGCAACCAAGCTGTCTGCAATTTATAAATTCAAGCTAATCAAACATATTATGGGGATTTTTTTGGAAACAGGAGCAATATTAAGTAATTTTAGAAACTTAGACTTCAACAGCTTTGCTGGAAATTCTTTTCACCTTATTTTGGAGAAAAAGCACAAAATTATGAGAGAGAGAAAACTATAACCTTAGAGGTGGGCAGTGAAAGGTGTTTGTTTTCACTTATGCAACGAATAGAAGTAAAAATGTCCTGTGAGAGGAGAGACGAAGCAATGTGCTAGAAAGCCCAAGCTCTCTTTTGTCTAGTCCTGGGTGGTAGAAAAGTGATTTGCAAAGGTACAAACCATTGGTTTATTCTAGACAATTGGTTGATTCTGTGTTTATTTTAGCTGTCTAGATAGACAGCTGGTTTACTCTTGAGGAACAGCTGTTCCCTATAAAATGTTATGAATTATGTCCTCTGGAAAAGGTCAGCAACCTTTGGAAAAGGCAGGCAAGTGGCATCGAGAGACCTCTGAGGTTGTGGCAGAGAGCTACTGGGGTACCACATGGAACAAAAGAGGGCAGATAGGGGAGGGAAGGGAAATAAGAGAGTGTGGGGAACACAGAGACATGAACCCTAATTTTGATAAACCGAACACAGTAAAAAATTATCCCACTGACAGGAGCTGGGACCTTTAGTCTGTGCTTCTGGGAGTGTTTGGAAATTTCTCACAGTGTTTCAGAACACAACAGATATCAGATCACAAAACTGTATATAACAGATCCACTTGAAGCTTGAGGGAAAAGAAACAGACTCTTCAGAAAAATAAGAAAAAAATCTAAACCATTACAGTACTTTGAAAGTATTTGGAACAAATGAACCATTGGACCAGAGCTGAGGTATTAAAATGTGCATGGTAAATACATTCAAAAGACACTATGCTGGTGCTGCCTTGTATCAAACATATCTAATATCTGGCATATCTTTAAGACACTACACAGCTATGACAGGGAATTGCTCTGATGAGCATCTGAAAAACTGAGAACTCCAACATGGGGTGCTGTTATAGCAATATAGCAGAGAGGTCTGGTGTAACTTAACACTGACCTTTTTTAACACCTTCTTACACTGAAGAATCCAACAGAAAATACCACAAAATGTCAAAAGATTGTTTGGCAAGTTGGCTTCAAGATGAAGAAAACAGCTTGGTTTGACTGAAGCTTGTCAAATATTTCAGCAGTCCTTTTCAGAGAATGTGGAGACCGTGTTTTCTGTGCAGTTTGTCACTCATCAGTGCATAGCAACATACGGAGAGTTATGGCAAGATCAGTTTTGACACACTAATTCCTGCTTTTAAGATGATGTTGTTGTCCTACCTCTGGTGGTGGTTTGGGGAGAAGCAACGAAGTAGCACCGAAGCAATACCATAAACATCCTAATTTTCCTACTAGGAGAAAAATTACTAGACCACATGAAAAGACCATACTCAATTTCTATCTCTTTTAAACCCCCATTTGTCTCACAAACAAAGAAATTTTTCATGGCCATTACATGGTCCCTACTGGCCATGTATCTGCATTACACAATCAGCAAGGAGTTCAACATGTGGACTTTGTTACCTGAGGACAGCTCTTCACCTCCAGAGGCTGTGAGCGATTCCCAGTGAAGCCAACGGGTCCAGATTTCATCTCAACACATATCTGCCTATCTCCAGCCACTGGAGAGACACAGATGAGTCTGACTGGTCTGAAAATGTACCACTGCCTGCTCTTAGCACTACTTCTTTCTCTCAGGATGAGTGACTTTCCTGGAAGTATTTATTTACTGACTATAGAATGAACAATGGTTACCTTTGATTACAAGCCTAACTTTAAAACAGAATTGAAAAAGGTGATGTGATTTCTAAGACTCATTAAATCTTGTGGGTGTGAAATGGCCTGGAGACACCCGGCAACAAGCTTGAGTGAGAATTGCCTGGCTTTTGACCACAGAGACTTGAAACTGGTAGAATGGATCTATTGCACAGACAAACAGCAACAAGACCAAACATTACTGGGAAATTCCACATTGTATTGTATAAAATGTTCCCTCCACTTGGCTTTCTTGCTAATGGCTGGGTTCACATATCTTGAATGGTCCTGGCTCATGATCCCATGCAGGAAGAAGGATGAGTGTGTAGCATACTGAGATGTCCTTTTAGTCCAGTCTTCCAAGGGAGCAAGTCTTATTTGATCATACTCTGTGTGTGAGTCTGTCCCCACAGCTAATTTTTGAATGACTGGCCAATTTTAAGAAAATATGGCAACAGAGTACTAGTTCAAAGAAAATAGACAGGTTGGAGGGTTATTCTAGGTGCAGAAAGGCTTCAGCAGCACTTCAGCCCTTGTTAGTGATCAGCAGATCCAGAGAGAAAACACACATTTTATAGCACACATGAACAGCTCAACTGTGAAAAAAAAAATCTGTAAAATATTTCCACTTCACTGGAGGAATGGAATAAATCAGGCATGAAACATGTTGCATGTATGTGGATGAACTGGATAGGAATATAGGTCTCAGTATGAAAATATTCATGCCTTGAAGCTTGAAGGCATAGATGGCTCTTTACTACATTGACAGTTATGGTGGGAGTACAAAAGAAAAGGCTTTCATTGGACTTGTGAAGAGGAAGCTGTTCAGGTTGATAGCTGCCAAATGCTTGCTGATCATGCAGAGCCTGCTGCACACATCCTACATGACGCACACACGTGCTTGCCTGCACATAGTGGCTTCTCACAACTCTGCTGCAATGAATATGATATGAGTGGAATAACATGAGTGGTTATTTGAGATAAAGCACTTCTACCACCAGGCCTGAAAATTGCACTGGGGTTTGGAAGTCAGAGTGTATACTTGTATTATCCCAGGTTCCTGCCGCTGTACCACTTCCAGCAGTGAAAAATAAAAGATGGTTGGAGACAATTTCTAACTTCTGCAAGTCTTGCTTTGCTTACTTGTGTTTTGATCTGATCCCAAGAAAATTTCTGTCCTTGCAGGGGGCCAAGTCAGAAAAGTATTTGGCCTTGCATCTACAACTCACTTAACAGTTCTTTGAACAACAAATGAGCCAAACCCACAATTTTCTTTTCTATAATGTTATAAAGAGAGCTCTGAGGAGTTCACTCATGAGTACTGATTTCATAGGCAGAGCTGAGGAAATTCATATGCAGAGGAACACACATTTGACATCGAAGGGTAACATTTCAAGCCACATTATCCTTTAAACTCCATTGTGTCCACAAAGAACTTCGAAAATCTGCAGAAAGCAAGGCTGAACAGGAAAACTACAGTTTTCCCTACTTTACAGCAGCAAAGGGAAAAGTCATTATTAACTTTGCCTTATTTCCTATTTTACACCTAAGACTAACTGTTCATCTTGGCCAACACTCAGAAAATTACAAATTATCCAGGACTGAATTTGCTGTTGTAAACTTCTCAGTGTAGAAATCACCTATCATTTGTTTTTGTCTAACAGCTTTCAATAGAAGTAAGAACAACAATAAAATAAAAATCTCAGGTTTTAGTTCGTTCACTCTTACATCGTAGCATTCCCTCAGAGACACCTTTAGCATTCTAGGTGAATTGAACAGGAGAGCATGAAGAAATGACAGAGGTAAATCAAGGTCTGCTGCTTCAGACAAATTCAGTATCCAGTTTGACTGAGTGAGGTCTGGGGACAAATCCAGCTGAAGAATGTTTAAGTTAGGTCCCACATTTAAGGTACTCCTTTTTAAATAATAATAATAATGATGATGATGATGGTGATGATGATGATAATGTGTGGAAGCAAAATTCCACTTTCCCACCCAGCACCTTCTCCCTTTTTTTTTTTTTGTTTGTTTGTTTTTGTTTTGTTTTGTTTTGTTTTTCTTTTAAAGAAGGATGGAACCTACAGCTGCTCTGTTTTTACTTGGTTGGTTTGTTTGGGGTTTTGTTTGTTGTTGCTGTTTTACAAGTCAATGTGCCACAAACACAACATCTGTTCCAGTTCCTCCAGGCCAGCAATCTACACCAGTCCTCGTGTGCTGATGGTGCCAGACATTCACCACAGCTGCCTGGGACTGACTCAGGCTTTCTGTGCAATGGGCTGGAGAGGACTGGGCTGAAGTGCAGCTCACCCTACTCTCCCTACAGACTTGCTCTGACTTTTCTACTCCTTTGGTGAGCACGGAATGTCAAAATGTCTTCCAGGAAACAAATGGCCAGCATGTCACAGGCTGGAGATTGCTGCTTTATATGAAAGTTGACCTAATTATCTAGTTTTAACATCTCCAAGTAAGGGATTTTGTTGTATCCAAAATCTGTCTCTATATTCTTAGCATTTGTGGCCTATCATGTTTACAGAAATCAAATAGATACAGAAGCTGTCTACGGAAACACACACAGGCTTCAACATTGAATGTAACTCCTTTGGTGGCCTTTCAGTTTGGAGTCGCAATCAGAATATGACATATTTTCTTTCAAGCATTCCCTCAGATTTTTTTCTATAACTTCATCATTGTTAAACATTTTCACAAGGGACCAAGACAGTATTTTGCAGAAATACTATTGCAATTTTTGGACAGGTTTTCTGAGTTGCTCAGAGATTATGAGCAACTGAGATTTCTGAGATTTTTTTATTATATCAGATTAATTGTCTCTAGATTCAGCTCTTTGATATTTAAATATTTCAATTCTAGTGAGTTTGTCAACTATGAAGGTCATAAAATAAAAGCTAAATCAGGAAAACCACAGGCATTTCTACCCGTATAGTCAGAAAATTTGTTTCTGATACTGTGGTTCTAGCTATCTACTTCAAGATAACTGTCCTCTCCACAATCCTTTTTCTTCTGAGGATAATTATTTTAAAATGAAATATACTTTTTTTCACAATAGAGAAATTATTTAAGACATGAACCACTTTTCAATCCTGTAGACATTTTTATTCAAAACAGTGTTTTAGAAACAAAACTACACAATGCTCCGAATGGTTTCCTTCACTGTTTTTGCTGTTATTTAGGTACTGACATTTAACAGGTGACAGATTACCAGAACCTTTTACCTTTGGTGGAATGTTGTCTGGTATATACACAAATTTTCCTTTGGAGGAAAGTTTTGCAACATGTTCCCAGCATTTCTAAGTATTTAGTGAGACCAACAACAAAGGGTGTGATTCCTTCCTAAAACATCACCTTCCCAAAACAGGAGATTAAACTGGAATTCCGGCATTCATTTACAAAAGAAATTAAAACCTATTTACATATCTAGATACTACAGATGAAAGCTGAAATCTTGGCTCAAGGCAAGAAGCCAGACAAGCACAACTGCTGGCTAATTAGTTCTTTTGTGTTGGCAATGCGTTGGAGAGCAAACTCATAATTTTTAAGTAGCTGGGGCTGACAATACCAGTTTTGGGATACAATATAAATACAGCAAGTGTAAGGGCTGCCTGCACCATCATGTTCTGGTTATGTTCATAGCAGCATAGGGAAAGGAAGGGGAAAGTATTTCAGTGTTGATTTTTTGCATTGTAGACTGAAACACAGTTTGGGTGTGAATAATTGCAGTTGGAGGCACGAGCAGCCTGGGTAATAACCCAGAGCCCTGCTGGGTTAAACCAGGGACATGCACAAACCATCTGCCGTGCAGATGGGAGCAAAGATGGGCCCATGCCCTGATCTTCCACAAGTTTAAGACTATATCTGGTCATTGAAAAATAGATTAAATGATGTGCCTGTAGGTCTGAAACCCACTGCTTTCATAACCCTCAATAAATCCTATATATAAAGGACAGGTAAGTTATGCTTCCCAAAGACACCTGTCTCCAAAAAGTGTAGAAGGGAGAGAGAGCAATCCAGCACAAGGTCATATGCCCATTAGCCCAAAGATCTGCACTGATAGCTCTAGTTTACACCAGTAGAGAATCCAAGATGCTATTCCTAAGCCGTCTGTACCCACTCTGGAGCAAGCAGCAAATTGCTCCAAGTCTGCAGACCTGAGTTTCCTGGCATAAAATGAAGACTGTGATAGTGATATAACTTTTTGAGCCTCTTCTTTGAAAGAAAGGTGCTAAACACATGCATAAGAAAATCTAAGTAACAGGGAAAACACTGATGAGGGAGCATGGCTGAAAGCAAGGCAGAAAAGTTACAAATGAGAATAATGCAGTAGGGAAATCTACAGCTGTGAGAGGGAGGGGGGTGTGTGCAGAGAAGATAGCTTTTATTTGAAACACATGTGTGCTGCTTAATCATGGCTGGAACCTGGGATGGGGTGTAACTCTGTAGTGGAGAGAGGGTGGCAGACACAGGGAAATTATTTTTTATTTCAAACAGATGTATTAACAATGGTCTTATGCTGATGAAACTCAATAAAGAAGAGATTTAAAATGGGGTATACCATGATGGGAATTTGTAGCTGGGAGGCAGAAGGGAAAATGATCATTTGCAATAGATGTGTGTCATCACTGTGTGCTCTTGGTGCTGGGAGGAGGGTGGGACTGCAGCTGCCAGAGCAAGTGAAAGGAAAAGCCTGACTGCTGTTACAGCAGAAAATGGGAAGAAGGGATAGGCTGGTCCAGCAGGAAGGGAGGAGGAAACATGTGGTAGAGAATGTACATATGTATTTACAAATGATTCCTCACAAAGCTAAAATTCTTACTTTAATTTGCCATGTTAAAGAAATGTTCTGCTCACTCCTGTAACTGTTTTCTCTCTAATTATGGGATGTCTTATACCTTAGCATTTATAGATTGATGCCTGAAGATGGTGCTTTTGTTTTCATAAATTCAGGATCTTTGTCACTCAGCGTGAATTAGAATTTCACTTCCTCTTTTATTTGCTTCTGTGTTGGTTTTTTTTTTTTGTTTTGTTTTTGTTTGTTTGTTTGTTTTGGGGTTTTTTTGTTTTGTTTTTGTTTTTTTAACACTGTGTTAGAAACTTATGTTCCTAACTGGGTTTAAGGTGAAAGCTGTTATCAATTTTGCCTCCCTGGGGAATCTCCAATCACAAGCAGCAAGAGATTTTACTTAAAAACATAAACACATATTACCACCATGAGCAAATGAAAACCAAGCTCAGTACAGGCAAGACCTGAATAATTTGAATAATACCTGTGACTGCAGTAGAAAATTGGTAAATTTATATAGGTAACCCATTGGAAACTAAATAAATACCTATACCTAATTTAAATTCTTACTTGGAGAATGACAGCAGACAAAAGAAAGGTGAAAAATTTTTCCCCAAGTTCGGCGAGTAGCCAGAAGTAAATGTGCAGATGAGTGCAAGGAGTCTCAGCCTTCGTGACCATCAGTGAAGATCTCCTCAGCAATGTCACTGCAGACTGGGGGGGATGCCATGGGATGCCATGCCTTACTAGGTGCTTAGGTTAGGATGAAATGAATCCCACTACGTCCCCTTGACTACATTAACTGTAGCTTTCTCACAAAGCTGTACTTTGTAAGGTAGGAAGACACACAACACTGGCACCCAAGGTCTCCGTACACAGCCAAGTTTCAATAACAAAGATCACACGCTCAGCTACTGTGGCTTGATGTATATGATGACTTTTTAGACCTAGAAAAGACATTGCATCCCCAGCTCTGTCATAAAAATAGCTGAATTTTCAAAAACCTTCAGACAGGCCTCGGCCATAGAGCTGCACAAAAATAAACCCATGATCCAATTAATGCTGCTTTATTCTCATCCAGGGCTGAAAAGTGCATTTTTCCTGAGACTTGCCAATGACTCAATGAACAGAAGGAACTAGAGGTGCATGATGCTGGGCTGCCCTGGAGCAGAAAAAGCTGCTCTAGCCCTCCAGGGTGCAAACTCCCACTTTGGGGGCCCTTTTGCTCCATGCTGTAAAGAAAGGTCTCTGAAGGCTTTATTAAAGACAATTTTTTCCCCCCATGCTTTTGGATATCAGAGAGAAAGTACAGCTTACAAAAAGAAATTAGTATTTAAAGGAGATTTCTGAGTTTGATTGTTTTCCTGTCTTAAATAGTGCTGCCAGCCCACAGCAGAAGGCAAAGTAGAAATCCATGGGAAAGCAAACCAAAATTATATTTGAGAAAAACTGTTTGCTATCAGCTTCTGCTGGTTTCAATCCACTGCATGACTAGAACAAGGCCATTTTATGCTCCAGGTTTTCCTTTCAAAATCCAGACACAAGGGAAGTGCTTGTCAAAAATTATTAACATCTTAAACAGGGTTTACTATAGACAAAGACATTAAAATGCATTTGAAAATGCCCATATACATTACAAAAGTTGGTGAAATGTGCCTTTTCCAGTGTTCTTTTAGGACAGAAATGAGAAGTGTGTATTGCATGTTTCTCTTGGGACAGATTCACCAGCAGTGATTTGAACAGAAAGAAATCTCCACTTCTGCAATCTATAATGAAGGAAAACTGAGCCGTTAGTTAAAGATGAAGGTAAAAGCCTGACCCCAATGAAATTAATGGGAATTCTGCCATTGATTTCAAAGTGGCCAGTGTTTCAACCAAGATATAAACTTTGTTTTGTTCTGCCTCGTTCTGGGAATTACTCAGGAGCAGTGCTATGTAGGAAATTAATGATTTTTATTTTGATGCTCTGCCCAAACTGAAAAAAATAAAAAGAAAATAATCTTCAGTCAACCAAAACCCATTGTTTATTTTGCTAAACCAACAGAAACTTAGAATACATTTTTTGTCAGCAGAGGTATTTCTTCAAACACAAAATGTATTGTTTGTGCAACTCAAATCTCTCAGTCTTCTGTCTTCATTTATTATCAAAAACAGTTTTTCAAGCAAAACCAAATAAAAGTCTTTGTTTAAAGATGTCAAAACAAATTTTTCAGGATATTCTGAATCTTTTATCACCCAATGCTTTTGTCCAAAACCACTCACTAATATCAAAAGAGACTCCTTTGAGTTCTTCAGGAACAGCACATTTTTTGAATAAACCCTTTTTTTTGGAACCAAATCAAAATAAAACAAAACAAAAAAAAATCTTTTTGGGATTACAACATGGTCAGTTCTGCAAAGAGAATTTAAATCAACTTTGAAAGAATGATCATATTAAAACTACTTACCTGATAATTAATTGCAAATAATATTTTCAGTGTTCAAAGTTAGCATTTATTTTTCATATGAGTCCCAAATAAGAGAGGAGAGTGGGTGAACATTTGATGCAAACAGCAGAATCAAGTACCTTTGAGATCCTGGTGCTTCTAGCTCTGAAAATGTACTTATTTCTAATTGCATCAAAAACTTCCATAAAAAAATATCCCATTTCATTCAGTTATGGACTTGAAGGAGCAATGTCACAGTAGAAGATGGACATGCACAGGGTCACAGCACCACTGCATAACCCAACTGCAGATATGTGAACTGGCATGGGTTCAGAGTTTGGGACTGACAGGGATTTTTGACCTTTTTTTCTTTTTTTTTTTTTTTTTTTTTAGTTTGTATGTCAGTATAATGTAAGTTTGAGCAGTCCAGACTTTACACAGCTCTAGTAGAAATGGAAAGTCCTAACCACAGATTAAATCATCTGTATTGTATTATGAACAGTCAGCTCTGTTGAGAAAGGACATTTGACTTTGCAATGTGGTAGATATTAGCAAACACTTAAGAGAAACCACAAAACTTCATGTATTTGCCTGAAGTAAGCCTGCAACATCTGCTTGAACCCTTCTGGGTCTACACTGCTAAGAACATAAGTCAGCTTGTTGGTCATTCCTCTGAACTTGGAGCCAGATGAGCAAATCCAAGCCATTTCATGGTACAATCACTCTAATCATTTCAGCATGGTAACTTGGGCTTTTTGCAGAGGACATGAGCTTCAGAAAAATATTAGGCAGCATTTGCAACACTTCCCTCCCTCACAAAGATTAAGTTGTGTGATTTGCAGAGCTCTGAGAAAAAAGCCCTTCTTATCTGTCTGTCTGGTTTATGATTCGTTTGTTAGGTCACATTCCCAGGCCTCACAGTTCAGTTTCATGCATTTAGCACCACTGACTTTCTCCTTCATGACCTGAAATTGCCCATTTTGCATTTTTGCTCTAAGGACTTGTTATTATACATACATATGAATTACAATTTATAAGGATACTTTCTTATTGTATAATATTTTCATAGCTGCTCTGGGTCTACAAACATCTCTGCTGGGTGGAACTGGATTTGTCCATCTGGCAAGGTCATTCCTGACAGGTGAATGATAAATGTTTTCCTTGACTGTTGGTGTTTGTTGGATGCTGTTTCTGAAGTCACAAGGTAGACACAGAAGGCAGAGACAACCACCCATCACAACAGTGAACGTAGAGGCAGCCATAATCATATGGCCATATTTGTACAGAATTACTGATATCCGTGTCAGCCTGCCAAATTTTAAAGACAGGCTCCAGTTCTACACACCTCACAATCCAAAAGGGACACAGGATGGTAAGGGGTGATCATAGCCAATGATGTATGGCATGAATGAGAGAGATTTACAGGAGATAAAAACTGGATTTGTTTTATAGGGTTTCAGCTGTCTTTTTAGCTATTGCTCAAATCCTCCCTTTTATTCTGCTTTATTTTTGAACATTTATGTTTCTTCCTCACACAGGTATAAATTAATGGTAATGGGAACAAAATTTGTTGTCCACAAAAGACAAAAAAAGAAATTCACTGAGTAAAGAATAATAAGCTTTTCCAGTTCTGTGTCATTTTGGTAATAATATTTTCCATGTGTCTGCACACAACTTTCTGGTTTGAAGTAAGGTAGGCAAAGTGATGTTATGTTTCTTGAAACCTGAGTATTGATGAATTAAAGATATATTCTTGGGGGAAATTTTAAAATCTGATCCAGACACTTTATATAGGAATTTAGTCAAGGTTTTCACAGGTGCTCAAGTCAAATTAAAATTTGATTTGTCAAGAAAAATCTTTCTGTTTGAAGTAAAAAATCCTAACCCTCCTTAAGTTTTCTTCTAGTATAGCAAAATTGAGAAAATTGAAAAAATTGAAAATATCTTTATTTTTTCCAAAAAGGAAAAACTGGGAGAGCAAAAAGGAAGAAAAAAAAAAAAAGTGAAAACTCCAATATGTTTTAAACATTCTCTTATACCCAAAATAATTAAGTTAATTTATCTTTCAAAAATGCTTTTCCTCACAATGACCACTTTTGGAGCTCTGCAAGCAAGTGGGTATCTCATACAAACAAGAGAAATGACTGGATATGAACAAAGTAGAATAAAAATTGTCTCTTCAGTGTTCATCAAAATCAAAAGGACTTCTTACCAAGAGTTGGATACCTTTCAGTAAAGTAAGAAATCTTATATTTTCCAATTATCCTTTGTCAAAAGGAGGCAGGACCATTTCTTTCAACGCTTTCCAGAAAAAAATAGTTTGGGCCCAAGTCTAAACAAAGGGATTTGCTGAAAAGAAATTCAGAGAAACTGTGGTTAAATTAATACAAATTTGAGTTAAAACAAAAAAGATCTGGCAAACAATTATATCATTATACCACGCAATTAGTGACAAAAGCTGAAAGTCTCAACAAGTACAAACTAATGATCAGGATGATCAAAAGGGAAGGTACAGAAAGACAGCAAAGATCCAAATGCTGGCGGTGTTCGCTTGTGCTGCAAAGAAAGAGCAGCAGAACCATGTGCTGAACCCGAGGTGCTGAGCGACACCCTGCCAAGCACAAACCTTCAAGAGAATTTGTACTTTCCTTGGATTACAATGGAGTGCTGGGTGGCTTCTGCGCTGCAGCTGCCCTGGGGATGCCCGAGGGCACCTCGGGAGAGAAGCCCTGAGCAGCGAGGGGTGCAGGCTGTCCTCTGCCAGGCAGAGCCCCACTGCGCCAGAGGCGCCTCCTCCCTTGGGCATTCGTGAAATGGCAGGAATGGAGAGAACTTGGCTTTCATCTGTCAGTCCTGTTGGCTTTGTAAGAGTCTTGCATGATTTTTTCAGAGGAACATCTGAAGAACTGAACACCAGCACACACACATCTGGTCAGTTTTGAGTTTGGTTGGATGTTTCTTTTCTTCACATCTTGTGCCCTATTTCTGCCAACTGAGGGAGCATATTCCTGCTATTACAATTGTTCCTTGACCCTTCACAGCTACAGGAGGAGAAGAGGAGGCCATTTGATCCCCACATCATTCTCTGCAGAAGGTAATTCACCTGGAACATGAAGAAAAGTCTATTCCAGATCCTTTTGACAGTTTCAGGAGACTTACACTGTTAACTTGTTTTTCATCTGCACTGGAAGAAGATACAAAAATATAAGTGCAGTGAACCAAATGAGCAGCTGTTTACTCTCCAGTTCTGAAGGCACCTCCCAGTTTATTGCTCATTGTTTCTGGACCACTTTTATCTGTTCTTATCACCCCTTCAACACCCCAAGGGAATCATTGCAGACAACATCCACAACCCGTACTCTCCATGTTCCTCTCACAGCTTCAAATAAAGCCAACTCCTAATAGCTTATAAAGAAACCTTACAAAGAAACAACTTCCTCTGGTGAAATGATCATAAATGCAGGTATTAGAGCTGAAGGTCTAAAAGAGAAAGAAATTAAAACTTTCCCCAGGAGGCAATGCAGAACCAATGCTTGATGATAAAACAGGGTGGATGAGCAGTCTCAAAATTAGTGATTGGATCTGCTCATTGATTTCAGATAGCTACAATATGATGTGATGCTGTGCTTGAGTGAGCAGCCCACAGCACAGCTGGTTATGAGGGAACATTGTGCACGTGTGTTTCATGCTGCAGGAGTGAGTTACAGGCCCTCTGAGCATCACACAGTTGCTCTAAAATTAATGGCCCTCCTGGTCTCCTGAGGGCTCCCCCACTCTGGTTGCCGCCTCACCCAAGAGCAGTTCCTTTAGCTGCAGGAGGGGTTTTAAGGGTACAGTCCCCTTGCAGTTCAATGTGATTATCTCAGCAGGTCTCAGTTTAATTTGGCAGATCTGCTTTTTTTCAAAGAAAATAAGAACGTTAACCACCAATGAACCGCTTTTCACAAAGCAGCCTATTCACTTAGAAAAATACTGGAAATAGAGCTTGCATGCATGAGGATCAGGCACCACCTTCAGCACAGGTCTCTCTCAAATATAGGAAAAAATTTTCTAAGTGTTCAGACTCAAATATTACAGAAGTCTTCAATGCATGTTCAGTTCTTCTTTCTGTTATTTTTTGTTAAAAAAGAGCCAATAAAAATCAATTACTCAAAAAACCAAACAAAAACCTAAACAAAACCACAATTTTGTTCTTCTTCCCCTCTTTTAGAATGAAGTTTTCAATACCTGGTTACATGAGGATTCCTACCTATGAGGCCAAGAATACAAATCCCCAGGTAAGGTTTTTACCATTTACACATTAACCTGCAAATGATCTTTTGTAGAGTTGGAATTGCCTGTTATAAGAAATGTGCCTTTAGACAGAACACGTTTTTTTCCATGGATATTTCGATATGCTTTTCTTTGTTTGCAGAACAAAACATAACTGGGAAGTCATAAAGACACTGCCTGAAAGTTTTCAAGGTCTATTGCTGTAAATTAACCAGAAATCTGTTTCTCTCAGGTATTTGAAAGCTAAGTCTGAAGTTAGTGCCTGTGTGCCCTTCATAGCCAGCAGAGGAGGAATGGCCTGCCGGTCCCCAGAGGGAGGACATATGCCAAACTTTGGACAGATGCCAAACTTATAGATTAAGGCCAGATCCCACCCTAGATTTCCAGTTTGATTCTAGCCCAGCTCAGAGAGTTCATATATTTTTACAATACAATTGAAATCAAAACTTATCCTTTTTTTTTTGTTTCATGACCCATGTATTTCACCTTGCTGTAAAAGACCATTAATGAATGCATCAGCTTCCATTTATACAGCAATAAAAGCCACCAGATTCTCAAAAAACATAATGAACTTAAGCTTTAAAAGAAAAGGAAAAAGCTTTTCTGAGGCACACTGAGAAATTGTAAGCACTGAAAGTCTCTGTAACTTCATCCCTAAAGTTGCATGTCTTACAAAAAAGAATCAGAATCGTCTTAATGGTCCAGTCCCATGAATAATTCATGATAAGAAACTTGTTTGAACCCAAACTACTGTTTTCAACACGCTCTAACTTTGGCTGATTTTGCAGTCCAGCTGATCTCAATATCTTTTGTCCTAATTTCAGTGTAATAAATCCAAATTTCCTTTTCCAAAAGGTTCTAGGTTACATTCTGAGGTTTAGGCTGCCTTTTACTTCTCATGCCTATGGCAGACTGAAAAAAACTGGAGTACAAATCAGATTTCTTCATGGGCAGACACGATATAACCAAATGTTTAAAGAACTTTTTACCGGAGCCAGCAACGTGGGTTTCACTTAGACTTTGCATTTTGCTTCCAAACATAAAAGCAATTTAGGAGAAGGCCTGAAGTGAGATTAGGGTGTCTAAAGCAGAAGCCGGGTAGACTGTTTAGGTGCAAAAGGTCAAACAGTTTAAAAATGCCCTTCCCAGTTGTTTCTGTGCTAGCTACTGCCCTTGGCTGACCTGAGAGCATCAGCTCCGTGCTGCTCTGCACCTCCTCCTCCTCCGAGTCCCCTCTGAGGGCTGTCCCCAGCCTGGGGCAGGCAGAGGGATAAGCATCTAAAAACCAGCTTCCTCCAAACCAGCCATCATACAGGTTTAGTCCCTCTTCAAGTGAAGACTGCTGAGAGGCATAAAAAGCAGTAAGTAAGAATTTCTGCAATCAAGGCAGTCCTCTGCATTTGGCCAGGAAAAGTGGGAATTCTCTCACCTGCAATATAGTGCAGTGAGCAGGCAAAGCACTTCAAATCCTTTACAAGTGTCCTGATCAAAAGCACTGTCTGTAAAGTGCTGGTGCTCATCAGGGCTGAGACTCAGGTTTTAGATACTATTCATCTTCCAAATGCAAAAGTCTCCAACCATTATTAGTAAGTCCTGTGCCAGCAATTGAATTGGAGACGCTTCTGTGCACTGGGAGCCAAAGGGGCAGCCAAGCCAGGCCTTTGTACCTGAAAAGAGTTTCATTAGGAATTGAATTACCCTTGGACACATTTACTTGCTTTGACTAAACAGTCATGGTGTGGAATTTCCCCTTTCCAAATGTAGTTTCCATGCACAGTCTGTTATCAGAGAAGTGCTGACACAATTTTTTATCACAGAGTCAGAGGAGGATTCAGTGCTGCATATGCATAAAAGCAGTGAGCAAATTTCCAACTGGATTGTTTGGACTTTCATGTAACAGCTAATATTTAAAAAGTGGTTCTCTTTACCCAGTCACTTGTAAATATCATAAGGGTCCTCTTGATGAGTTTCATTATTTTAGATAGTCCTTTTCAGAAAGTGATTGGGTTACATATATAAGCCCTGGGAGCATGGCAAGTGTGTGGCATGTGTTCATTTGGTAAGGTTTTATGCTTGCTTTAGAAGAACCAAGAGAATATCCACACATGAACTTCCTTGAGAAGGTTACATTTTTTCCTCCCCCCAGGCTAATGAAAATCTACAAATGTTCTGACACATTTTTTGTGTGAGAGATTATTTGTTGAGATCCAGGCAAAGATAAAACATTTATGTATTGGGTCCAGTACCTGCAGTTTTGATAACCATAATGATCATTACAAGGCTTAACAAACCTTCTGCTTTAGGGCTTAAATTAAGTGGCTTAGTAAAACAATCTTTTAATTAATTGAAAATACTTCCAGTAGCTTCAGATGGAGTTGTTTAAGCTCCAAGCCTGGCAAAGACTTTTGTCCCAAACTAGATGATTGCTGAGAGAGCAACTTTGCCACAAGATAATGTTTCTTCATTTACAATTACCATTACTGATTACTTGATAGGTGTCACAGGACGAGACAATGGCCTTATTCAACAAAATATGTTTTCTAAATCAGAATAAAAAGATTATATCTAAGGTAAGCTATGAAAATGTGTTATGAAATAAAGCCATTTTCTATTTCATGGCTTAACTTTTTTGGTAAAATATTTGTTTCCCATATATTAAGAAGAAATAATGAGTAAACAAGAAAATTGCAACAAATTTTGAATAATTTCTAGGGAAATCCAAAATTATAACCTTGTAAAAAATCAACTACATTTTTTCACAGTATTTGGACAGCATCATTTGAATAAGAAATAATATTATTTACTGGTCCATACAAAGATGCCAAGAGTGTTTTTCTTGGGAATCCAGGAGTTGCTGTGGATAAACTGTGAGGTTACAGAAGAAATTAAAGCTCTTCAACACAGAGTTGGGTTCTGGCAGTGTCAGTGTCTGGCTTATCTCTGTTTCAAGCTGATTTAAAATTTCTGTGATTGTAACACATGTTAATAATCCAAGTACTGCTGATGTGTTTCCTGCCAAAATAGGAAAATGCTGCTTCTGCCAGGTGTCAGAAGACCAAATTTTACCAGAACACAGGAGGCAGGACCCAAGCCACCAGCCCCAGGCAGCTCATGCTTGTTATCAACTTCTACGTAGCCCTGTAATACTAAAACTAACCTTTGGAAGACATTTAAAAGGGTTGTTTTCCTTCTACATTCAATACAGCAATTTTTTTGTCTTTGCCAGATTAGGATCTGAATTCTTGATCGGCTTAAATGACATTTATTTTCCTTACAGGCCACAGTATGTTATTAAAAAAAAAAAAAAAAAAAAAAGGCAAAACCAAAGCAAATAGAAAATGAATGTTGCAGATAAAAATTTCCACATTAATGAAGATTCATGTTCAATTGCCCTGTTAAAATAAGTTAGTCATCATGGAATCATAGATCCATCAAAGTTGGGAGAGACCTACAAGACCATCCAATCCAACCAGTCACTCAGCACTACCTCTGTAACCCCTAAAGCACTAAACCATCACCCAGCACTAGATCCAGACACCTTTTAAACACCTCCAGGGATGGCACTTCAGCCACCTCCCTGGGCAACCTATTCTAGTGTCTGATCATGTTATATTATCCATAGAATAACAGGGTATGCTGCAGGGGCTGTAAAGTCCTCCTGACAGAGTAGGGTTTGTCATTGATGCTTGACCAACTTTTTTCTCAGGAGTCTTTTAAGCAGAATGTAAGACGAAATCAGTAGCATAAAGTATAGGAAGCAATTTCTATTTTAAAGTTTTTCTACATTACTTAAGACAGAGTAGCAAAAGAAATTCTGGATTTCCCTTGACAGTGTTTGCAGGAGCATCAGAAGCCAAAATAATCTGGGTGAATCTGTGCACGTATGCAACTGATAAACCAGGATGACTTCTGAAATTACAATTTTTATAATCCCTCAGTTTCTACCACAATGGTATGTGAGCACCTCCTAAAGTAGTTTTACACCCAGAGAGGTGGAAAAAGGCAATTTCGTTCCCTGTGGGGAAAACTGCAGAACAAACAGCTACTTTCTGAAAGATTCACCAAGCTGAAGCCCCCTTTTAAAATGTGTATAATTTTAGGGCAATCACCTGAATATTTCCAAGAATATTGTGTGTGTGACATGGACCAGGAACCATATGTTTTAATTCTTGACCCTTTCCCTAGAAATTACCTTTATGAGGTGAGTCAAAAACATGCTGCATTAACATCTCCTAGCTCTCTGTTACACAAAGTTACTGATTCAACACGATATTTTTAAATTATAATATTATTCATTACATTTATGATCCCAGATGATGGTATTTCCAGCCCAAACAAGTAAGATTTCTACCAGCATTTATACCTTAAGAAGCTCATGCCTGAACAAGATGAGCAGGAACCAGGCATGTTCTCAGGAAGTGCTGTTCCAAACAACCTTCACCAACACAGACCCTGCTGCCTCCAGAAGGCGTCTTCTCCCTCCAGTCAGAAGGACACTTACAATGAATTCTGAGATCCCAAATATAAAGAATATAACATTTTAAAGAATTTCAGTACTATAGAAATTACTGACATCTCAAATATTAAGAATAAGTTATAGGAAATCTTCAATATCAAACTTGAAGTTTAAGTCAATGATGCTGATGCACTGGGGACATTGGTCTCTGCATTTGAGTGCCCAAGACAGTTTGAGAAGAAACATCTCCAAAGAGGTACATGAATATATTTCAGTGCCTGACAGAGATTGGTGGTGCTGCTGCCCAGTCAAGGGTCAGATCCAGAGCAAAGCATTCACTTACACAGAATCTGAATTTGGTCCCAAGACTCTCTCAAGCACACTTTAAAAAATTGTACAGCAGTTTACTAAAACAGAATCAACAACAACAACAACAACAAAAAACCCCAGAAAACCAGAACTCTCAACCCTGTAACTAATCAAATCAAATAGAAATTCAAGAAGATTAATTACTTTCAGATTTAAAGAAAATGCAGGCAGACAAAAATCCAGACTCTTTAGCCTGAAGGCAGGGGGTTATTCATTCTCTGTATTTTAATGATAATTTCAATGAAAAGCTAAGGAAATTGTTGGTTTTCAGCTCCTCTTCTACAGTACTTTGAAAAATTAGTATAGGCTTTAGAAATCTTCTAATAAAAACCATAAATTTTAATTTTAAAATGCCTGCCACAGCCACAGTAACAGCCACTTTAACAGACTCACAGCCTGGTTACTGTCAATCTAACCACTTGGAAAACCAGTCATCTATTATTAATTATGAATCACCCTCAAATCTTCTGTTTAAAAACAGAAACACACTTATAGTCTGTACTTGCTAATATCTGATTTTATGCTCAGAGAAAAAAGAGTCCTGGGAGTTCCCCTTGTCCCTGCTCTCAAAAAGGCAATAAACTGCACCACAGCAGACAAATTATGTGATTCTTTTCCACTTTTAATTTAACTGTGAGGTTTACCTGGATAGAGTCTGTGAAGATATTTTTGCAAAGGAAGTGTCTCACCTGGTAAGATTTTTCAAGAAGGAAATCTTCTATGTTGTTCTGCTTCTGTTGCAGTTGTCTGTGTTAAAATTCTAATTTTGTTTCAATTTTATATCATGGTGTAAACCCTCATAAGCTTCTTGCATGAGTAGAAAACCCAGTGATTTGGGGTTTTGCAGAAATAATTATCCACAGAGAGAATTGCCCACACATTCTAAGGGTCACGCCCTGAAAAATTTTGGAGAAAAACTTTTTCTTTTATACCTATGCTATTCCAGTTTCCAAACAGTGGTGCTGCAATCTGTGGCTGACACCATGGGGAGAGAAAGTTATATATTTTGTCAGACCAGAGGGAAGTGATATTTATCTGATTTAATATGCTGTGGACTCTCTCCACCACCTTAAAATAACTAGATAATAATTTCTTACTACAGACAATGCCTCTCGGTTGATCTTTTCCCTTCTCCTTCCAAGCTGCCTATTATAACTCCATTATCTGGAGTAATTAAAGTGTGTTTTCATCCCCCTTAGCCACTAGGATTCATTCCTACCTGTTTTAGGTGCTAAGGAGGTCTTGGAACACCACTGTAAAGAAGTGGAGATGACAAAATGGAAGCAGTGGGGATCTCCTCAGGTCACTGAAGAGAAAATCTTGACAAATCAAAGCGTGTGGAGAAAGTACAGCACAGGGAACCTTCAGAGATACCAAATACAAGTATTAAAACCTTGGTTTTGACTGCTTTAAGTGTTTAAGAACCACAATTTCCTCTAGCAAGCATAGTCAAGGTAGATCAACTTGAGCTCAGGTGTTTCTGCATTACAGTTTGCATTGTGCCATGCAGATACAGCCAAAAAAAGGCTTGGAGATGGATTTTTAACCAGGGTCAAAGCAAAGCTAAGTCTTAATTTCATGATTCACAGTAAAACTTCTGCATGAATTTGTCCAAAATTGGTGCTGGACTTGAGGAAATGGACACTACCTAACTTTAAGCACTGTAAGCTGCTCTGTAGGCACCGGCTGTTGTTCCTTCTGGTTGTAGCTGTAACTTAGGGAGCCTTTACAAGGATCACGACATTCCCATATTTGATAGCACTCAGAAAAGAAATGCCTTCACCCAGCTGCACTGTGGGAACTGTCCTGCAGTTCAGGGAAACCATTTTAACTGCTTTTTGAAGGTTTTGAGCACTCTGATAGTAGTCATGACTATGTATTTTCTTTTTCAAACAAGATGCAATATCTCTGCTCCAGTTTTTTTTTTCGTTTTTTTTTCAGCTTTGATCATTCCTCCCACTATTCAGTCCTTTTTTTCCACAGGTTCAGCTAGTGAGCTACATTAACATAAAACTTTTTACTCTTCTTTCAGTGGATCAGTTCAGGGTTTTGTCCTTTCCTGGGTCCTCAGTCATAGAAGCAGTAAAGTCTTATTTTTGAGCCATATTAATACAAAAAACACAAAACCAGGTGCCTTAAAACCATAATGGTTCTGAGAATTGCAGAAAAAGTAGCTACTTTCCACAGAAAGTAGGCAATTGACATAATTATTATAATAATAAAGCAGAACATGTTAAGTCTTGCTTGCTTTATTCAAGTATTAGTATTGAGCAGCTAAGACTAGCCGTAAGAAACCTTTCCAAACATGCTGAGGCAGCTGAATACTGAGAGCATTGCACAATGCTCTTTACTTGTCAGTAAACCCAACAAATGTGTAACATTCAATATGGGAAGGCAGGTCTCATCTTAACCAGCTGGCAAGACAAAGCAGCAAAAAAGTCTGTTATTGCCCCAGGACATAAGCTCAGCTTTCCACCAAAACTGTGTTAAAGTCAGGGAAGCATTTGAGAAAACCCCTACACCCACCCACAGTCAGTGTACTGCGATCTCCTCAATCCATGACATATCTGAGATCTCTTTTAACCACCCTGTTATGTAGAAGCCATGGATTTTCATTCCAACAGAGAGAAAATACAGTCATCAAAACATTAAGCTCACATGAAATTTCCATTTCCTTACAGGAAAGACCGTATGGGATCTGAACACTGTCCAAACCATGCAGCCGTTCTGGAGTCACACTTGAACATTTGAGCTCAGACCTTTCTGTCCTTGTTGAATATTTTATGTTGACACAAACCACATATGTTATGTATCTGCCTCCTTTTTCCCTTTCAAATTGGTTTCTCTGATCAGTGGAACAAAGATACAAAAGGAAATTAATCTGCTGCACATGAATGTCCTTCATGGTATTTAAAGTCTTTCCCAGATCTTACTCTGAAAAGGCGTGAAGATAAGCCCAACATGAATTGCAGCATACAGATTTGGGAGGATAAATCTTGAGAAAAGGAAAACATTAATTTTTTTTTACCTTATTTGCTGAAAATGAAGGTTATCAGCTCAGTTTGTGAATCTTAGGACATATTTTTCACAGTATCATTTATAGTCACAAATCTCAAATTAGAGGTAACATTTCTTTTGATTGGGAAATAAAAACAGTCTTTTATTTACAATAAGTTAGTTTGGTTAATATTGCTTTATTCATTTCATATTTGTCAGGCTTTGAAATTTTTATGCTTAAGGTCTATTTTCACAATAATTGTCAACTCCAAATCCAGAATGAAAAATAATTTCTGCTTTTCCCCAAGGTTTTGTGAAACTGAGGGTCAAAATAATAATTTTAAAAATTGATTTATTAGACAGAAATTACTAAAAATACCACAAATGTATTATAATCCATTTTTAAAGCATAGATTAGGAATGACAAATGAAGAACTGAAGATGATACTGAAGAGTTTCAAGAACTGTTTTGATGATTCTTTGTTTAGATAAGCATGGAGTTAAACACAGGAATGTGTGTGCATGATAAAGTCACTTGTTTGGGCAATTATTGAAGGATTTGTTAAAATGTCTGCAGGTAACACCTAAAATGCTTAGAGGTTGTTGAAATTTAGATGGAAGTTGTTGCAGAGTTCTTATAAATATGTGGAGTCATTAAATAAGCCAAAACAAAGTTCCATAATTACAGATACACATCAGTAACTGGAAAGAAGTGCTTTTCCTGTAGTTTCTGAAGCAATAATTTATTTGGAGACATTTCTCTTGGGGCAGTCTGCAACTGCTTTGCTGCTAATTCGCCTTTCCTGTTTGTGAAAAGTGAAGTATAAAATCAGATAATAAAGGTAGAAAGGGATCACATGTGTGATGAAATACCTGTTCTGTAATTTTCCACAGTTGTGGGGAAAAGCAAAGCTCCAATCTTTGGGAGGTACAAATCACAGCACATAACTTTTATTCTAATGTATTAATCATAGAATCATACAATCATTATATTTGAAAAAGACCTCCAGGATCATCAAGTCCAACCTTTGAACATCACGATGCCAACTAAACCTAAGTGCCATGCCCAGTCATGTCTAGAACACTTCCAGGGATGCTGGCTTCTCCCCAGGCAGATGTTTGAATGCTTCATAACCCTTTCAGTGAAGAAATTCTTCCTGATGTTCAACCTGAACATCCCCTGTCACAGCTCTGAGGCCTTTTCCTCTTGACCTGTTGCTAGTTGCCTGCCAGAAGCAGTTAGTTGCCTAGGAGAAGACGTGGAGAACACAGGGGATGCTTTGATTTATTTATTTATTTATTGTGATGACGCTCTGCATTTGCCAGTTTCCCCATGTAGACAATAATTCAGTACCTGCACATAAGTCCCTAGCTCCTGGCTATCGTGAGTGGATTTGTGGAGGTCCTGAAACTTTGGTCAGGTTACAGAAACAGGTTTTCAGGTAAACCACAAGCCTGGAAAATGTCTTCCAGTTTCTGATTTGTGACTATGAGACAATGAAGACTGTAGCCCTTGCTGAAACATCGTGGCTCTTTTTGACCAAGGTGTGGTAGTATCCCTGAGGCAATCCATGCACTTTGTCCAGAAATGGAAGTGATGGCATTTTCTAACGCATGATCTGAAACATCTTCAGAAAATGATACAGAGTAGTCTAAAGAAAACATGAAGATTGTTCCAAATCTGACTTCATGGGCCATGCAATAATGAGTAAAGGGTATTAGAAGAACATAAACAGGTAGATAAAGAGCCATTTGAGGAGAGAATGACAACAAGTATAGAGGCATCAAGAGTGTGGACTGATAACTAGACCTGCAAATGTGACTACTCTCTATGGTTGGTTTTCTTGGCACGTCTTCTAGAATCTGGGGTTTTCACATTTATTACTTAACACATTGCAGATAATTCATCAGCATCAGCCATTTATCCTCTTCAGAGGCCCTACTAAATGAACATGTATGAAGTCAATTAAAACCAATTTCCCTAGAACACAGAAAAATCAGTTTCTTGCTTATAAGGAAGAAAACTATTTTTTGTATTCCAAGTAGTCTGTTTTCCATTTTCAAATTGGCATGCACGAAGTTGAAATCATATCTACGTAGGTTATGTTCAACTGCAGGAGTTTGGAGGTATTTTGTTAGGGAAAAGAAGAACAAAACCAACTAAAAATTTATCAAATAGACACTGTCCTTCTCTACAACAGTTAAATTTGAGACAAGTGTGAAAAAAAATCTGATTTGTAAATAAGCTCATAGTCATATAGTGGGTTAAAAAAACATATGATAGCTCAGGTTATGAGCTCTGTTATATTCAGCTTTTCTTATTCTTGCCTTACAAGTAGGTACAAGCTCTACTCACCTTTGTACTGAAAAAAAAAAAAAAAAAGTATCTGTATTAAAACTAAAGCAAGAAGCAGTCCTGCAAAAAGTAACTTTGCAGCACTTCTCAAAGGAAGTATTTTTACAGTTTTACACTAAGAATGATGAACTCAGTCACTGTGGATAGGACACTGGGTGCATGGAATCATTCATATTGGAAAACACCTGTAAGATCATCTAGTCCAATCCTTAGCCCATCACTGCCAAACCCACCACTAAACCATGTCCCTAAATGCCACATCTACATGTCTTTTGCGCATTTGAAGGGATGATGACTCTACCACTTCCTAGGCTGGCCTGTTCCAGTGCCTGGAACCACCCTAACAGTGAAGTCATTTTCCCTAATGCTGAAAGTAAACCTGTGGAAGGGGCTAACAGCAGGCCTGTTAGCTAAAGGAGCGAGAAGAAGCTGAGAAGAAAGAAGAAGCTGTTAAGGAGCTCTCTCCAAGCCTGTAACCAAGGAGACCAAGAGAACTGAGGAACTGAAGAAAGATAAGAACTTCACAGCTGCACAAAGTATTTTTAGAAAGTTAGTTAAGTCACTGTAACTTTTCACCAATGGTGTTATGTTGATTTATTGTGTTCAATAGTTAGGGTAGAAGAAGCATAAACAATTAGAAAGTGTATATAAAAGGTCAGCCATGTTTGATGATAAGGAGTTGCCATCTGAGACTGCTTGTGGTCTCTGCTTCGTGTTGTGACCGCCTCAACAGCGACACAAACCATCCCTGGCATAACTGGAAACCATTTCCTCTTGTCCCATCAGTTGTTACCTGGAAGAAGATACCAATTCTAATTCCTTTTGGGGAATTGTAGACAGGAAAAGTGTCCCTCTGAGCCTCCTTTTCTCCAGGCTAAACACCCCAGCTCCCTCATCTGCTCCTCATCTGATTTGTGCCCCAGATTCCTCACCAGCCCCACTGCCTTTCTCTGGATTCACTCCAGCACCTTCCTTTTAGTGAGGGGCCCAGAGCTGAGCACAGGATTTGAGGTGTGGCCTCACCAGCACAGAGTACAGGGGGTGATCACTGCCCTGGTCCAGCTGGCCACACTGCTGCTGGTACTGGCCTTCTTGGCCACCTGGGCACACAAACAGCTTGTTCTCAGGTCTTTTTCTGCCAGGACGCTTTCCTGCCACTGGAAAACTGTGCATTTGTAGATGCTGCATAGCTGAGTACATTTGCATGTTATATAGGCAAATAGTGACAAGGGACAATGCTTTTAAACTGAAAGACAGCAGGTTTAGATTAAGTGTTAGAAAGAAATTCTTTACTCCAAGGGTGATGAAGCCCTGGAACAAGTTCCTCAGGGAGGTTGTGAATGCCCCATCCCTGGAAGTGTTCAAGGCCAGGTAGGATGGGGCTTTGAATAACCTGATATAGTGGAAGGTGCCCCTGCCTAAGGCAGGGGTGTTGAAAATAGATGATCTTTAAGGTCCCTTTCAACCCAAACCATTCTATGACTCTATGGGGCTATTGTGACCCAACTGCAGGACCTAGAATTAGCCCCATAAAATTGACCTCAGCCCATTAATCCAGAATGTCCAGATTCCTCCATGGAGCCTTTCAGCTGATCAGCTTGATGCTGGCTGAAAATTCACTGAGGGTGCCTTTCATCTCCTTGTGCAGATTGTTGATAAAGATATTATTTAAGATTGTCCCCAATACTGAGGCCTGGGAGACACCACTTGTGACCAGTTGCCAACTGGATTTAACTCACTCACTACCATTCTCTGGGTTGAGCCATCCAGACAGGATTTTACCCAGAAAACAATGCATCCATCCAAGCTCTAAGCAGCCAGTTTCTCCAGGAAAATGCTATGGGAAACAATGAAACACTACCAAGCAACATAAGCAGCTAAAACAACCTCTGCAGATCTTGGGTTAGATGAATATCATGTCCTTTATCTGATTATTTGTATACAGCAATTAATTTTCTTGTTAGTCCTCCAACATATTCATGTTCTCTTTGACATTTACAATCTGTTGTGTGTACAGGAAATGCCCATAAAGTGTGCATTTATAGATGCTGGATAGATGAGTATATTTCCATGCTATGCAGCTTTCCCTGCAATATGAACAATTGCCATCAAGTAAAAGAACAATTGTTAAACATTAACAGTGGGATTTGTCTGATCAAAAGTTGATGGTTGCATTTGCATTACTCTGCCAGATTGATTTTATTTAATACCAATAATATCCAATCCTATGTAAGGGATAGTGGTTTTCAACTTAAAGAGAGTCTATTAAGGCTAGATATAAGGATGAATTTTTTACTATGAGAATGGTGAAACACTGCAACAGGTTTTCAAGCGAGGTGCTAGGTGCCCCAGCCCTGGAAACAATCATGGTCAGGCAGGACAGGGCTCTGAGCAATCTAATCTTGTTGATTTCCCTGCCCTTGCAAAATTTCCCTTGCAGAGTGTTGTACTAGGTGAACTTTAAGGGCTCTTTTCAACCCAAACTCTTATTTGAGTCCATAATTCTAAAGCAGACACTACAGTAAGTCAGAAGAAATGTTCCCTAGGAGAGTGTTGTCCCTGTATGGACAGCACAGATTCCACCAGTGACAAGCCAAATGTGGAAAGGTGCTTTGTGGGTAACAAAAATTAAGTGAGATTAATTCTGTACTGCTCAAAGTAGTGCATCTCAAATCAAGATTTGCATTAACAGAACTGTAAAATTAAAGTTTTAGACTTGTATAACTTCTAGAAAATCCAGTCTGTGTGCTCCTGAGAAATCCAGCCAGTATTACCAGACACTCTTTAACTTATCAAGGTTTGAATACAGTCAGTTCCTCCTATAAACACTACAATGGGGTCTTAATCTCTTGTGCACAAAAAAAAAAACAACAAAAAAAAACAAACAAACAAAAAAGGACAATAAGCTTTGTTAAACCTGGACATGTTCTTTGCTCAAGGTTTTTCAGGAAGTGATCCAGAGGACGACTCAAAATGTGGCAATATGACAATTACCCGTTCCCTACCGGTATCCATGTGCAGAAATTCACAGTGGCACCAGACTGATGTGCTGGTAAAGATCATCATGAAGGACTGAGACAGAATTAAAAACTGTGTGAATATGGTTGAGACTGAGAAATGAGATAAATGTTTATACACTTATTTAGAAGTAGATATTTTGCAGTTTACAGTTCTGATTGAAGAGCAAAATCAGCAATTGTGGCAGTGATACAATTTTCCTGAAACAGGGAGGCCAAAGACCAGAGACCATTTGTCTTAGCAGGGAAAAAGGACTTTCCACAACTACATTCTCCATTAACCATTTTTTACTCATGTCAGTGAACAGAAGTTGGTCCTTGGGTACTGAAATACTGTCATGAGCACAGGCAAAATTAATTTTTGTTCTCTCAAGGAAGAGACCACAGAGGTGGCTGCTCCTGTCCCAGGAAAGGGACCATAGCATAGAAGAGTCCTAAGGGGGACAGTTTGCCCTTCTGGGGAGGGTGAAGACAACTGGTACTCCATGGGCATGTCCCCTTCCACTGCAACATCCAGATTTAAAACAAAATGAGCTAAAAAGCACACAGACTGACATAGCCTTACTGATGCATTTTGGTGCTGCATGATTTTGTCCTGCCCCACTGAACTTGCCAGCTCATGTTCCTTCAGTTTAAAACACTTCACAGTTACTTCATACAGTACTTTTCATCAAAGTATCATGAGTTACTTTGCAAACACTAATTATGCCTTTCAGCCTTAATAAAAAACAATCCTAGTCCAAAGTAATGAATTAGTCAATAAGAGAGAGAGAAACGTTGCCTTGGTTCCCAGCTTAATTAGACACTGACTACTTAAGATCATAATTTTGCATATTCATCATTTATACCTGAAGGAAGTGATAAGAAAAAGTATTCTTGAACGCAGCAAAGACTAATCAATGCTGACACTAGATAAGAGGAAAATATTTTTTAAAAAGAACAAAAGCTGATTTATTAAAAGTCAAAATAATACCCTATTGCAACATGTCAAATAAAGACAAATGAAACAAAGAAATGCATCTTAGTGGTTTTGTTACTGTAGCCATAGACTCATTATATATCAGAAGCTGAAAGGAACAAGTAGGATTTGGAAAAGTAGATTAAAGATTAGGAATTTTGCCAATATGCCACAGGAATAATTATTGCTACCAATATAGCTGAAACAATGTAGATCTCAGTGCATGCCAAGTATGTACCCTGTTTTTGCAATGAAAATTATGTCTAAATTAATGTCTTTTAAACATATTTTTGTAGTATTTAAGATTTTAATTCTAAAAAGAATTATGAGCATGCCTACTTGGTGTGAATTATATAATTTCTACTTTTCTGGAAGAAAAAAACACTGTTACATATTGCCTTGAGTGGATGTCATTTTTCCCATTTAAAAATTAGAGGAAAATAAGCCATCATTAGAAAATGTAAAGATTTCCATCTGAACTCCAGCAGACTTTTCATTCCTTTACTCCTGCTCCATAAATGAATCAAGTGTAACATGTACCATGTCTCTAATCCCTCAGTTTTAGCTTCTTACATTCACAGGGCAGTCATTCCCCTTCAACTTACAACAAAACAACTTTTCATCACCAGCAGGACTGCCTCTTGCAAGAAGTGGAATGGAGTTATTCATGAAACTAAAACTGAATTTTGCCCACGTTGCCATCAAAAATATCACTTCCTTATCACATGCCGCACAAATGAGCCCGATCTTTTGTGTGAGCAGCTCCCAGGCTGCCCAAACTCTGTCAAAATTTGCAATCACGATGCCAACAGGGCAGATTCCAGCTGTATGTGCCTCATGGCCAGATGTGGGCTTCTGCATGTCCCCTTTTGCATGTCCATGATTATCTGAGAGCATGTCCTCTGAATGCCCTTGGAACACAGCTGAGGTGAGACAACTGATGAAGCAGCATGTTTGTGTTTTCACTCTTTGTTGCTAAGGAATGTCAGAACTAGGACTGTTATCTAAGCAGTCACCATGTTTACAGGGAGAAGAACAAAATGATTGAGGTCTTTCTCCCAGGTACCCTAAAAAGACACGATAAGAAATAACAATGTCATTGTTTGCTTTCAGTACATTAATCTATCTAGTGCTACGTAGACATTAAAAAGTTTATCTTTGCTGAGATTTACCATTTCAGTTCCAACATTATGGACTTGGTGAAAATTTGGTCATGAAATTGCCATTTTCTTTCTGTTACAATTACTAATTTAAAGCAAATTAAAGTTTGCAACACATCTTTTTCAAATGCAGATCACTTCAAAAAGATATATTGATTTGCAACCTGAAACATGATGGTCTGACGTCAGTATTCAGGCACTTTGCATTCCAAAGCACTCCCTTTTGTGTTTAGAGACCTCATGATGTTATCCCAAGCCACAGACTAAACACCCAATTTGAGATTTAAAAAATAATAAGACATCAATTAATTTGGCAATTTTAACATATAAATCTACACATACAATCTGTAGTCCATAATGGAACCATAATCTTGTGATCTTTTGGCCTAATTCCTAAAGGCAAAAGTTTTAGTTACGGATGAGAACAATAGAGGACACAGTTCAGAGGGATTAATGAAGTTATTGTTTCGTACAGATGTGAAATCTATGAAAATCTTCATTACATGCCAAAATATCAATTAGTGACTTTCCTTTTCACTGGCTCCTCTTTTCCTTCCCTTCATTGTACATAATGCTTTCCCATGTTCTCACCAAGTTTTTGTCCTGGCAGAGCTAGAGAGAGGGTGGAGCACCCTCTGCAAGGAAATATCCAAACTGTAATATTGTGTGTACAACTCACTAACCAGCTGGTAGCACAGAAACATTTGAGGTCACCTCCAGTCCATGCATACACGGCCTCAGAGCATTATCCAAAGCCTTTTCACTGACCCCAGGGCACTGGCTGGTGAACAAAAACATGAGTACATAAATTTCTGCCACCCGCCCTTTGGCCAGATTTGACTCCTCAAGGCATATTGTCTCACCCAAGTCTCACCCAAAAGTCTGGAAGCCAAATGAAGAAACAGTGTAATTAAATTCACATCATGCAAAGCTGGTTCAGGTAATTTTCACTTGAATTTTCAGGAGGGAAAAATCAAGAGCTGTATTTGCTAACTAGCTTGCTTTGTGTACTTTACAAACAAAACCTCAACCCAACTGGTCATTTCATAGGACAATAGATAACATGGGCCAACAGGGCTCCTCTCTGGAGAAAAGAAACACTGCCTAGATCAATCTTTTCTTACACTGTGGAGACACAGGGTAGACAGGGAACACGTGAGATCTTTAACCTTCCCTCCTGGACAACCACTGAAAAAAGGCACCAGGGACCTCAATTTATAATAAACAACTCCTCCATATTACACTGCATCTAACAATACACCACACACACAGTGCTGCTGCTGCTCTGAAATGTCATTATTGGTTACAAGCCCAAATCCCTCTGTGGGACCTGACCATCTGTTATGGAGTGCAGGACACAGTTTGATGCACAGTGTTACCTACAGACAGGAAACCAAAACCAGCAACAGCAGGATGAGGCAGTGCACAAACCATGCATGCCTACAAAGCAAGGATCTGCCTTCTTGTTCTTTCATTTCATCACCTTTTAGCTGCAAAGGGGAGATTCTTGCCCGTTGCCTCAAAAGGAGCCTGTGACTTCGTTCAACATTTGCACCCAAGTAATGTCAGCAATTCCATACCTCCAAGTTTTTAACTTTCCCAGGCTGTTATCCAAATCCTTTGATGTACAGCTGGTACTTTGAGAGGGCACATCCTCTTCCAGAGGTACCATAAAATCATGAAGCCAAGTGAGGTAGAAAATATCTACACCAGTTTCAGGCAAAATTTGTAACTACTTCCTTCACATCTTTGGGGAGGATGGAAAGGAGGTAATGGTAGAGCTAAGCTTGTTGAGTTACTGAGTTTCTAGATCTAAAATTGTGAATTTTAGAATTGTTACTTTTTAACAGGCATCTGTAACAGACTGGCAGCTTTTGAAGAAAAATAGGTAACATTAGAATAAAGTTAGGATAATTGCCAAGAAAATTGCTCTCTTGGAAGAAGAAATGTTGACTTAATGCAGTTCCCTCATGGAAGAAACAAGAAATCAGATTTCCTTGATCACATTTTTAAGGATAAAAGCCAAAATTGTAAAACGAGAAAAGTGATATCCAGTGCAAAACCAAGATAATGGGATGTGGAATTGCACCCAAATTTTGTGATGATTTTGACACAGTAAATGTCAAATACGATGAAGTTTTACCATCACTAATTTGCATCACAAAACAAGAAAATAAAATATACAGCTGATTAATGTGGAATAAAGAAACAGCATTTACCCCATATTTTTATTTCTGAATAAAATAATAATTTGAAATAATTCTGCTTTGTTCTTGGTCCATAACTGGACTGAACTCTGATTTCAGCTGATTTAGGTTTTTAAACTCATTATTTTAATTGGACACTAACGTGTTAGAGTCCATTTCTCACTGTATTTGTATGTAAAAGCCATCACAGACTCTCTGATGGTGTATTTCTAAGTAGACCTTCCCTAGGCAGGCTGCAAATGTTTATCAGCCCCCCAAAGGCTATCTACTAGAAAACAAAATTCACTGGCCTGCTTTAGACATGCTGTGCATGGGTTTTGAAATATCTTTACTTCCTCTGTTTAAATTTGCCCTTTATCATCTTTCCCTTTCCTATAGTAAATGGCAAGAAATGTTCAGAGTCCCTGCTGGCCGAGGAGCCTGCCCTGGCTTCCACTACCGCTGCGGGACTCCAGCCTGTCATCCCCCCCAGGAAACGCTTGTGGGGTTTAAAAACACAATCCACATCACTCTGGCCATGTCAGAGGATTCATTCACAGTCTGGCAGGGGAAGGGGGGTGGGGTGGAGCTGATAGAAACAGCAAAGTATTGCTCACATCGAGTGTGCACTTTATTCACACAGGCTGTCACAAGAGGGAAAGAGTCCTTGCTTGATCGCAGTTCTGCTTACCTTACATTTTTTTCTTTATTCTGTTCCTTTCTTCACATTCATTCAATCAAATTATTAAAATATAAAATTGCAGAAAAATAAGGCAACAGTGCTGGGTGAATGCTTTCCTTCCTACATGATGTATTCAACTCAAATAGCAGACATCAGAGGGGAATGACAAGTTTGTTATCATTGCACTACCTTGCTGAACACTTCAGAGTCTCCAAATTTAGAGTCACCTGATGCCCTTCATCTGTGTGATATCCACCTTTTATTCAAGTAGGTCAGCTCTTATCAATCTTTATTTTTAATTCATAGAATCACAGAATCATATAATCATTCATATTAGAAAAGGATTGTAAGATCACCAAGTCCAAATATAAACCTAGCACTGCTCCACTAAACCATGTCTTTAAGTGCCACATCTGTATGTTTTAAATGTTTTCAGGGCTGGTGACTCCACCACTTCCCTAGGCAGCCTATTCTAATGCCTGATTACCCATTCAGCAAAGAAGTTTTTGCTAATATCCAACTTAAACTTTACCTGGTGCAACTTGAGGCAATTTCCTCTGGTCCTGTCACTTGTTACTTGGAGGAAGGGTTTTAAAAACAGCTCAAGATCAAAATAAAATATTGACGTATTAATGGCAGAAAGCAGCAATCATTTGAGAGAAATATAGATTAAGACTGAAGAGAGAAGTCACAGCCCTGCATGGTTCACCCTGGCTGTTAACGACCTGCACACTGCTAAGCACGAGCAGCAATCGATGGCACAGACACACACCCACCCCTGCGCACAGCCCCTCTGGCCATGGAGCAGCAGGAGTGAGTGCTCCTGCTCTGTGTGCCCACACCGACCCCACAGCCTGGCAGGAGAGCCCCAAGAGCTCCTGCAAGGGGGCCCCACGTGCAGCCCCGTGCCACCATCCCATCTGCTGGGTGCACATACCCTGGCAGTGCTGTGACACTGGTACCCATGGCAGCATCAAACCAACTGTTGCTGCTGTTTCCTTTACTAGGACACTCTGCATACCAAAAGAAATCATCCTTATTTCTTTTTGTGCTGACTTCTCCTTTGTTTAAAAAACCCCCAAAACCTAAAAAACCTTTTTGCATTTTTCTGGTTAATATTTTGTGCACCAGACAATCAGCTTCCTCTTGAGCACTACTGGGTTTGCAAGTTAAGGTTTTGGTAACAGGAGGCTACAGGGGAGACTCACATGAGGAGCTGCTAGAAGCTTCACACGTGTCCCATGGAGCACATGCCAGCTGGCTCCAAGATGGATCTGCCACTGGCCAAGGCCAAGTCCGTCAGCAGCAGTGGTAGCACCTCTAGGATAAGATATTTAAGAAGGGGGGGAAAAATTCCTGCACAATTGCAGCCAAAGAGTGGAGAACATGTGAGAGGAACAATTCTGCAGACACCAAGGTCAGTGAGGAGCAGGAGGAGGTGCTCTAGGTGGCACAGCAGAGATTCCCCTGCAGCCTGTGGTGCAGCCCATGGTGATGCAGCTGTGCTCCTGCAGCACACAAAGGTCCACAGGGGAGCAGAGATCCACCTGCAGCCCATGGAGAACCCACACTGCAGGTGGATGCCCAAAGGAGGCTCTGATCCACTGGAAAGCTGAGCTGTGGTGCTGTTGAGAGATGAGTCATGTTGGAGCAGCTTTGCTGGCAGGATTTGTGACCCTGTGGGGAGACCCATGCTGGAGCAGTTTGTGGAGAGCTGCTGCCCATGGGAAGGACTCACACTGGAGAAGTTTGTGGAGAGCTGTCTTCCATGGGGGAGACTCCAGACTGGAACAAGGAAAGAAATGACAAGTCCTTCCACTGAGGAGGAAGGAGCTGCAGAGACAACATGTGATGAATTGACCATTGTTTCCATTGCCCATCCCTCTGCACCACTGGAGAGAAGATGGAGAAAGTCACGAGCAAAGTGGAGCCTGGGAAGAAGGGAAGTGGGGAGCAGGGGTTTTTAAGATTTGATTTTATTTTCTTAACACCCTATTCTGATTTGCTTGGCAAAAATTCAGTTAAATTCCCCAAGTCAAGTCTGTTTTGCCCATGATGGTAATTGCTGAGTGATCTGTCCCTGCCCTTATGTCAACTCATGAGTCCTTTGCTGTATTTCCTGTCCCCTGTGCAGTGGAGGGCAGGGGAGATAGAGGAGCTTCAGTGGGCACTGGGCATCCAGCCAGGGTCAATCTACCACATCAGCTTGGACAGCTGTGGGTGTCCCATTCACCTGCCACATCTACAAGCCCTTCTGCCTTGACAGCCACTGCTATCCAGGCTATTTTGCAGACCATAAGGCCATCCTTACAAGAACACCTAAATTCAGGAGTATATTGTATTCCACATACTCTTCCCAGGGCACTGCTCAGGCTAAGAACATTACTGTCATCCTCTAAAACAGTCAGAAAGCATTTTCTGTCACTTGGTCTCCAGCATAAGCTCAGCTAGCAGGAACAAAAGACGATTACCATGAGATTTAATGCAACAGATGCAGTTTTTGAAGTATAAGAATATTTTTAACAAGAATAACCATTGGAACAGCTTACAAACTGGTTGTGCATTATCCATCTGTTCATATCAAGACAAGCTGCTATTCTTAGAAGACACACTGTAGGTCAAGCCAAAATTATAATGTAGAAAGTGAATTTTGTTGATCTTTGTTGTGGAAGCCAGATTAAAGGAGATTAATACAAATGTCACATGTTTACATTTTCCAAATATGTGCTATTTTCCACCTGTAATTTAAGTTAAATCATATTTGTAATGAAGGAATCTGTATCTTTTTTCTACCCTGCTGCACATGTAGAAGACTGATTACTTAAGGATGTAACATAAACCCAAAAGACCCCATTGAAGTCTGACTACACAGCCCCAGGTCAGCAATACTGTTTTTATACAGCCCTTCCCAGATGTGTTATATTCACATGTGCTGTAGAATGCATATTTCTGCCTAGGAAATCCCAGCTAAAATTATGGGAATGCTTATCCTAACAGCTATTCCACCCTTGGGTAACTGAAATTTTTAAATTCAGTCCTATCCTTTTAAGGGGAACTTCCCTGAGACTTCAGAAAATGCTGTCAGCCATAAGTAAGGGACTAAAAAGAAGTACTCTGTGAACTAAGTAGAAATTTTGAGGACAGCATGATGTCATTTATATAAGCATAAACCTGAGCAGTAAGATAGCACTCAACAATTAAAAAAAAAACAAATGGAGCCACCTTCCTTTCCAGCCCCTTGCTCAGCAGACTACATTTCTCCTAATCTGCTTACTGATGAATCTTTAGCCTGGTTCCATTTCCTCCCAGTTGGTCCTGGTCAGGAGAGTGCAGAGCTCAGAAGAATAGGTGAGGGTACTCAGACAGCTCTGTTTCTCCAGAATAAGTAGACATAGCTGCCTGAGTGGGACCTCTTGTTTGATTTTTGTGGGTTTTATTTATACTTTCAAGTTCTTCATTCCAGATGTGCCTGAAAGTGGAGGGGACAGTTTAGTCCCATTTAAGCCAAGTTCATGTGTGGTATCCGCTCCTACTTTCTCTTCTCAAAATGGGAAGACAGCCAAGGGACATCCAATCAGTAGGAAAATGATCTTCAGGGATGCTTGAGTGAGGACCCATCAAAGTAGAGAGCCAACACAGCTGGAAAAAATAGGAGACAGCAAGACCTCACTGAAAGCCAGATGTTCAGTACACATTCTCCTTTCTAATTTTTTTAATCAGAAGTTTTTAACAACAACAGAAACACATCCTACTTTTTCTTAAAATACAGTCAGGAAAGGAGACTGCTCATGAGTTTAAGTTCACATGTTTTATTGCTCTAATTCCTTTGAAAAAAGTTTAGACATAAAATTAATTGGAGAAGAAACATATGCTTCTTGGCTCGGCAATGCTCAGTGCAGTCAGCGTTAGATTATTTCTTTCTGTGTACTTTTGCAAGATGTCTGTTGGTTTTGAATTAGTTGCATTGTAGAGTTAAATTTATATGATGGGATTTAGCAGACAAAACAAAGACCCTTTACAAAAAATGTTTTCAGGGAGATTTTGATGGAAGAAGAGATATAAAATAATGGGAATGAGTGTAGCTGAAGAATAAGAAGTCTATAGGGAATGTTTCCCTGCACAGCTTAAAAGCTTGGTAAATCCAGCACTGAACTAATTTACAAGGGACTGTGACTGAAGCAATGCCAAGAGAAAGAAGAAGGGAGGATCAAATGTCAAAAATCCCCAAGTCCTATTGAAGAAGTCAGTTTAGGGGTAGAGTGGTAAAAGAACTTGGAATCAGAGATGCCTCGTTTGGGCCAGATGTCTCAGTGTCTCTGTACAGGTGTGACTAATATTTCCCCTGATGCACAACAAACTTGAGAAGAAAGATTTGAGAGTTCAACTCAGCAGCAGGGATTTGAGAGTTCAACTCTTGGCTTTGTTATTAACCTTTTCTGTGTGTACAGCAAGTCCTGATCACAGTCCCTCTTTGTGTGAGCTCTCCTGGAAAGAGGCTGTGTCCTGTCATGTTTTCAGCTACTCGACCATTGTGTTGGAAAGAAATGTTTTCAGGATCATGGCTAAACAGTTCTATTCAGAAAAATAAAAGAGAAATTTCACAGTTTTTCAGTCAAGAAGCAGACACATACTGGCACAACACTGGACATTTCTCCAGCATCATCTACATGGATGCCAGTAAGATGCTTTTAATCAGAAATTACTAGTGGCCATAGTAACTGGTGATTGTAGAGGAAAGGGCTGTGGGAAAGTAAGAGACAGTTTTAAAAGCTGAGAAATATAATCTGAAATAAGCATATTTTGAATTCAGCTACAGGTTTGCTTAATCACAGAATGAATTAATATTTTTTTTAAAATGCCAGTTAGGAATTTTTTATAAAATCTGCTGGTGTGACCTCAAAATTTTGTATAAACACAGTCATAACAAACATCACACAAAAAAGCTGGTTGAGAATAAGAATCACAGATGAGGACTGAAATCAAATTAAGCAGCAGACAATGCATCATTTAGAAAGAGTTGAAGATGAGGAAATATGTACAATTTTTTATCAGTGAATGACAGTGAGGTGGTGGGCCACTGCTGTGGAAAGGAGATGCAGCCCTAGAACGAATGGAGGAACTATTTTAGTCACACATAAGGGAATATTAACAAAACTAAACTGCTGAAGACCTCACCATTGGGAGACTAGAGGTATAGAATCATCAAAACTGGTAGAGACCTTTGAAATCATCCAGTCCAACCATCAGCCCAGCACCACCACTGAAAGCCCTAACTACTAAACCACATCACCCAGAACCAGATCCAGATTCCTCTTAAACACCTCCAGGGGTGGTCACTCCACCACGTCCCTGGGCAGCCTATTCCAGTGCCTGACCACCCCAACAATGAACATTTCTTTCACAATATCTAATCTGAATCTCCCCTGTCCTGCCTTAAGGCCATTTCCTCTGGTCCTCTCACTGCAGGCAGAAGTGACCAGCTCCCGTCTCACCACAATCTCCTTTCAGATGGTTGCAGAGGTTCCCCCTGAGCCTCCTCTTCTCAAGATTTCTCAAGCCCAGCTCCCTCAGCCCCAAGACTTATTTTCTAAACCTCTCATGAGTCTTGTTACCCTTTGCTGGACATGCTTCAGCACTTCAGTGTCCTAAACTATCATCCACCTATTTAGAGAGAGATTTTGTGAAAAACAAAAGGAAGCAGGAAATTTAGGGATATAAGGAATATACAGCTTGGACACCAAATGGCAGCTAAAGCGCTTAAGAAGTTTGCCCTTGTAAATGAGAAGCCAAATTAACCAAATAACCCAATTAACACACACCACACACACACACTGGCTGAAAAGACCTACTGTATTAAAATCAGTGTAATTTTAAGAAAAACCGTATAAAGACTAGTGGAGAACTGGCAGCCAGAAATTAGAAATGAGAAGAAATAAAAGTTAGAAGATTCCCAACTGTAAGAAAAAGGAATTTCTAGCAAGCAATTAGGTCATGGTAAAAATAAAAATTAAAAGTTATGATATATACATCATCTGCTTTTAAGAATTCGTTGCATTTATCAAATGGAATTAAGATGACAGGGCCCAAAGAAGAGAACCCAGGGGATCCCACCCCACACTATGTTTCAGCTTCACTCCACAGCTTCTTTTGTCTTTGAGGAAATGTTCCACTATCTTTTTATCTTCAAATCGTATCCAACCCTTAAATTACCACTGGCTTCCTTTCAGTATTTTTATAGCTCTTTCCTCAAGCTATACAATTTCCATTCCAATTTGTCCACCTTGAGATCCTCATAGTCCTCCTACTCTGGCTGAACATTTCCAGCTCCAACCCCACCACCCTTTAACGCCTTCACCAACGAGAAGGAGCCTCTCAGCCCTTCCTCTGAGATCTGTATCCTGGCTGAGGTTTTTTCCCCCTCAGCAATTCTCAGACTAAGCTCGTATTTTCCTGAAGAATCACTCTCCCTTTCCACACTTCCAATCTGTTTTAGGTTATCTAGATCCTCCAAAAGGCTTTTTTTTTTTTTTTTTCTTTTCTGGGAGGAGGCAGGACTTTATAAGCTTTGAAGGTTTTTTAAACTTTGAAGGTTTCTTCTAAAACCTATCTTTTCTTTAGGAATAAATTCTTCTCTCCCAAGGCTGCAATTTTTTTTCTCCAAAGACACACCCAAAATAAGCAGGTTTGGATTTTCATGCATCCTTCCATAACACATGGAATGGGAATCATTGGAGGGGGACACCTCCACTAACTTCAGAGAATCAGTACCTTTTTCTGGTACATTAACTGGTTCATTTTATGTGAATGCTTTATTTAATGTTTATTGAACAATATTTTTCTTGTTTCAGCCTCTGAAAATGAAAATTTGAGGTATATTTGATACAGAATCACAAAAAATATTTTATCCCTCATCTCTTGATAAAGACTTCTGGCAGATTATAAGTGGTCCTGCTAGAAAGAGTGATATGGTTATACTTACAGTTTGGATTGTAATTATTTTGATTAAGTTATTTGTAGTAACTGAAGTTCTGTTTTCTAAGGTAAGACAAGTTTAGAGAACTTCTTTTATACATGCACTAAGCTGTGTACCGTGTTACAAGAGTTCTGAGATTATTCTGAACCAAGTGGTCCATTTTACCCCCCAAAAAGCATTGTACATGGTGGGTACTGTGAGTTTCCAGGCCAAAAAAAAAAAAAAAAAAAAGATATGAAAAAATAAAAATTAATAAAAATTAGGGTGGAAAAAAACCTGGGGAAGAGCAATGGTTCTGCTGTGTCCTGCCTTGAGAAATAACCAGACTGCCCAAGGACTGACTGCAGATCCAACAGCAAGGGAGAATTTGCACAGATCATGGTTTTACACACTCTGTACTGCAAATGTAATTCTGTAGATATTTGTCAGACGTCTTCAGCATCTTCTTGCATAGCTCAGCCCTCTGGACAGATATTTTATGATATGAAAAGAATTGCCATCTTTACGAAGACTGATTTTGGTCTCAGAATCAATGTTTCCAGCCAATTTCTCCAAATCTTGTTTCTTGTTCTTATTAGTGCTACTTCCTTTTCATTACACTTGGGTCACCAGAGCTGTGATTTCATGTAGTGCTGTTATTTCTTCATGCTGTTTTTAAACTTTGTGTTTTAGTGAATAGCATGTGCCTCACTCAGTGAAAAGCTAAGTATTCCCTGGAGGAAGAGAAAGGATAGAAAAGAAAGGACAAGGTAAAAGCATCAGGTCCACACCAGCAGGTAGGACATGGCACAGGGACCCCTTGTGTCACCCCAGCTAGGCTGGAACTTTGGGAAAGCCACCTCATCTCTCTGGAGTTTAGTATTTCTAGAAACATTTGTTTTCTATAGAAAACAAACATAATGTTACTCAAAATGAAACTACATTTTCATGATCCATTAGAGGAAAAGAAGTGTTGTATAAGAGATTATGATGTACAGATGTAAAACCTGAAAAATGTGTTAATATTTTATTGGTATAACCAATGTAAAATCAACCATTCATACACTACTCTGTAAAATATGGGACACAAAGGACTTGATCAAGGACTTTATATCTTGTTTATGTAGCAGGTATAAGACTTAGACTTGCTGTTTTAAGGAGAAAATAACTTCCCCTCAAGGGAATAGGATGAAAAGGGGGATGAGGAGGGAAGGGAATCAGTGGAGCCTTTAGCAAATATGACAGCTTTTCTAGAGATAAGTAGATTATGCAGGTGAAAGAGAGATAAACAAACCATCTGTCCCACCTAGCACAAGTGTTTTCTAGAGTGCCTGCCATTTTTCTTCACTGAGAGATATGCAAAATGATAAATCTCTGCTGATAAATCCCTCGTGTGCAGAGTGGGTTCCAACCCTTGCAGGATTTGAAATTTCAGGATTTCAGTATAATTCAAGCACTTTACCAGACGTAGTCTCAACTATATAGCTCATGTAAAATATTGCCAAATAAAAGGCCCCATGGAAGATATCAATAATTCTTTGCAATAAATGCACACACCTGACTTACCTGTGTAATATCACTTTTCATGACCAGGGCAATCCTAGCTTCTCCAATCATCCTGTATAACTCTGAAAGCTCAGACTGGATTTTCCTACACCTCAGTTAGCTTCTAAACCTGTTTTAATTTTTAATTAATTTTTTCTTAATTAAAAAACCAAGCAAACAAACAGAAAAAGAAAAACAACCAAAAAAAAGAAAAAAACTTAAAACAAAACCAAAATCCACCAACCAACAAAAAAAACCCAAACAAACAAAAAAACCCAAACCCCACAAAAACAAACAGATTTTCCAATGTTTTCACAAGTCTTGATGATCTGTGGGATTTCTGGGATGACTAATTCCCACATTAACAGGTCTAGCATTGAACCATTTCTTCAATAATCCAATATACTCATACACTAGCATCCTAGTAATCAGGCCAGCTGGGCACCAAGGAATCACAAGATAATTCCAAATACATTTCAAATTGTATAGAGATTTTTTACTGTGGAAAATATGTCAGTGGTGTCCTTTCAATGACAAAATATTTTAGTGTAGACAGGATAAATGTTTTCATCCTTCTATAATCTACATGTAGTGCAATGCAGCATATGTGGGTTGTGCAATATTTCCAAAGTGCAAACTCCTGAGTCACTGCATGGAGCACATCCCCATGAATTGGCTCACTCATCCTGCTATAAAAGTCTTCCTTCCAGCACTGAAAGTTGTCACCATACAGATTTGGCTTTCTTCAGTGTGATCACACAAATGTCATCTGAATCATCACTTGATTGCCTGGAATCTCTGGCAAGAGCTGCTGGTGATTCCCTTAGAAACCTCTCCTTGGATGGGTAAGTGACCACAAATGGTGAAAGAGAGGGCAAAGACAGATTTCCTTTCAGCAGCAGTGCTTCCTGGCACATGTTTGAGGACATGATAACATATTGTAAGCAGAAGCACTGCTCTGCTGAAGCTGGGACTTTAAAGAATGGGAAAAAATTGCTCAGGCAAACAGCATGCTTAGTACTGGAATATCAGTTTCTTCCATAACCTGAGTTCAGCAAACCTGTACAAGATGCAAGGTGCTTTGCTGCCCGTGATGGAGCTCAGGCACAACTGAACTGCAAGGACCATTTCACAGAATTCCTGCCCAACAGCTAGAACCTTGAACCTTCCCTGGAAAGCTTTACTGTGCTGAAAATTACTGTGGCACATTCCCAGAGATGCCATTATCTTGGTGAAGAGGTTACACAAACTCACCAGACTCCCAAATCCCTGTATTTTTCAGACTTTGCATCCTGCCCACCACGGTGTTCATCTTTGCACACAAGAGATGTCAGAAGATCCTACAAAATGTTTTACCACATTGCCACATAGATCTGTGCTCCTATTCTCAGGAGACAGCAGCAGTTCTTTCACCATAAGAGTGTAAAATCAACATTTATTGTCTGCAAGTGTTCATGTTGCCAAGGAATGACTAATTAGCTTAAACTGCCAGCAGCAGCTCATCTGAGGTTGGGGGTGTCACCAAAATTTACATTAAGAGTTAATCATTGTAGCTGATTACCTCCTCTGCTACCCTGGAGGAGCCAAGGTCTTCCAGTAATTATACTTGACCTGAACTGTTTTTTAATTTAAACATGCAGATGTGGGGAAAATTGTATGAAGATACATGAGCCAAAAGAGGGTAACACTTTCAAAATCGGGAAAGAAAACTAATGCCTTTGGTGCAGGACTGTGAAGTCCATTGCCAAAGCAACAGTCATGTAGCAGTGTTGAGGTTGTCATGTGCAAATCCCTTTATGAATTTGGATTTTTGTGCCTAAGAATTGTCCATAAACTATAAAACAGGATAGTCCTCTGTAAAAGGTAGAGAAGTCTGAGGTTTCACCTTACTCTATGCAAATTATGCTCTAGTCCTCACAAAAAGGGCAACTCTTTCAGGCAATCTGGTGTCAATGACCAAAATGTTTCATCATCCAAAGAAGAAAACCATATGTGGCTCATAATTAAGTAAAAATAGTAATTTACTACATTAGATCAATTCAGTGGTTACCACTTATAATTTTAAACTACAATTATCAATTTATATTGGAAAGTGAAGTATGTCTAAGTTACCACATGGGAGTATCTCTTTCACAGAGGACCCATTTTTATAATTATTTTAATATGCAATAATGAAACATGACTATAGTGAAAGATTTACATAATAGAATATATATGCATGGCACTTTGCAAATGGCATTTTAACTCCATAACTTTCCTTGTTCTTCTTTATGTTCATTGTATCACATGCAGGGGACAATTTTGAGTAAAATTACTAATGAAGAAATAAAGATGTACTGGGAGTTATTTTTGGCTAACATTTGAACAGAACCATAAGGATATGTTTGCTTTTATTTCCTAAGGAAAGTTTTAGTGGGTCATAATAATGAGGTTCATTACTACAGGATTCATTTGTGCACAGGGGGTCTCACATGCCCCAAATCTAGCTGAGATCCTAATTGGACTACGTGCACATATCAAGTTTCAGAAATTTCCACAAAAAAGGGAATTTCCTTTACCCTTGAATTTTCTTTCCTCTACAACCTGCTCAACTTCCAGTCCTCCAGGCTCCTTGACTTTTGGCCTGGACTCACTTAACTCCCTGCCTGCCTCTGTCTTCAAATTTAAAAGCTGTAGGTATGATTTTCAGCTACTGCCTGTGTTGAATGCCACTATCCTTTTCCTCACCCCTTGCCTGTAAAATATTCTATACTTTCTGGTTTTGACCTCTATATTTTCTCTTGGGAGAGCTTCTAGCCCAGCAGGAGTCCTGGTGCAGAAATAACCTAACATTGCTAACTCTGGTGTTTAGCTCTGTATTTGAATAAACAGCTCAGTGATGATTATTTCTGTCAGCATGAAATCACTTTGGAAAAGCCCATTAATACTAAGAAAGACTTCCTGTAGATTCAGCAGCCCATGATATAATTACTGCAATTAAAGGGTATGAAATCTCTTATTCAGACTTAAAGCTAAACTAGAAACCAGGAAATTTTCTAAATGATCACTTGTTCTCCCTCGGATCTGGGGATTTGATTGGGGCAGGGGAGATTTATCAAGTATTCATTGATAGATATTTTTCCTGTATTTGGAGTCTAACTGCAAGTTCTCTTGAATTTTTTTTTCTGGAAAAAATTAACTAGTCTTGACATAGAATGAAGCAGTGAGTTGCACTGTGCTATGAAACATGCCAGTGATAATTGCACTCCATGCTGTGTTTTCAATGAAATTCACCCTTTCAAATGCTTTTCTGAAAAAAAACCAAAAAAACAAACAACCAAACAACAAAACAACCAAAAACACAATAAAGACTCATTTGAAAAAGGGATGCAAACAACTGTGGTCACTTAAGATTCTTTATTATCCCAAGCTAATTCCCCAGAGGCCTTTTCACAAAAGAGTCAACAGACACAATTCATGAGTGTGCAGCCACAGAACCACAACTGCATCAGAACTTTGAGAGCATCAGTCTAAGTCAGGATCAAGCAGGCCTGGAGAAGCACCAAGAACACAACCTTTATTCATGACCAGAGACCACTTTTCTCCTCTTTCCTTGATTTTTCTTCTTTCAATGAAAAAAAGCTGTAAAAACTCCACACTTAAACAGAATTTTGGGAAAAGCTGCTCTTACCTTTTTTCTTATATTTGTTCCTGGTGCTTATTTTTCCACTATTAAAGGCAAAACAAATAAATAAATCAGTTAAAAAATAAAGTAATTTTAAACCAGTCTTACAAACTTGGAAATCTGTTGTGTTAAAGAGCTATCTCAAAAGCATGTAATGTGTGTGGTTAAACTCATATATATAATATGCAAGGAAATGTTAAAATTTATGCACTTTCTGAGAAATGTACTTTTGCCAACCAGTCAACACCCAAATAATGCAAAAATATAGTTTAATAGAAATAAATGTGTATTTACCATGGCTTAAATATCTTGTTAGGTTTTTTCCTTCTGAAATGATTAATCAAGGGCCAGTTCATTAAATGCCATTTAGTGCTAGTCATAATTTTGGTTAGCCATAACTAATTGGTTAGCTGAAATATTTTCCTCTCAATACTTTGAAACAAACACATCAAATTCCCTGCTCTTACCTTATTAAAACAATTTTTCTATGGAAAACTGAGGAGTCAAGTAAATAATGAACACACAGACCAAATGTTTGCAGCATGCTGAGTTATCATGGGGCGCCTTGGGATATTATCACAGCCAAAGGAAAATCTACCTTGTGAAGAACATGAAGTGTGTTGTAAAGAGGATCTGGGCACCAACACCAAGAAGCATAATGCACAAAGACCTCACTTATAGGTAATTCAAAAAGGAAAATGCATCTGAAATTTTGCCTCAAATATTTCATTTAGTAATTCAGCCTGTTGTAAGAAAACTCTGTGCCTAACCATGGATACAGCAGCTTGAAATTTATCTTGGAAGTTTATCAGTGATGGTCTGAGCAAGGAGTGTCTGCTGATCAGTGATAAGATTGAGCAAGGAGGGTCTGCTCCCGTTGGTGTTGAAGAGTGCTGAGACCAGCTTGCCCAAACTGCCAGAGCAATGCAAGGCACCGTGACTGAGGCTGGGAGCAGCAAGGGTGTGCTGGCCCTGACACAGCACTGACAGCCAGGAGTGTTGAGCAAAATAAGCTAAAGTGCTCCTAACACCTTTTTCAGCACAAAGCATGTTTTTCTTATTAAGTCTGATATCATATAATCTAAAAAATGCATACGACTTGACCATCAATCACTTTATACTCCAGAAGGCCAGTCCCACTTTTGCACGGGGAGGACTTCAAAAATGCCACCCCAAGTAATGCTATGAGTCACCTGAGTGGGAATACCCCTCAAGGTTGTTCCTCAAGGCTGAGTAAAATGTGTTTGCCCCTGGTGTTAGTATGGGGGTGAGTAACATCAAGTTCTCCTTAATAACTTTCTTGGTAGCTTTAATATAATTGCTTCAATATTGCTTCAAAAATAGTGCATTGTACTAGTAGTTACAGCTATGCATACTGTGTAGCAAATAATTCTGATTAAGCTCTTTTTCCTCTAATCTTTATAATTACTGTTATCAATTAAAAGAAATAGTATATTTATATAAATAGATTAGGTTTGACATCCTTAGACCTGTGGACAAAATTGTATAAAGGTTCAATTACACCTGTATAATCCTTTAGACATAAACCATTGACAAATCTGGGGCTAAGACTGGATCCAGCTGCACCCAGGCTCCTCTCTGAGAAGGAGTTTAGAAAGCAAGGGGTCCTTTCTGCACCTTGTGACTCAAGAGGAGAGTTTCTCTAGTAACTGTTGTATGAAGCTCCCACTCTGCCCACACACATTTGAGCACAGCCACAGACAGCCCCTTCTGCCATGAAGACAGATTTGGCTGGCCTCTCTGGGTAGCAATCTCTCTCAGGCACCATGACATCTCAGCAATATATTATTTTGGGTTTCAGAATTCACTGCTTCTGTCACCCAATAAAGGCATAGTAACACCTGGGCTGAATGCAAACCCGGAGAAAAGTGAATCTCATCCCTTCCCTTGAAGCTGTGCCTGCCAAAAAAGAGACTGGGTCCTTTGCCCAGGAATAGAATTATTTTTTTTAATTAATTGTTTAAATTATTGCACTTCACTGACAGATGAAAAATGTAAGTTATATCTTCCTGATAAAGCCTGAAAAAGCCACAGACATTAAATATTATTTAACAGACTTTGAAGTAATGACAGTGGGTGTTGGGTGAATTATGGAGATTAAGTTGGTTTCCTGTATCTTCTCTGTGCTCACATTGCTTAGTGCAAATACTTTGGAAAAACTCTCCATGACACACACTGATGTCTGTGGATCTTGTCAGAAGGGATTTTACCTAGATAGTTCCATTTCCATAAATTAATCTTTGATATGTTTTCCTGTCTGCCTGAGGGACTTCCAAATACATGTGACCCTGTAGGCAGCCTGTAAAGCCATGCCAGGCACAGAGGAAATCGTGTGTCTCAGGGCCACAGGCACTTATTTGTGGAACAGTGCAGACAGAAAGGAGGAAGGATTCTTTGAGGAGGTTCTGCCATTGAAAGTAGTAGTTGAAGAAACAGGGCAGAGAGCAAACCTGCCCCAAATAGGGCTAAAGAGTAATTATGCCTAAATTATCATTGACTCAAACTGGTCTTCTTACCATGACAGCTGGTCTGAAACAAGAGGCAATAAAATTCTGCATACTGTCATCACAATTATACCATTTCACAAAGCATGATTTGCAAATTCTGCTTCTATATGCAATCTACACTTTGCTCTGACTGAAAAGAATGCTACCTTGGGACTTTTAAATTGCCCCACCTAAGAGAGGTTGACCTCACAACTAATCGACAAGCAATTTAGAGTGCAGCCAAAGAAGCAAAGCTTAGCCAAAAGGACTTTGCATTTCCAACACTGAAGGTGGGAGACACAGTGCTTCAGGCCATTGTTCATATGAGCTGGTAATAAGTAGATGCTGAATAAGGAGGAGGAAATAAATTCTGATTCTGAAGAGATGCGCAAACATGGTACTTTAAGGAAAGCATGATTCCAAGGTGACATCATCTTCTAAGAAAGCAAAGATGAAGGAGTAGGTGAGAGGTAACTCCATGTAAATGCTTTTCAGCTGCAAAGAGACTTCTAAGCTACTCGAGGTGTCAGGGTGTGTAGGATACATAGTTTTCTCTTCATTCACTTTCACTCCTCCCAAGACATTCACAACAATGTAATTTCAATTTCAATTTGTAAATACTTTCCCTATTTTATTTTACTCCAATTTGCCTTGGGTTAAGGGTGATTTTATAGTAATAGAGAAGTTGGGATAATGGAAATTCCTCACAGCTAGTGAGAAAAAAAATCCCCTTAAGCAGTATGTGAGGAAAAAAAGCTGTTAAAAAGAAAGGGGCAAAACATGAAATAGAAATGGCAATGTGGGTCTGATAAAATCTAAGGGAGAATTAGAATTTCTGGAATTAAATGGACCAATTCAATGAATCTCATTCTAGCAGTCAATTAGAAAAAATTAAATAAGAACATTAGGAATGTTAAATGCAATTAGAGAATTAATTAAAAATTAATGACTATAGTAATTATCAGTAATTATCAGGATACAGTCAGCTAAATATTCACCTATCTCTACTCCGGTTCTTTTACTTGTGAGCAACTTTTTTTTCTTGCATATATTCTTTTCCCACTTGTGTATTTCTGTCATTTTGACTGAAAAGCCTTTGGGACAGAAGCCATCTTCCTCCACATTTTGACTGAAAACCCTGGCTATGTTAATGTATTGAATAATCCCACCAAATTAAATATAAAACCCCTATTTCCTCTGTAGAAACAATATTTAAAAGGGCATTGAAATTATAAAAGAGAAGAAATATTTTATTCTGATTCCTTAGCTGTCAAGACAAAAAGTTCTTTGTCTTTCAGTAAAACCAGAAATTCACTTAATTTACCTGAGAAGTAACTAGCTCTGAATTTATACCTTTTCACAAAATAATACAACTGGGAAGCCTAGAAATAAGATCACAAATCTCCTGTGTTTGTTTTCTGCAGACAGAAGGGCTGGATGAGGTTGCAGAGACTCTGTAGTTTATCCTTGCAGAAATGTGGAAGGTGTTGGGGCAAGGGGCTGGGATTACTGAGCAGAGCACTGTTAAAGTCTTGCATCTGCCATGTTTCCAGGCTCCCAAATGAGAATGAACTGGCCAGGAAGCTTCACAAGAGAGGGAATAGAAGCAGGATAATTTGGCCAATATAACTGTGATCTTTCTGTATTCATGTTCTAAATTACATTTTTAAGTGCATGAAAAGACATAAAGGAATTACTGCTCCAGCAGTAAAAGTAACCTAACTGGGTAACTTTTGCAACCCAGTGTTTTCCATTCAAGATTTTTAAAAAGTGTTTTTCATTCAAGATTTTAAAAAAAGAGTTGCTCAAAAATTTTGGAAAAAAATAAAAGAGAAGTCAAAGTCCTAAAGAATTGGCTAACAGTAAAGATTAAAATATTAAGAGTAACAAACCCTAGCATTATCTCCTCCACCAGCTCACTTCTGATTTGCTGGCAGTCACCAATGCAGTAGAGACTGGTTAGAGAATGGTGATTTTCCAGCTATGTGAACAAGTTCCATTTGACACAACAGTCAATCGTGAGCCATGAACTCATCCAAAAAAATCAGGATAATTTTTCTTCATGACTAAATTGGTAATGATTTTTTCCTTGTTCTCAATGCTCAGCCAGTTTCCAGATCTATAAAACAAAAGGACATCATCACTGGGTTTCCAAGTTTACCTGCAGCTTTATTGTGGAAGGGACCCAAGAGGTCATTGTGCTCATTCCTCACTGGAATAAATACCTCAGTTGTTTCTTTGACTTTCCTGTCACATCTGTCTAAGAATACTTAAAATCCTCGCATGATGGAAACTCCACTATCTCTTTTGGCAAGTAATCTCAGTGTGTATCTCAGAAGTTGAAGTTTTCCTTTCCTTGCTCCTCCTTAATCTTTTTTCTTCATGCTTAATAGTATTCTCCCCCATTTCTCTCATAAATTACAGTTTTTAGAACATTAATATCTCTGAAGTTACTGAAGTGAGGAGCTTCAAACTGAGCACAACATTCCAGCTGAAGTCTTACCAGTGCTGAGTACAGCAGGATTACTTCACGAGTCGACAGGCTGTTCATGCTCTTTGTACAGCCCAAGGCAGTGTTTAATGTGCTTTGCAATAGCATGACATTTTTTCTACCATTGTAGAAGGTATGTGACCTTCTGTAGCTTCAGATCCTTTTCCTAAGAGCCACCAGCTAATGGGTTATTCCCATCAGCTTTTTATATGCAATAGACCATTTCAACAGAAATATACCACCTGGAAAGTGCCCCTCAGTTTTTCACTATTTGGAGTTTTTTTGATCATTGAAGCATCATGTCTTCTGCAGATTTATTAAGTTTAATCTTTGTTTTGTCACCTCTGTCATTAATGAAAATATCAAATTGAAATAGACACAGAACAGACTCCTGCAGGTACCATTTCATAGCAGTCATGTATCCTAAAAGTGAACAATTTGCAATATTTTCTATGGTACCATTTTATAACCAGTTTTCCATCTACTCTGTAGCTTTTTCACAAAGAATACATTTTTACATGGCTTTTGAAATAGTCAAAATTTGATGAAGCCAACTAGGCCTGTCTGTTGAGAAAACAAAAGTGAAATACTGTGTTTAAAATCTCTAGTTCCCATTGAATTTGTATAGTTGTCTATCATTCTTATTTAATATTTCTAAGTTTTTACAAAGTATTGGACCATTTTTTCCCAGAATTTTCCTAGGACATCAACTTCAGTTGAATGGTCAACAATTTCTTGGTCTATTTTCTTTTCTGTTTTAAAGATAAGTTCTATATTTGGCTACAAGGTTTGGGTTTGGGATTTTTTTCTGTGTTTTCCTAACTATAGTGATGCAATTTCCAATTATCTCCAGGCCTAGAATTTTCTTTCCTCCTCCTGCTTTGCCATAGGCTCCAACATTTGCAATTATTTGCTGTTCTGTTTCAGCTCTCCTCTCAGTGGTGACCATGTCTATACCTCCCACTGTAGGGCAGAGGAATTACCTTTGCTTTTCTTTCCTCTGCTCCCAAAGGGCACGTAGAATGATTCCTCATGCCCCTTGCTAGTTAAATCTCAGTTTTGTGCCTTTCTGGTTTTGTCCCTCCTTTCCCTTTTATTTTTTATTTTGTATTTTTTTTTTGCCTGATAAAGTTTTTAGGTTTTATATACCTCTGTTTTGTAACTGAGGTCAACAAAGCACTCATGAGTTAGCAAAATGCTTTTGGTCCTCCCTTCAGTTTGGGAGGGTTTCTGTTTATGTTCTTCACTTGGGGGATTACTGTCAATAATTAGAAAAGATTAACAGTCTCTTGCTTTTATTTAACTTTCATGTTTGAAGTTTCTCTTACAATTGCAGCCTCTTCTCCTGAGCCTTCATTATGGCAGATCCCATTAGTTTTATTCTTCTAATGTATCCCTTTCCATACCTGTATTTCTGCAAGGGTTGGTTAACTAGGGAAATGTCAGCCTGTTGATTTCCCCTTTCCTATTTCTCCTTTAATTTCTTGAGGAAAGGTTTCAATTTTATCTTTTTCAATCAAGAAGTTAAATACCCAGTGTCCCTCCTTCCTCTGAGAAGTGGTTTCAAGATACAGAAACGCATCCTGCTGTATCTGGTATTATCTTTGAACACTCAGCAAGGCAGGCACAAACCACAGGAACATTTTTAGATGTTTAAAGGGTGTGACTCTGGTTCACTGTGACAGACTTGTTAATAATTTGGTTTCCCATGATCCAAGGGCACCCGCTCCAAAAACTTTGGGTGACACATGCAGTGGAAGAGCCACACCATCACTATTAGGTGGCTGAAACCACCCAAAATTAGTATCACCCTTCTCCACATGGGTCTTCTGAACTTCTCAGGACTAGAACATTGCCCTGCTTTCCTAAGGGATGGACATGGAGCCTCCTTCCTGTGAGAAGGTGAGTCTTGAAATGGGCACAGATCTGGCTGCAAGATCAAGAACCTAGAAAGTATGGAGAAAAACCATCTGGAAGACATGAGGGTATAAAATTTGCACATTCTGTGAGACAAAACCACACTATTTACAAAAGAGAAAACAGACAGGGTTCATGAATTTGTAGGTGTATTTCTAACTGTAGATTAAAAACAGGTTTTACTAAAACTGTAAATATAGAAATAAATACAACAATCTCGACATTTTTGTATTTAGGACAAAACCAGTGGAATTGACATACATTTAATTTGGATTTGAGAACAACATTGGACCCTTATGTCCCCAGAAAGGGCACCAAGCACATAAAATGTCCAGCCATCTTCTCCTTTCTTTGCTTCCACAGATTTTAAAGAGTGACCAATTCCCACAGTCTTGAACTGCCTGTTTCAGGACTCTCCCACAAAAATTCTTATTGGTATAGTCATAACAAATGAGCTCATTGATGGCAGTTATACATTTGTCAGTCCATCAAAGACTTTAGGGGGAGTTTTCAGTATTTCAATATCTTCTCACAGACAAGTACTGTAAGATGAATTATTATAGGAATATGCTTTTAAAACTGTTGTAGGAGCTCTGCCAATCCTGTCTAAACATCAAGTCCTTAAAACCCCTACCTTTGTGTTGCTAAAATTGTTACCAAGTTTATTACCAGCAATGTCCTAGAACTGTCTTTCCTGGATAACTTAGACCTTTCTGGTCAGGCATCTTTAGAGTGCCTCTTATTTTATTTAAGTGTTACTTACATGGCATAGAAAAACTCTGTGTGAAGCCATAGAATTTGTAAGTTAGGTTTTCATTGCCATCTTCTGCATTTCTGTCTTAGTCAATGCCCAGCCTGCTCATATTTGCCTGTTAATACTCTGTATACTGAACATTTTAAAAACTCTTGCCATGTCCATATTGAGTACAATATGAAATTTGACATTCTTCCTTGTATTTTTATGAGTTAAACTACTCTCATACTGCCTTTTAAAAACAATAGTTAAAATGGTGAATTTTCACTTTCCTTTTCCCCAGGCAGTTAACCAAAAGACATTTCCCAGCAAGTGAGAATGCAGTATTTGCAAAGTTAAACTGCAGCTGTTTCTCATATGGTTGAGCTCCAGAGATGTTATGAGGGATTCAAATCCCAGGAGGAGTCAGGCACAGAAGGAGAAAGTCCTATCTCAAGTAATTTCCTGCCTTCCTAGTTATTATAAAATCATATGAAAATTATAAAAAAAATTCTTCAAGATTTCTTTGAGTTTTTTATCTGTGCTGTCATATTTTTAATTGAAGAATTTTAAATACATGCTATTTTTTGGATTTTAAAGAAGAGGAGAGAAAATGTCACAGAAATATGTTAGCATATAATTTTGTTTACCATATAAATTATAGGTTCTTCATAAAATAAGAGACTTTTCAAACAATATGCAGCAATTGCCATCTGTTTGCAACATAACAAGTACTAGGAAGAAAACAAATTAGATTACTTCTTTCTTGTTCCACTGATTATGTTTTTCTAAGTGCAGTTTCCTGAGAGAAAAAGGCTGATATTGTAATACTCCTTATCTTATGGGTTCTCTTCAGTTTTGAACCCATTGCCAACTTCAAATAAATTTAATAGAAACAAGAGAAGTTTCAAAGATATGTAAGTTCCTCCAGGTTGAACTGAAGGCTAGAGTGAAAGAAATAACGAAATGCATATAAAAATTGTGATGAGCTTTACCACTACCCTAGATTCCCTAGATTCCTAGATTGAATGCAGTGAGGAAAGTTGTAAATCTGAGCTCAGAGAAGTGAAAAATAGTGAGAGGTTGGAGTGTCAAGAGCAGCCCTTATTCCTTGGGTTTCAGGGAGGAAGGAAAAGGTATCCAGGCAGGGAGATGGGGTGAGAGATGTCCCTCTTGGCTTATGCCTCATTTCCTTATGGAAAGGAAACATCCCTGGGTGACATGTCCAGCTTTCATTCCGTAGCAATGAAACTTTGGTTGAACTCTATCACAAAGAACACGACACAGAGATCATCACCCCTTTGACAGTGCATCACTTAGAATGGCTGGCTTTGTGAATTTTATTGTAAAATATTTGTCATCACACAAAGCAATGATGGAAAAAAGGTCTTTTCCACCTCCTCCCTCTCCCATGACAGAAAGTAGAATTTTTTAATGAACACTTTACACACTTTGTAGCAGGACCAAAAAGCTGATCTCCCTGAAGTATACCAATGGCCAGTTACACCATTCATCCCTAATGGAGCAAATGTTGCACTGTTTTCAGCCTTCTTTCCTTATTTATCCCCATGTATGCATGACAAATGTCTCCTTTCCCATAACTTCAATGTACCCCAAGGAATTTGAGGAAAATTGTGGTGAATAAGTGTTAATGATCTCAGAATCAGATTTAAAAAAATATTTATTTAATATAGAACATAATTTATGCATGGAAGACTCATAGGTGACTGTCAGAACCTGGAGGTTACTGATAAGTGAGACATGCCAGCAGAGCCCTGTTGAGGTCTACATTCTCTCAGTACTTGCTGACCTATGAGGTTATGCTTTGTTGTTTCTACAACCTACTTGGTGTTTATCTCATATGTCAGCCCAAAGAACATCAGAAGAATAATAATTGTTTTACCAGGCTTAGAGTGGAGACAAATCAGATCCATGATCCATGTATTCAGCAGTTCATGCCCTTATCCAGAACACAGGAGTCAGGAAAGCAAAAATATGTGCTCTGATGAAAAACATAAATTTGATATAAATGGCTGTAGGAGCTTCATGTAGGACTTTCCTCTGGCCAGGCTATTCCAAACAGTCATTTGCTGAGGACCAAATATGCATCTAGGAGTAAGTTCATGTAGTGTTGCATTTGGCCCAGTTATCAGGTGCTGTGGGAATAGTTTACTCCCTGCTCCAGTGACTGGGTATAATATTGCAATATTTGTGCATGAACAGTCACCTTCCAGATGACTAGTCAGGAAAAAATAAGCAGAATTTTTAGGAAAAATACAAAATCACAAAACCTCACCTTCTGGTTTCCAAAATAGCTAAGCAATCCATACAAGGCTAGAACAATTTTACCAGGATTATATGAGTGTCTGTAATCTCATATTTATGGAGTATTTCAGAAAGACAGGAGTAAGTTGGTTGGACAAAAGAAGAGGGAAGGAGTAATTTCTACATCTAATAATTATTTAAGAAACCTGATCTTCTTCCCAGTTGTCTGCATGCTTACAGAATCAGAGATTACCTGAATAAGTCAGGTGGTCTACTTCCAAACATGAAGGGATATCAGTGTTTTCATTCCTGGAAGAAAGGGTTATTTGAGCTGATGGTTTATGGCAGAACTTGGCTGCTCATTTTTTACTCCCTGTGCATAAGAGGCCCCAGCGCTGGACTGAGAAGGCAGTGAGGAGCAAGCAAGGTTGAATTATGTCAATCATCTCAATGTGGTACATGCTAGCCATTCCAACATTCTCCAAAATCAATTAGGCTTCTCTACTCTCAGTTTTGGTCTTGGAATTTTCCCATGCATATGTCTGAAATTTTCCCATTTCAATCTCTGAAATTGCTTTTACTGTGTGTTGCTCACCTTAAATATATTGGGGTACCTCAAATTAAATGCTATTGAGTTGCAATGCTTAAATCGTCTTTAGAGTCCAGCCCTATCTCTTTGAAACTTCTGCTCCCAAATAATGAAGACACAAAACTGCACCTATTAAGGCAGGCTGGTACTCTGTCGATTTTTCAGCCTTTTGACAGCATGAAAAGTCCACAGGGAGAAGGTTTTTTGTCAACTATTTCAGAAGCCTGAACAAAAAGCAACACATAATGTAAAAAGTTTTTAAAAAGGAGAAAAACAAAAAGAAAAACCAAGCCAAAATATCTATGTAATTTAGATATTATTTAAGACAAGGAGTGACAAAATAGAAGAAAACAGATATTATGAGGGAAGAGAACAATACATGAGAGACAAAGAGACAAAGGAGGCTGTCTTTGGGAGGGCAGAAATTTCCAGGACGTAAAGTTGAATGGCATTGGATTACTGGGCAACCACTGTCATTCCTGCCAACAGTATAAAGCATCCTTGGAGTGAAAAATACAATGGGAGCAGTAACAGAGTGCAGGATTGAGAAAGCTCCCATATCAATGAATTTGTAACCCATTTTCATAAAGCTTGTTACTTCCACACTCTCCTGGAGAGAGTTTGTATCTCTGAGTTCATGGCAGCACATGGGGGGACACAGCAGAATCCCCCACAGCAGAATTGCCTCCCAGCCACCAATGCAGCTGTTTTCTGGTTAACAGCTGTCTGTGCAACAATATGGTTGTTATTATTAATTAACTACAAATTCAGTAGATGGCTTCCAAACAGACTACAATAATCTACGAAAATGCTGGGCAGTCCCAGATCCACAACAGACAAAAGTCTGGAGCCTCACTGATGCACATTGACAGCAAGCTGTTGCCAATAATTTTCTGAGCACAGATTTTTATCTAAAGATATACTATGGTTTTCCCCAGACTAAATTTCTGCAGCTTGCTTGGCAGTATAAAATACAGGGGAGCTGTCTTTAAAAAACAAAATGCTTAATATTCATTTCTTGGTTTTTTTCCCATCAAGCCTGATATCAAACCAATCTTAATTCATGTGGAACAGCTTGACAAATTTGTATGGAAAGAAAGTATCCCTTCCCTTCTTCTTTCAGGTAAGCACTGTGTTTTAGACAGCTTGGAGCAGATGTGTACGTGGTACTCAGAATTATTTGTGCTATCAGCCACTGCTGAAATTGCTGTGGTTTAGGCCCTGGTGGGGCTGTTTTCTGATGAGTGCCTTACACTCACCTTCACCTTGACAATGGCTCAGCTCTTAGAGCCAAGGAAGGTTTTTGGGAACAAAAATCACCTTTGCACTTGAGATAAATTTTTAACCTAGACAATGAATAAAACGGATGACAAATTTCCCAGTAAATTAGAGCCCAGAGAGCTTCAGTGCAGAAGTGCAGGAAGATTTGAATTGGACAAAACTAACACAATAATTATTCCTTCACCTTTCAAAGGTGGCAACCTTATGAGACCACTTCCTCTTTTGATCTGTCTCAAAGCAAGTACTCCAAAGAAGAGAGAAAGAATCAATAAGATTTTCCCATGTCTCATCATTTTGCCATGTCACCGTTTTGCACTTCCTTGCAGCTGCAATCTGGAGCAGCCCCCTCTTCCTTGGGTAGTGTCAGCTTCTGCTGTATCCTCTGAAAGAAAAAGTGTTATTCATAGAGAAATACAGTCCACATCAGGGGAGGCAGAGACACCATAACTTCTGTTCTGATTTAATTCATGATGAGTTACTACTTCACGTTACAAAACAGATTTTTTGGCAGGAGCTCTGTAAGGGAGCAGGTGGGAGGATGTACAGGGTCAAATGTATCATTATAATTCTCTGTCCTAAAAGGGGAAAAAAAAGGAAAGAAAAAGGGAAGAAGAAAATTAACAGGAAATAGAAAAATTCCTCTTCTTGAGGTAGTTTAATTTACTTCTTCTAAAAGAAGAAGGGGCAAAAAAAGAAAAGAGCCCAGAGCAAATAGCCTACCATAGACTTGAAATTACAGCAAATAACCTCCATACGGATATAATATAATGTAATTGCTGGGGCGACAATTAATGATTCTTTATGCAATACTTCAAAACCTATTTTAAATTAATTTTTTTTTTTGTGCTAGCTCCCTTTCAAATAATTTGGCTTCTCTGTGGCTCTTAGTGAGAGACATGAATCCAGTTTGTTTTTATCTGGCAACAAAGAGGAGCTGAAAAAAAGAAATACTTTCTTCTGTGAGGAGATAGGAAGGTTGCTCCTGGATAAGTGTTGACGTGGAGAAATGAACCAAATGCTTAAAAAAATCTCAAAATACAGCAAAGATTACCATTTATTCCAATGGGGTTTAGTTCAGGATCTTAATGCTGTTGAAGTCTGCTAACCTGGGGTTTGGAGCTCCTACCCAAACCCCCAACAAGGGCTCCATTCACATGGTTTGTGAGTGCTCTGAATGTCAATTCCTATCACTGCTCTCTCCTATCTGTGGTGTGCTCCTACCTCCTGGGGGCACACCAGCCTGCCTTCAGGAGCTGTAGCAGGTTAGTTGGTAATCAGAGATATTCCCCAGCACCAGTTACAAAACCTACCAAGACCAAAACTCCTGCTGATACAGGGAGATCTGCATGCTGGGAAAAGTGTGTTAGAGAGGTCCCAAAGGATGTATGTCATCCCATACTGTCTGAATTGTGCTTTGACCTGCTCAAGAGCAGCATTATGTTCACAGCTGGAATGGGCATGAAGTGAAACTGCTCTCAGCTGGTCATGACAGTGTCCATATGGGAATACGGTGGTTTCAGCATCAGAAGGCACGGTGTCCTGGTCATGATCAGCACTGTGCAGTCCTCCCATTTGGGTAGTGATGAATCCACAGGTTATGATTCCAGAAGTGTCAGTTACAGAAAGAAGAGAAAAAACAGTACAACCAGGTGACCTGAACACTGCAGCACTGTGACACATTACAGAGGGGCCTGCAGATCACTGCTTACCTGTGGTCTCAAGTCTGAACAGCCAAAACCTTCCTGCTTTTGAAGATCTCCTGCCCTTTCCAAGGTGTAGAAAAAGACATAGATTATACTCCTCATTGTGAAAAGACTTCAATAAATAAAAATTGTCTTAGCTCATCCTTACATTGTTTTTCCTAGATTCTCCTATGTTTATTTCAGTGGTAAAGAACACGGCAAGGTGTGCTGTTAGAGCCTTGCAAGCACCAGCAAACCACCCACAGACTATATGAGAATATCTGGAACAGCCTGCCAGCTGCTCTGAATTGTATTTCGGCACAAATATCACTAGAAAAAAAAAAAAAAAGGAGTAATCTCCTTCGCTGACCTTAGAGAGGTGTTAAAGATGGGAAAGAATATGGCTTTTAATTCTAGAATAACTCAATAGCATGTAGGATATGAACAAGCACAAAGTCAAGATGATGCTACCCTGAAATACAATGCTAAGACATGTCAGCTGTTTTCCTGGTGTATGGTCAACAGGCCAAGACAGTTGTCATTTAAACTGTGCTGGAATGCAGCTTTGTGGAAAAGGACCCTGGGGTCCTGGTGGACAGTAAGATGTCCATGGGCTAGCATTGTGCTCAAGAAGGCCAAGAAGGCCAAGGGTATCCTGGGGTGCATCAGGAAAAGCTTTGCCAGCAAATCAAGGCTGCCCCTCTCCTCTGTCCCAGTGAGGCACATCTGGAGTGCAGCATCCACTTGTGGGCTCTTCAGTACAAGAGAGACATGCAGCTCCGGAGCAGGTCCAGCAGAGACTACGGAGATCATTAAGGGACAGGAGCATCTCTTTTACAGGGGTAGGCTGAGGGAGGTGGGCTAGTTCAGCCTTGAGAAGAGACAGCCAAAAGAGGACCTTATCAATGTCTGTCAGCATCTGAAGGGAGGGTATGAAGAGGACAGAGCCAGGCTCTGCCTGGTGGTGTCGAGCAATAGGACAAGAGGAACAGGCAGAAACTGATGCGCAGAAAGTTCCACCTGAACGTGTGGAAGAATTCTCCATTGTGCAAGTCACCATGCACTGGAACAGATTGCCCAGAAAAGTTGCAGTCTCTCTCTCACTGGAGATATTCAAGAGCTGTGACCATCACTGAAGTGTGGCTATTGATGACTGCAGGCTGTTCAGGAAAGACAGAAGAAGTGGGGGGAGAGAACACCTACATCAAGAGGTGGATTGAGTGTGAAGAGTTGTCTCTGAAGAGCAGCCAAAAGTTAAAAGCCTGTGGGTAAGAATCAGAAACCAAAGGAGCAAAGGGAATCTAGTGGTTGGTGTCTGCTGCAGGCCACCTGATCAAGGGGAGCCAACTGACAAATCCTTCTAGCTCAGTCTACCATGCGTTTGTGGGGTTTGCATCCTGAGGGATATGGGTCAGGTAAGGAGTAAGGTTAAGCCACTTAACCTTAGGAAAGGAAACTTCCAGCTCTTCAAGGACATAGCCTATGGGATCCCCTGGGAGACTGCCCTCAGACACAAGGGAGAGGAACAGAGCCAGAAGATCTTTAAGAGAGCTTTCCATCCTAAGAGCTGGCAATCCCCTGGAGCAAGAAATCAGGCAAGAAAGGTAAGAGATGGAATGTCTGAATAGGGAACTGCTGGTCAGACTAAAGGGAAAGAAGCAAATGCACAGGCAGTAGCCACATGGTAACCTGGGAAGCATACAGGGATGAAATTCCATTGTGTAGGGATACAGTCAGGAAGGTGAAGGCAAAGCTGGAATTGAACTTGGCAAGGGATGCTGAAGAAGGCCTTCTACAGGTATGTTAACCAGAAAAGGAAGGTCAAAGAAGGTGTATACCCTCTGACAAAAAATGCTGGAAAACTGGTAGCAACACATGAGGAGAAGGCTGAGGTACTCAATGACCTTTTTTCCTCAGTCTTCAATGGCAACCTCTCTTCCCACACCTCTTGAGTGGATGGACAGCAGGATGGTCACTAGGGGAGAAAAGTGCTTCCCACATAAGAAAAGATCAGTTTTGTCACCACCTGAGGAACCTGAATGTATATAAGTCTATGGGACCCAAAAAGATGCATGCCAGAGTCCTGAGGGAATTAGCTGGTATAGTTGCCAAGCCACTCTTTGTGATATCCAAAAAGTCATGGCAGTCAGGTGAAGTCCCATATGTCTGAAAAAGGGGAAACATCATAACCACCTTAAAAAATGGTGGAAAGGAGGACCCTGGGAGAACCTGGTAGTCTCACCTCTGTACCTGGGAATATCTTTCTAGATCTTTCTAGAATTCTAGGAAATTCTAGGGAATACCTTTCTAGAGGCTGTGCTAACACACATGGAGAACAGGGAGGTGATTCAGGACAGCCAGAATGGCTTCACCAAGGATAAGTCCTGCCTGACCAACCCAGTGGCCAGAAGGTAGAGGGAGGTGATTCTGCCCCTCTACTTCATTCTCATGAGACCACATCTGAAGTCCTGTGTCCAACTCTGGGATCCCCAGCACAGAAGGACATGGCTGTGTTGGAGTGAATCCAGAGGAGGCCACCAAGTTGATCAGAGGGATAGAGCACCTCTCCTATGAGCAAAGGTTGAGAGAATTGTGATTGTTCCATCTGGAAAAAAGAAGGCACTGGGGTGAACTTAGTTGTGGCTTTCCAGTACCGGAAGGGAGCTTGCAAGAAAGATGGAAAGAGGATTTTTGCAAGGGTTTGTAGTGGCTGGAAAAGGGCCATATGGGTTTAAACTGAAAAAAAAGGTGAGTTTAATTAGATATTAGGAAGAAAATCTTTGCTGTGAGGGTGGTGAGGCACAGGAACAGGCTGCCCGGAGAGGTTGTGGGTGTTACTTTCCTGGAGGTGTTCAAGGCCAGCCTGGATGGGGCTCTGAGCAACCTAATGTAGTGGAAGGTGTCCTTGCCTATGGCCTAGGGGTTGGAACTAGGTGGTCTTTAAGGTCCCTTCCAACCCATTCCATTCCATGATCACCCACTGTGGTCCCTTCCAACTTTACCCAATATGTGACTGTGTATTTTAATCCCTTTAGATTCTGTATCATTGTGTCCCAAAGACATTTTTCTCCAACTTGGAGAAAGCATGGCATTTTCCAACAGAGGTAAGAGGATTTCTGGTACTATTGCATGGACACTAGTGTCTTTGAAAGTATTAAAAGACAGACATCATATTAAAAAATGAGTGGAAAGATGCCACATTGAATAGCCACAAGATTAGGTTAATTAAAAAAAGAATTTTAAATCATGCCAGGTGTTCAGTAACACCTGTGCTTGAGAGAGAGCAACAGGGAGTTAAGCACAACACATATAAATGGAATCCCTTATGTGGATATACTCCAGGCTTAGATATTTTGGAAGCATAAAGAAGAAAATTGAGATTAAAGAGTATATGCAGAAGAGTCACATTGAAACTCAACAGCCTCCTTATAAATTTTAGATCAGAAATACAAACCTGTGTCGAGAGATATGTTTGTCTGAGGTGTTGTTTGGACAGGATCTGAAGAATCACAGGCTGTGATGTATGAACAAAGAAACAGATTACAGAGTCACAACACTAATTGCCAAGGCCTCCAGTTACCATTCCCCATGTTTTGATGTATTCTGTAGATTTATAATGGCCAAGGGCCTGATTCCCATTTGCATCACCCGACATTATAAAGTGAAATAACAACGGAATAAAAGGATGTGAACGCAAGCGAGAATCTGGCCAAATACCTATATCTTTTGAAGCTTTGGCTGGCACCCAGAAATAATCTGGAGACTGAATCTTCCTGGTTATTATCCAGTTGTTGTAACCCAGATGTGCTCAAAGAAGGGCACAAGTCTCCAGTTGGGGGAAGGACAGTCTTCAAAGGGGTGACAAACCTGGCAGGAATGTATTGATCACGTTGGAGTTCAGCTGGTGAGACGGGGTGATCAGGAACAGCATGGTGCTGTGCACCTTGGGTGGGTCTTCATCTCCCTTACAAGAAATCAGAGCTGATTTGAAAAACTGATCACCACATTTTCCCCGAGGATGACTGGCCTTCTGAAAGCACTGGGATCAAGCTGTATCACACAATAAATTTATCAAAATAACAAAATCCAGTCTACAAAGTACAGTGAAGCTTTCTCCATATTTGTGAAATGCTTCCAAGCCAAATTGCTGCATACTATCCTATGCAGCAGTCTTTACAATAATTGCCCATTCAAAAGTTGTTTTTTTCCCCTTCTCTCCTGATGAATTCAAAAATTGAATCTTCCAATCTCAAATAGTAGCTGCAGATACATAGTCCTGACTACTTATCTCAGGAAAGCAGAATGTTTTCTTCAAGAAAAAGTTTTATGAGTTAAAACCAAGTCTGAGCTCATAGCTCTAATTGATAAGGTTCACATTACTCTTCTGCATGACCAGACAAATGCAGAAGATTTATATGCTCTACCTGGCTTGTATTTTATATCTGAAGAAGGGCCCACATATAGAAAAAAAGATTTTTGAGTTATGTCCAATGTGGTGATAAAAGATCCTTGCTCTTTGTATGAACTTTAATTTGAATTCTTAGATCACCACAGCAAAGTGGGGATTCAGGGCACCCTCAGTAAACTCTGGCTGATAAAGCATTTGTTTGCTCTTCTTGCATCCATTCCTGCGAGTGTTTACTTCTGTTATCATTTGCCATGGTGACACATGCTATAATGTGAAGAACTTCTTTTTGAGAGCTGTGTTTCCAATTTGTCTATTTACTCATTTCCCAACTTTGGGCCCAGATGACCCTGCTAATGATGAATTAATCTCAGCAGTCCCTGTGGGGAAGCAAGACATATAAATGTCTATAGACTGTATCAATCCTAACTGAGTAAAAAAAGAGTCAGAACCTTCATGATAAAATCCTTTAATCTCATGTGGAAGGAGAGCATATGGTGGCCACAATGCTTAGCTTTGTTTAAACTAAGGGAAAAAAATTAATATATGTTTATGGGAGATAATAAGAAATTGATAGGGATTCCCAACACTAGTGGTTGTAACTCATTCAGAAAAACTAAGTCATAGTTTTTGATCAGCTGTTATCCCTTAAAGTGGTTTCTGAGACAGTTTCCATGGGCTACACTGAAAAAACACTGTCTTGAAGGAAATGCTGCCATATTTTTAGGAAACTAGCCTGACACTCAGCAGACCTAACAAAATGGAAAGAAACCCTCTTATAGTTCAGCAGGAGAAGGCATCTTTGGTAGTATTTTGTGATTGCTGTTAGAGCATGACGCATAATGCCAAATGCTTCCTCATACCCTACAGTAGGACGGCTGTGATTTCAAGTGTGCTACACTGCAGTGGAGGAACTGCATGGGGTCCTACAGGCCCTGCAACACCTGCTCCAGAGGAGAAGAGACACATTCTGTTATTGCTGCACTTGTCCTAGTAAAAATCTATAAAGAGAAAGCAGACGACAATTGTATTGACAGTTCAACAGTTTCTTGTACAACTAAACAAACATAAATAAGGTAAATATATATAGATGGCATTTTCAAAAACTACTTATTAATTTAAATTAAAAATTATTCTTTGTATGGAAACAGATTACATTATGGAATACAGAATATATGAAATAGGACTTCCTTTTTGAAAATCCTGAGGATCTGAATGAAAGCCTTCTTTATTCTGTGACAATCTCCTGGCTGACTGCTGTGTTTACTCTCATAGATTTTATTTTGGGGATTGTTTTTGCATGGATTTCTGGTTTGACCAACTATACCTTATAAAAGATGATGAATTGATTGAATATCATTGGGGTGGTAGACAAGTTAGTGTATACTCATATTTTTATGAGTCAGGGACCATTTGCAAAATTAAAACATTCATAAATAATAGAGAAGTTCAGATCTTGGGTTTTGACCACAGCCCAAGCATTATTTACATGGAGCTATCCCATGCAGAGAGCTGGACTCTGGTCTCAACATCAGAGGGGAAAAAGAGCAGGACTTGTTTTTGCTCTAAGGTAAGACCCATATTCCCAACAAGAGTTGCAGCTTAGCCTTGACAGGAGGGGGGGCACCTTGAGTACTGTGGCCAGTTCTGAGCCCCTCCATTCAGGAAGGGTGTTGAGAACTGGAGCATGTCCAGAGAAGGGCAAAAAGGCTGGTGAAGGGTCAGGAACATAAGTCCTGTGAGGAGTGGCAGAGGGAACTGGAGTTGTTTAGCCTGGAGAAAAGGAGACTCAGTGAGACCTTGTCACTCTCTACAACTCCCTGAAAGGAGGCTGCAGCCAGCTGAGGATTGGTATCTTTTCCCAGGCAACAGTCACAGGACAGGAAGACAGAGTCTTAAGCTGCAGCAGGGGAGGTTTAGGTTGGACATTAGGAAGTTCTTCACAGAAAGGATGAGTGAAGGGTCAGGAACATAAGTCCTGTGAGGAGTGGCAGAGGGAACTGGAATTAGGAAGTTCTTCACAGAAAGGATGGTTGGGTGTTGGATTGGGCTGCCCACGGGGGTGGTGGAGTTATTGTCTCTGGAGGTGTTTAAGAAAAGATTGGATGTGGCACTCAGTGCCATGGTCTTGTTGACAAGGTGGTGTTGGGTCATAAATTGGGCTCGATGACCTCACAGGTCATTTCCAACCTGGCTGATTCTGTGATTCTGTGAACATCAGTCAGTGTGTTATCACTGAAGAAGGATCTCCATTGTCACAGCTGAATATCCCAACCACTGAAGTCAGTGGTCACTATCACCACACATTTTTTTTGTCCTTTATTAAATGTGAGGTCTCCCCATCTATCCATAAGTAGTTTTGAACAAAAAAATGTGGGCTAGGATGTACAGACAGGGAGAGGCATGAGCTATTCAGGGGGCTTCAAACCCAGCAAGAAGGAGGAATTTGGTCCTTGTCTTTGCCCTTTGTCTTCCTGTAGCCAGCAGGTCTTTTTGCAGGCTGCACCATGTTTTGTGGGTCACACTCAGAGACCCCACACACACACTGTATCCAGACATGGCTCCAGATTTTCCCACTACAACTAGATGGTTAAAATTTGGTGCAATCAGACTCAGAGAAGAAGCATGTTCACAACACAACACCAAAAAAATGCTTTCAGCCTGGAAGTCAGCATTTCACATTTCCTTTTTATTTTGATTTCTCTGGTTCCCTGTGTTTCTGTCTTGAAATAAACTTTTACTTATGGTTAACCTGTCTCTCAGTTCTGCTGCAGCATCCATCTCATTTTTTCCTCCATAACAGAAAGTAAAATCATGTTCAGTGTTCTCTCAGTGTTTATTAGCAGACCTCCCAGTGCAGTCTTTGACTCACATCCCTGACAGAAAAGCTTTTCCTAACAGCCTTGCCCTGCACACATAGCGCTATTTTATTATTCCTGATGGGTTTGCTCTTTTCTTTCTCCTTATGAATGTCATAACATCCCTGTGCTCATTTCTTTCATGTGTGGACTGGGGCCAAGGCTGGCTCAGGTGCAGCTCTCTCACAGGGCTTGCCCTTCCTCCTCCTCCAGCCTGATTCATTCAGATGTCACAATCCAATGTTTGTGAAACATTGCCATGGCAGTGAGTCAAACGTCACTGACACTGCATCATGGAGTGAATCAGGCAGAAGGATATAAAAAGGGAGAGCTACTATTTATACACAGGCATTATAGGAATCAGCAAAGATGAGAACACACATGGAAAGTGCTCACTAGATGTCTTACACATCACCTTTGGGTATTCTCCAGTGGGTGCTGAGAGCAGCAGGAGAGCTCCCCTCCTGCTCACCAGACTCCCCCCACAGCCCTTTTTAGGGAGTTTGGGAAAAAGTGAAAAAATAACTGAGTCAAATAAGCACAAAAGCCACCAAGTGTGACTGAGCCCAGGGAGCAGCTCAGATGGGGGCAGGCTGTGGGAGCAAGGGAAGTGTCCTGCTGGTCCTCGTGGCTGTCTTCTCTCGTGGTATCTGGCTCTGAGAGGTTTGTTTCAATTTGGAGTGCACACTGGTTGTGACAGAGGGACTTTCCTCTCTTTTGCCATTAACCATCAATTGATGGTTAAAACATGTAAGTCTGTGGAGGAAGAGAGAAACAGACAGCCCTTTCAGAATTTGCTTTTCTCACTTTGACCGGTGTCATACTGGAGTAATGCCACCTGACTCCATGAAATCATTACCAAATTATACCAGGACAAGCCAAAACCAGGCCAGCTGCCAGTAAAAAGTGTTGTTTCAAATTTCATCCTTCATCTGTGATACAAAATATGCTTCTCTCACAGTGTTTGTATGGAGGGGATGTGACAGCCCAGAGGTCCACCCTAGTTCCAGGTTCCCATGCTTGTTACCAGGATTATTGATAAAGGACAGGAGAAAAGTAAAGAGAAAAAACAACAGTCAGCATCACACATAGCCAGTCTCATGTGCTCCTTTGGGGAACATCTTTAAGCTCAGAACTGTCTTTCCTCCAAAGCAACTTTGAAAGGGCTGATAAGTCATGTTTGTCAAACAAAGGTTGCTACTAGCAAAAATATCAGTTAAATAGATAAAAGTTAACATTTGTAAAAAATTTAAATAGAAGGAGATTAAGACAGCCTTTTTAGATGATTTTTCCTGATACAGCCACTAAAGTAACCAGATTAAAATTAAGATTTGACTTGATAATATCCTAAATCAGAAAAGAATACACTATGTAATTGTTTGATTTAAAAAAAATAAACCACACATGACCACGAACAAGCAAGAACAGTTTAGAGTGTGAAAGGAAATAATATTTTGACTCTCACATGTGCCAGTGAGCATAGGAGTGGTCAGTTTTAAATTCAAATCTTGTATTTATTTAAACAAAATCTTTTTGGATAAGTAATGCAACATTCATGTGTTCAGCAAGCAACCTTTGTCCTGAATTCCAGGCAGAAGACCTCATTGAGATACAGCACAAACTGGGATTTTCTTGAATGGAGTTTTCTTTGTTTAGAATAAGACTATAAAGTCTGTCCCCTCAAATTATATTAAATTATTTTAGGAATAATAAGTCAGTTGGAATAAAAAGTCCTTCCTCATCAAAGATGATAGAATTAGGCCTGCTATCTTTAATGTCATTGGTTTCCCCCTTGCCCAGTCCCAACTGTAATAAATTTATGTTGTTCATCCCAGAGTGGTACAGCAGGATGGATGCCAAATGGAAAGAAATCTGCCAGCAGGCAATTAAGTGCGAATGAAAGTGCCATAGATAGTTCCAAACACCCAGCTGCAGCTCCTGCTGTGAGCAGAGCAGGAACAAAGCCATGCTGATTGCCCTTCAAAGTGCAGCACTGAGAAAGCCACAAGGCACGGGCCAAACCAGCTCTGGCACCGCTGCAGAGGATGTGGGACATTCCCACCTGCACTCCCCATGCTCCCCAGACTGCACCAGCCCGCAACACTCTGCAGGGAGGGATCTGAGGAGCCAAACAGGAACCTGCCCATGGGCAAGGTCTGAACTTTCAGCTTCACAGCCACCCAGTGGAGCTGCCCAGGTTCCTGCCAAGGTGTGCTCTGCCAGAGGGCAGTAACTGCATGAAAGCAGACATCATGCTGCTTCTCATTCTATTACCTGACTTGTGTAAGGCAGAGTGATGCTTCTGTGAGCAGGTTTAGGATATATCCAATGGCAATTTGCTTTGTAGGTGAGTGTGAGCTCTGACAGGAGAGCCGTGGGGCACAGCACTAAGCCAGGCCAGCCCTACACACACGAGCTGGGGACATCACTGCTCTGCTGCTATTGGTAAAGCTGCCACAGCATGGCAGGGCATGGGAACTCTAACTGTGCTCTTGGTGGGACTGCTTTTTGTCTCAGTTATTCAGGTTTTTTTCCCCTAACACAGGACAGCCTTGAAAGAACAAGCGGACAGGCAGCCAGAGAGAGTGAACCTGAGTCCCTCCAGATATGGTTGAACTCCCCCCTACAGTGAAGTCCTTTTACCATCAGTATGCATCAGCCAGGTCTCCAACCCAAAAAGGGACATCAGTGGCATTCATGTCCCCCCCTTCTGCCACTGCAGCCTGTGGCTGTTTCCATGTACACACGAGAGCTTTCCTGTTTGCTGGGCAGCACAAGGAATGTGTCTGAGAGAGACATCCTTCCTGGGAACACTTCAGTGAAGGGCATCCTACTTGACAACAGAGGGTTGCAAACACTGGCAGAGATCTTGATCTTGAAGGAGGACTTGCAAGGTCAGCTCCAGGGAAGGAAATGAACTAACTCTCAAGCACTCAGGAGATAAGGGACTTCAGAGTACTCAAAAAAAAAAGTGAAAAGTGCACTCCAAAATAAGTAGATATGGATATTTTCATGTGTACAGTTCTTGTTCAATGCTTGCCTTAATAAGGAAATTCCTACTGATATCAAACAACCAGAGACAAGAAATTTTATCAGTAAAAATAAATCTATATTTAAAGTATTTGCACAGGGGTTTCAACATTTTACAATAAAACACCAAATGTTTCAGTAGGAAATTAATCCCTCTCAGAAGCTGACAACAAAGTGTAAAAGTTTTTCTCAACTTCTGAGACTTGGTCACAGCTGCAGAGGCTACTAATCTTCTGCAGCACCTCTGTCTTTCCACAAATTAGCTTGCTCCACAAATAGAAACCCAGTCTGTCTTTTAGATCTCTGAAGGAAGGTAACAATGAAGAGTTTACTCAGAATTGTATTACTATTTTACCTGAGTGCTTTCTTCAGTGTTGATCTCAATTTTTCAGGCTTTTTTCTCCACCACATTCTGGGATTTTATAATTGTTCAGTTTCACAAGTTCAGAGACAGTTCAGGTACATCAATTGAATCATGAGCATTTCCTCTGGTACTGGCTTCCCACTTTTCAGTATTCAGACAGAGAGAGTCCCCTGGAAACTATTGTTTTTCACTATGTGTTTGCATTTCAGGAGATCAGTTTCAAGACTCACTTGATCTTCTCTAGGTGTCCTATCCCTGATTCTAGAGTGAATCCTCCAAGTTACCAGGAAGTCTTACTTCCTCTACACCTGTTTCGAACCTAAGCTTTTTGGGTTTGGTTTTTTGTTTTGTTTTGTTTTGTTGTTTTTTTTTTTTTTAATAATGTGCTTTATATATAATTTTATTATATATAAAGCACTTCCTTTTATTAACCTGGAATAGTTTTGTTCAGATATTGAAGAGAGAAGCAACTCTAAACCATTTAAACTAATTGTATAGGTTTTTTTCCTTTTTTTTCATGTAATAAATACTGTGATGGTTTCAATGAGAAACCATTAAAGTGTTCATCACCAAGTTAGTGAATAAGTTATTATAATACAAAGACAGTGAATATTTGCCTTACTCAATTTATCACTAAAATTCTGAGTTTTTAAAGACTTTTATGAGAACCACAGCCATTATCACTTTTCTAAGCTGAAGATTTCAACTGCTTCTTATTTCAATTCTCTCAGTGTCAAAAACAGTCTGTGCATCTGAAAGTCTGTTGCTACTTTTCTTAGTACCGTTTCAATATCAATGTCTTTCCTGGGGACAGAATAATTACAACCATTATCTGAATCCCAAATTCTGATCTATTTTAGACTTGCAAACAATTTCAGGTTTTTTTGCCATCCAATCTTAAATGCTTTTGAAGCCTATTTGTCTTTATAATTGCTTATGCTTTCAGAAAATGATCAACATTCCCTTTTTAAGTTCTTTGCCAAGCAATGTTTGATGATCTCATGTTTGAATATCAGAGGTGTTTTTCTAAATGTGTCTTACTTTGTTTTGACATTTCCTTTGCTTGCAGACACCTATAATTGTAAGATTATACTGCATCTTTTGACACTTTGTTTTGACTGTCCAAACCCACTTCCTAAAGTATTTGTGTAATCATAAAATTCAAAATTAGTGGAACGACCTGCCATACTGCTTGAGATAAGAAGATCTCAGAATTCACAGAGAATGACCACAACTGAGACATAAAAGTCACCTAAAAGCCAAATCATCAGCTTAAATTGCTACATAATAGCTATTATTTAAATCTATTTTGCTATACCTTATGTTTCCTAATTTGTTTATTTTATATAGTTGCTCTTCCTTTCTCTTTCACATAATTACTTTTGACTGTTTTTTGTAATATTAAATGCTTAACAGGTGTTATGTTATTATGAACATAAATTTCTATTAAAGATTTAATTATAGCTGTTCTTCAGGAATAGTAGTGTATACCAGCAATGGAAAGGAAGTTTACATTTAAGGAAACAAAACAAAAGTACTACATTCTCCTCAGATGTAGCAGATCATAACTGTACCCATACAGCCCAATGTTTCAGTCAGATGGTGTTTATGCACATGGAGCATTATATTCTCCTGAGAGCACTTTCACATAAACACAGTTCAGTGGATATCCATTGTCAAGTTGCACAGATAAGTACAGTATGTAAAATATTGTCACCATAATTTGGTGATGAGATAGACTCAGAATTTCTGCTACAGAGAAGCTCAGAAAAACAATGGCTGTAACAGCACAAACCATCTCTGTGATAAAGCATCAGAGATTCTCTTGAAGTTTGTCCATTTGCACATTTTTCTCATTCTAAGGAAGATGTAACAAGCAAATTATGGGCATCTTCTATCCATGAACAATGAAGGTGATCTTTGTCTTCCTGCATTGCAACTTCAGTTTAGTCCAGTGATAAAGAATTTCTGAGAACTGCAGGTCCAGATTTAATTGGTGAAGCTGCTATAATCGCTTGTGCTTAATTTCTGCAAGATTGGAGACATTTCCCAGACTACCAACCTTTTCTTTACTTGTTCACTGAGCAATCACTCCCTTCAGAGCTGAAGGATCCAGAATAGGCTGAATTTTTTTTTCCTGCACACAAATTGTATCCCTACAGGATCAGGGTAGGGATATCCAGCACACAGAGTATGCTTCACAATGAACATGGACTGGCATGCACTTTTCTTGAACCCCACTTGGAGAAAGGAAGAATTTCAAAGCTCAGTTAACAACTCAGAGGAGGTGATGTAATTTGTTTTGGTGATATTTCTCAGTTACCACCTATTTAAGGCTGGCAGTTTTAGATGATTTGTGGTGAACAAATGGGCTTTAATCAAACTTCCTTTTTAAAAAATAACAGAATCAGGTACAGCAAGTTGACAGGGAAAATATATAAGTTTAATTCTCTGTGTATAATGCTGGCTGGAACACTAATTCACTTCTAAGCAAAAGACTATCATTTGTTCACAATGGTTCAGCACACAGAAAAGCTGCCAGAAAAAGCACATTTGAAAACATTCATTTTGAGGAAAAAAAAAGTACATACATGTCCAAATCATTCAGCATTTACAAAACATAACTGATTTTTTTTTATAGTTCAGGACCCACAAGGAACACCAGCTGGCAGACTCAGAGCCTCAGCTGTGCCATCTCCATATTTTAGTCAACTGTGAGGAAGACAAGCTTATGAAAAACTGGTTGATGAAGTCAACACGATTGGTGAACCAGTTGTTGAAAATCAGGGTGGTGGTCTGGAGCTCTCTGTTGTCTCTCCAAGGAGCTGCACTGCTGAGTTCACCTCAAAGAAAAGCTCCTTGCACGTTTCCTCACCTGTCCCCACCTTGCTCTCTGTTGGCCATTGCTCTCCATGCCTGCCAGGGGTCAGGTCATTGTGGAACCCCAGCACTGCCTTGTCCCCACACTGTTCCTAGCCACCTCCCACTCCTGGCCCCTCCTTGGGACAGCTTCTTGGTCTTTTGGCAGGACACATCTGACCACAGAAGAGGAACATTTTCTAACTGAAGAACTCATGACCTCCTCACAACTTTTCAAGTCTCTGAAGAGGTGTATTCACCTCACAAAAAGACCTCTGTGTTCTATTATTTAACACACAGTTGTGCAACGTTTAGATCTTCAGCCTCCCACTTTCCTTCCTCAACAGCTCCTCAATTCTGGAATTGCCTAAAATTTCAGATGATTCTCCTAGTAAAAATCCCCAGATACTAAACTGTCTCTTGCCAGTCACACCCAGAATTGCTTAATTCTTGACATTGCTGAGAAGCCAGGCACTGAATTCATGCCTGAATTTTCTCAGAATTTATAGTCTAAGCTAATCCCCATGTCTAGCAGCAGAGCAGTGCATTTTCTGGGTGCACGCTGCCAGACAGGGCTTAACACAGCACAGCGAGGTAGGAAGGTTCTCCATCCCTTCCTCTGCTTGACCCCAGCAGTCAGGTCGCTCAGCTAAGACAGGGGAAGATTTCTCAGCAAACTAAAGGAGCTGTGGTTTCTCCTACTCTGCACAAAACTCCCCAGAGTTGCAGCACCACCCAGCACAGCACAACAGCTTCTGTAAGAGGTGACGCTGCCCGGGCCGAGCAGCCACCCCAGCCACGCAGGCTGTGTGACTCAGTGGAGCAGTGGGAATCCCTAACCCCACAGAAGGCACAAACTTTCCAAGTAACTGCAGAGGGAATTCTCCCACTGGCTGGCCTCAGCCTTTCTTGCCAAGACACTAACAGAGCTCCCTGCCTTTATGCCTGATGGCCACAAGGTTCTGGACCACTTGTCACACTTGTGCTCTTCTTCTGTCCCAACACATATTTCATGGTTTTCTCTAAAATTAAAACTGTGCAGTTATAAGACAGTACTCTGACTTTAGCAGGGCAAGAAGTGCCTGGGAGCTAGGTTCTCCAAAGTCTGTCCCCTTTCATGAATCTAGGCCTCCATTCCAGTGCATTAGTGCGTTTTGAAAAGGATGTTCCTGTCTACACAGCTGCAATTTAGAATTGGGAAATGGGCCTTAATCTCCTTAGTTCATTTTGGAAACCTGATTAAGCAGTCATTTGGACTTTTTTCTTTACATTTTCACTCATATTCTTTCAGGATCTGGCTAAGGAGCATTTTTTAACATGTTACCCATGCAATTTTTCATCCTGTGGACCAATTCTCAAGCATGGCGTGACAATAAAAAGGTGCTCTTGTCTACCTAAGTGACTTAAAGTGCATAAACGATATTGCCATACCTGGCTGGCTTCAGCAAGAAACCTCTTCTTTCTGGCACCATTATCTTACCAAGAAAGATACCCCACAGGCAGTTTCCTGCCTATTTCAGACAGATGTGAGGTTTAGACTTTAAGCCTCAAAACCCTAAATCTTCCACTCTGTTATGCAGATTTATGTGAAGACAAATTAACACACAGAGTTTTATACACAAAGGCATGAACATGGAGGTGTTCAACTTTCACTCCCAGGGCTGCTGTGCAAGCTAACATGTGGACCTTCACAAGAGAAACATTTCCTGCAATGATACTGATGTTCTTAATTAACTGATTTATTGGAATGTAAATTCTTCCTCTGCCTTGTGTTTTGTCTTCTTTTATCTGGGTTTCTCAAGATTTCTCATCAGCAGCCAGAGGGTATATTTGTTTGCAGTATGAATGAAATTCCAGTGTTAGATTTATCTGTCTCTGTACTGCTCTGTATTTGGTCTGATTGTTTCTGGGTTTTAATATGTTTTCAGTGTTTTATTATCCAGTGCTGTGATATCTGTAGTCATCACATAATCATAGGAGTGTTGTTTAGAACAAATGTCTGAAGTTCATGGTCTGACTTTGCACTTGCAGCAGGAGTATCACCAACCTGATGAGGTCAGCTGTAGCTTTGCCTAACACAGCACTGAAGCACTCCTAGCACAGGCTTCACAACCTCCCTGGGTATCCTGTTCCACCTCTGTTCTACCCACACAGCAGAAGAGGGCAGTAGCTCCCCTTGATCTGCCAACCAAGGTCTTCATCTTGTATCTCAATATGAAGTTTGCTGTGTTTGCAATGACAGTGCAGCCATGGCTCATGTTCAACCTGGCATCTGCCTCTTCAGTCTGTCATTGAGCCAGAGCCACAGATGAGCCAGAGCTACAGCTGAGCAGGGGTTATTCCTCTGTGCTGAGCCTCACAGGGGCTTTGCTGCTGCAGCCAACTCCACGGAGGTGCCTGGGCCGAGGGGCCATGTCCATCAGCCCTCAGCTGAGTGCCCATGAAGGTTTGCTGTGGCTGTGCTGCTGTCCAGGCTGCTGGGGACATCCAACCTGCTGGGTGGGTGAAGGTTTGCTGTGGCTGTGCTGCTGTCCAGGCTGCTGGGGACACTGAACAAGCACGTGCCTCAGTAGCACCCCTGGCATGCTCTCCCCTTTCTGACACAAGATATGCTGTGAGACTTCACCATGGTAACCCAATGAATGATCCAAAGCCTAACAAAGCAAGAGGGAATATTTTCAATGGTTCTGCCAATTTTCCAGCATTTGGGATCCCCAGACATAATTAAGCTTTGTCTTGTAGTTCCAAGCTTCCTGAGCACAGGCAGAAGCAGTTTCGAGCAATTATTCTCATGACCAAGCCACAGACAGCAGTGTATAACATGTTGGGCCAGAAATTTTACTTCTCTGGGCTAAGGGCCAGGTATTTAGTGACTAGAGGCACCTTGTGCCAAAACACATCTCCACCTATTATGGAAGGTGATAGAACGAATGTTACACTAGAGCTTTGCTATTCCTGACTGAAGTGTGGAACAGTGAAAGATTACATTTTATTCATTACCAGATGAAGTTACAATCACCAGCATCTGTAAGAGTTTTTCTACTCAATTAAAAGAGAGAGCAAGATCACATCATAAATTAATAAAGCATCATACTCTAAGCTGTCCTGCTTTATTTTTTTATAATAAGTTCATTTTGATTCTTCATATGTATAGATAAATCTGAACTAGTATATTTTGCTTGAAGTGATAAAATTTTGCTATGAGGACATCATTTAGGCATTCCTTTATCTTTTCCTGAAAATAAAATGTTTTTGTGTTGTGAACAACTTCATGCAGTAGGGATAGCTCTGTGCTATGCCAGGGATTATGAGTTAGTTGTTCCACTTAGATGTTCTCTACACTTAAGCTCACATGCTTTGACAAGATGTCTAAGTTTAAAAGAACAGGGATCTGGCATTCTATACATGAATTTGCCATTAAACAGAGCATGAGGTAGAGTGCAGCAACTCAGCACAAAATTGTACCTGCCTGCTTGCATTGTGAACCCCATTTTCTGTGGCAATTGTTTGATCTCAGTAATAATAATTTTTCCTGTTCCCTACAGGGGAAAAGAGGGCCACAGCTGATAGTGGTTCACAACATGAGTCCTATCAGGGTCACCTTGAAACCAGGCCAGTTCTGAGGACAGTGACTTGTTGGGATGGGTCCATCCGGTGGCTGAAATTCAGCTGTTAGAAAGTTCCGGAAAAAGATCAGCAAAACAGAGTTAAATTCAATAAGGGAATCTGCCTGATAAAGGGAAGCAACCAGGCCACATGCCAGAGGACCAACCTGGAGGAAGAAAAAAGAGAAGCAAACCTGCCAAGCCTAGGATGCTCTCCAAGGAAACACTCACAGGAAGAATGAGGTCAGAATTGGAGCAGGGTGTGCAGAGTCTAGGAAAGGGGTCTGCAACTTTTCTAGCCCTTTTAAAAAAAATATTAATGAAAGTAAATGTTTCAGTAACTATTCTGGTAGTATTGTCTGTCTGATATATCAGGCACACAACCACTGCTGATCAAGAACCAGGAGATAAGGAACAAATCCCTGGCCTTAGGGTTTTAGAGTCACATTCCAAAAACACCTTAGAAACCTGGGCTAAGCAAAACTGACCTGGCTTTTCCCAGGCCCACTTGGCTTACAAGTACATGGGATTCAGCAATGATTCAGAGCACTAATATTCATCCAGAGCCAAGCTGCAACTTCTGCACATCATGTTCCTTGGATGCGTACACGATCTGCTCCAGTCAGTTAACAAACTGAAAGCATCATTCAGCTCATTGAATCACTACAGCAAAGCTGGGTGAGGCTGCATGGACCCATGCCAGCTCACAGCCAATGCATACTGGCCCCTTTACGTTCACAAGGGTGGAAAATTTTATTCTATTTCTTCAAATCAGCTAAATTTTGATTATTTTCTTATTAGAAGTACTAATTACTGCGTGCACGGGACTGAAGCTAAAAAAATCTTAAAAATACAACAAAACCAGATTATTTCAAACTGCGACATCAGCATCACAGACAAGATTGTATGCAAAGGGGAAGAAAAATATTTTCTCAAGTTAAATATTCTTTTCTTTTCAGGTACTTAATTTCTCTTTGTTTTTACCAGAAAAGAACTGTTAATGTCTTTGCAAAATCCTATACAGGTCATTTAGAGCTTACCAGAGATAGGCAGTGGTGAAACCAAGCAGAGCAACACCAACTTTAATATGCAGTTGCTCAGGGTCTGACACCTTTCTGGCTCATTGTTGCAACCTGGTGGGAGGTCCAGGAATCCCTGAAAGCCCCAAGCCCCAAATGATGGAAACAGGGCCAGAAATTCAGGCACTGATGAGACCAGAAAAGCAGCTGGCAGAAATCAGACCCTTAGGGGAACCTCCATTTGGAAACGTAGTTCTTCACATGCCATATTTTGGGTTTGGCAAACCCAAAAACCTCCAGGGAGAAAAAATGGGTTTGTTTCCCTAGACCTATCACAATGGAATAGCACTTTTAACTATGGCAAAGACACTTCTGCCACAAGCAGAGAGAAGCAAAGAGAAGGCTGCTGCCTCTCTTCTGCTGCATTTTTGTGCTATGATTTTCAACTTTCAGGGCTTTTATTACTAGGAGGCTCCCCCACCTTGGTGAGAATGTATAATATTTATCCTGAAATACTGAACACGAATAAAACAGAAGATGACACTCATCAGTGATGTTCAAAACAAATTGAAGATTCATGTCTGATATTTATAGCTTGACAATATTTTCAGTGAATCTTCAGAATAATTTAAAAAGAGAAGACTCCTGACAAGGTTTTATTGCTGAATGGATTCAGCAGCAATGCCAGCTTAAGGAATTTCATTTTGAATCTTACAAAATTTCTCCCAGATCTTCTGATTTCAAAATAGTTTTGGAAGACATGGAAATGTCAGAAATAGATTTCATTGTTAACTGTACCCCAAATACCTGTTAAAAGTGATGAACTTAACGTGGAATAGCCTGCCATGTGCAGTGCTGGATACTATTTCACTATATATTCATGCATGAACCTGGTTTCTTTTTGGAAAACAATTTTTCTCACAGTACTAACTGGTTAGTCAGCCACAGGGATTGGGTAAGGAGTTCTTTAACGTCTTTAAACATTTAAACAAAATTAAGTGTAGACTAACTCAATTTAAAACAGAAAAGAGAAGAAAGAAGAATAGGAATTTGCCACCAATGCCTGGAAGCTTTTGTTTCTTGCAACCTCGTTGAAGTTATTGTTACTCTATTTTCATCAAGTTGCCTGACAGGGCTCTCTCTGCAGTGTGGAGCTGGCTTTTAAACAGGCCATGTGACGCAGTTTGCCAAAATTCTAAATGCCATGGCTATCATTAGTGCAATTGTGAGTGGGTGAGGTGGTGCTTATGAACTCACAGCTCTTCCACCCTCTAAATGCAATTCAGATGTTTCTTTTATCAAGGGGATTCATTTCACCCTCTTGGAACTTCATAGCAATCTGAGCAGACAGAAGTCCTCTTTCCTTTAGCCTTTTAGTGCTATTATACTGGCCAAAACATAAGGTATCTTTTTGTTTCTAAAATACAACTAAAAAAAAAAAAAAAGCTGTAGAGAGTGACAAGGTCTCCCCTGTCCCTCCTTTTCTCCAGGCTAAGCACCCCCAGCTCCCTCAGACACTCCTCATCAGACTCGTGCTCCAGACCCTTCCCCAGCTCTGTGGCCCTTCCCTGGACACACTCCAGAAAAGCTGAGGCAGCCAGGTCAGCTGGGCAGTTGCCCTCAGGCAGAACAGCGCTATTTCCTCCCACAGAGCTTTTGCACCTTTGCTTGCAGAGGTTCAAATGGATTTCAAACTTCGATATGAGATGCTAAAATTTGATGTGTTGTGACTCAGAATCACCAGAAAAAAAGTACAAAAAATTTACATTTTTAGGGCATTTAAAAAAATTTTTATGTAACAGGAAGAAAGAACTACCAGAAAATCTGCACCAAGGAAGCTTGTGTTCCCTAGTCCTGAGAGCTCTGGGGGAATGACAGAAATTGTGAGCACATTTATGAGTTCTTTTCTTGTATAATTTGGTTACATCTCGCCTCTGCTTGCAAAGACTCACTCTATCCCCAGACTGTGCTCTTGCCCCTCCTGCAGTACCCGTGTGCTGATGAGCCCTTTCTACCGCGGGTCATGCACTGCGGCAGAGCTCTGGTGTCCCACACTGCCGCGCACAGTCACCCTCAGAGCAGTCTGCTCCCTGCTCCTGAGTCAGCTACGTGGACAGAAAATGGATCAGGCAGGTAGACAAAACGATGCTCACAGCTGCTCCAGGGCCAACATCTGTGCAGGTGATGGCTGACTGCCACAACATTGTGTTCCACAAGCACAGGAGAAAATATTGGTGAAACCCTCTAGCATGATACGTGCATATACATATATGAGGAGACAGGATTGCAAGCATCTTCTGACTTTTCAATGGCATCTGAGAGCCTTTTGGGTTAAATTGGCAGCAATTTCATGTTCCTAGTGGACTTCCCATAGCTGTAAAATGTTTTGATTATCTAAGGTAGTGAAAAAACTTCCATCTGTATGAACTTGATGCTCGCTATCTTTCACTGGTGGGATACACTTTGGAATTTCAAGGTGTGATTTATGCTCTGCAAAAGTTGTAGGGGCATTCACTAGTCAACAACAATTTATTGTACTCCCATATGGAAAAATAAAATTTGGAAAGAGAAAAGAGAAGGATGAACTCAGAATGGAGCCTATTAGAAAATAAGGATAATGATTTGCTATTGTCCTCCTGAGAGATTTCATTTAGACCTGCATTTTGTACATAACTCACAGAATAAGCATGAAATTAGGGCCAGTGTCATTGAGGAGAGGAAGAGGGAATTGGAGTAATATTCCTGGAGTAAAAATCAGTCACCCTGGGCTTATATATAGCTACATTGTACATAGCAGTCCCAGACATCATTGATCCCAGCAGGAAGGGGAGGATGAGTACTTCAGAGCAAAAGGGGAAAGAAATCAAATCCAGATAGAACAAGATCACACATTTCAATTTGCATCTGTATCATCTTTGAAGTTGTGGTTGCAATTATTGAACGGAGATGACTGGAAATGTCTTTCATACCAAAATGTCCTGGTTGCACTGGATTTCTCTTTTAGCATGTCAAATCAATTAGCTGGTGTTTGGACAATGCTTTGAAAAGAGGAAGCGAGATATTATATACACACACATGCACATGTGTAGCCCCACAACCTTCTGTGCAATTAGTATTTGTAAGAAATGGAAATTGATGTTTTAACTAGAAGAAGAAAGATACAAAACAGATATTTAAATCTTAAGTTACTTTGCAGATCTTACTAAACTTAAAATAACAAAGAAATCATGTCACTTGGGAAAAAAAAAACAAAAACAAACAACCAAACAAACCAAGGAATGAACACAATATTCTGAAAAGTAAAGTATTTTAAGAGTTTTCATTTTAAGCCAAGTTTAAGACTGTATAGATACTAACCAAATGTGCAGCTCAATACATCATTACAGGCATTGGAAAGTAATGTTTCTGTATCTTATTTCATCACTCCATTGTGTTCTACCAATTTACTAGTCTGGTGGTACTAAGGCAAATGTAGCATTTTCCTTCAATTACCATATCATAATAAAAAAGTCAATGGCTGTGTGAATATTAATCCATATGCCAGTACAAGTCAAATAACAAAATAAGAAATATGTAACAGTTCTTGGTGACACCTATATAGGTACCTCTTTCTTTCCCTTTCTGTTCTCCCCAGTATCATCATTCATGGCTGCCTATGTAAGTATCAGAGGCTAGCTAGGTGGAAACTATGGTGAAATTTTGAGAGAATTAGATGTTGTAGCTCCAGATTGCTACAAAATACCCTGTGAGTCAAGAAGACTAGTCAAATCTTTGAAATCTGTTGCATTCAAGGTGTTCTTGGTTGGCACACTTTAATGCCTTCTACTGTAGGTTTAAACTAAACATCTGACCCAAGTGCTGTTCTATCAGTTTTCCATAATGCTCCATTCACTGGACTGTGCAAAGCTACCCCCTGTCAGTGGGGTATACAGAAGGAAATAATTTGTCTCTTCCAACAAATCTCTCTAAACTGATAAACATAAATTTATCATTTGCATCTCAATTGGAAAAAAATATTATCTTGGAGTAATATTTATATATTTTGGTAATTTGATGTCATAATGAAAAAAATTGTGCTAAAGATACTCTGACAATGAGGGTGCGCCTACACAAGCACTTTGGTTTAGCTCAGGGGGACATGTCTGATGTTAACATGCCAATGCCCCCCCAACACCACTTGTGTTTCACCTCACAGAGCAGTCTCAGAGCACACACAGTATTCCCCAAATGAAACAAGACCAGATGGCGAGCTCCAGCTGCCAATGAGCCTCCAGACAGTGGGGCCAGACTGGAGCTATCTGGAACTGGCCCCCCAGCTGGTACACACCTCATGCAGCAGATCCACAGCACCAATTCTCTGCTTATCAGCTCCTGCTAGGCATCACTAACAGTTAATGTGGAAAGCCCCAGAGTATTGCCTTAATTCCTCTCACTTCCTCATCCTTCTGCATAGGACTTTATTTCCTAATTCATATCTTATTAATTTATATTTTCAAAGAGCCTGGGATCCCAGTGGAATCCAGTACATAACTGCATTGACTGCCAACAGAGAAACAAGAGCTTCTCCCTGGAGAGCTGCTAATAAGCTAAATACAGGACATGGGATTAGATGGAGATGGATAGACCAGTGACTGTGAAGTGACATTGCAAGAAAGTGAGTCAAACTGGGCTGATCAGAGAAAGAAGACACTTTCTTAGCACTGAAAGTCAGATGAGTGATGGAGATTAGGACAAGAAAAACTCTGAGAACAAAGAAAAAGATTGCATTTGATGTGACAGAGAAGTTGCAGCAGAGAGGACAGAAAGAGGGGTCAAAGCTATGCTTTAGAAAAATGTGTTTTACAGCACTAGTCCACATGGATATAAATGGTCCAAAGCTAAAAAAATTCCAACACTGTACCCAAAATGCTATCCAAGTTCTGCATGACCTGAACTAAGGCACCAACCTTCAGCACGTGATAATAATTCTTTCTTCTATCCAGAATCACTTCAGAGATGGAAACATCCCCTTTAACACTTCCATTACCACATATATTCCATGTCAACAGCGGAAACATAATCTTAAAATAAAAATAGAAATTTCCCTTTTCACTTGAAATACTTGGACAGTGGTGCTTTCAGCTGGAGAAATCTTGTGACAAAAAAGGGACCTGTGAGTACTAAAACAAAAAAGACTATGTAGCAGACAAGTGAAAGAGGATATTGATAGTGCTGTTATCACCACAGTGAAGTGATTTAGAAGGCATGAATTTAAAGTACCAGCTGTTCCATTTACTCTTCCTGCTTTCAACACAGCACACATTAGTGAGGACACTGGGGAGCTGTCTTCTCCTGCCCAGAACAGGAACATGTCCTGAACTATGGGCAAAGGAAAACAAGAACTCCGAAGACTGAGCTAGCTTGGGGTTCTTCTGGTGACTGAGCCTCCTTTAAACTCACAGCTATTCAGCTAAGATCTTCAGCAAAATGAGCACTTGCTTCAAGTGCTCAGTATCTTTCGAGACTCACACAAAAGGGTTTTAGTACAACAAGAATCAGGACTGTAAGTGTAAAGCACTTCACTTGGTAGAGTATTCCTTATTTTCAATGCACATCAATGAAGAACCATATTATACTATGCACATGCAGCACAGGAAACATTTTTCAGCTGTCCAGACAGCTGCCAAAAGGAAGTCACACCATTCCCCATTTTGAATCCAGACAATATATATGGTCTATCTTTTACATCTGCAGAAAAAGATCATCAGCTTTATCAAATTTGGTTTATTGCTTTGGTTTTTGATTAGCACTTTGTGGCAAGAACTATTGAATTTAATTTATGAGTTAAGGATGAAATTCAAGTTTGTCCTGTAGTGACAGTTGTGCTGCAGCTGTTGTCAGGATGCACACTTAGGCATTAGCTCCCTGGATGATCCCAAAATTAGTTTCTGCAGAGGTGACATAAGGGCCTGAACTGAGACACAATGACTGATCTCTCTGCCAGCCTCAAAGCAAAGCCTTTGCCTGATTTTTTGCAGGAGGTGTCCAGGTGGAAATTTTGGACATTCACAGAGATTTCACCAGAGAGTCCTTGCTGTTTTTAGACCATTTAACATGTACTACTCATGAGCTGCAATATGTTAGTATCCAGGATGGAGAATCTCACCAGGCTGAGGGACTTCTCCAGGCAAATCCTGCTGCAGAATTAAGAAAAGCGTACACAGATATTTGTAAATAGTCAATAGAAACCATTTCTGTAGGTGCAGAAAGGGTCCCCAGGGGAGTGGTCACAGCACCAAGCCTGACAGAGCTCAAGAAAAGTTTGGGCAGTGTTCTCAGACACATGGTGGGATTCTTCTCCTGTGTGGGGCTGAGATTTGGGCTTCAGTTATCCTTGTGGGTCCTTCCAGCTCAGGATATTCTGTGTTCCTCTGTAGCCCAGCATGGCCACTTGAGTGGAGCAAAAGAGGGCAGAGAATCTCACCCTCTCTAGCTGAAGATACCCTTCTAAGGATCCTCCCAGCAGAGACTTTCATCATCATCTTGGCAGGGACTGGTCTCCCTGTTCAACATATTTGACTTTTTAGGAGAATGTTATGCTGTACAAAAATCCCAGTAAACTATTTCAGCAAATGCTTTGCCCATGGGTCTCTGTGTAGCAACTTAATCTCTCTGGCTGTGCCCCCTCTCATCCTGGCAGCTCCAGTGATTCACAGGAAGGATTGCTTTCCCTGGCCTTCAACTTTACACAGACAGGTTCTACAAGACATCTCTGGAACATGGCACAAAGTATCAGATATCTTTCTTTTGATACCCAGAGGAATTTTTAATTCTTTTGTATGTACACAAAGTGTGCCACCCAATCAACTTGCTGAACCTAAATTCACATTGATAACCACAGAAAGACATACATAGCCTGTAACTGAACTTTTAGCTCTAGTTCTGTGTTTTGGACAAAGATAATTATTGCTCTTACTGGTATTTGATGAAGGTGTTTATTTACTTTAGGTTGTCGTGCTGAATGAACAGATACAGGACTACTAAGCAAGTTTCACCCAGTTCCATCACACAAATTCAGTGAAAAATCCAATAGAGAATTTCTTGGCCAAAGTCTAATTAACATTATGCTGGTTTACATCACTGCATTATTATAATTGACAAAGGATAATGGATCAAGTCTAAAAATTAATGAGTAATCCTGACTTTTTTTGGCAGCTTTAGCCAGAACATACCAAAGGTGTTTGTTGTAAACATCAGAATCACTAAGGATTGTTACTCAGGTTAGATACAGATTAATTCATCGATTCTACTTTATAAGATATGATTGTCCAAAGCAGTATTTTAGCTAAACTTATGCAGTAAGAGCCAGTTTGCCTGTGGAATTTGCTGTAAAGCAATAGGGTAAAAGGAATTCTTTTGTGAAGTTGTATGGGAGGATTATGTTCACTGCGACCAACTCCGCCACAAAGTAAAGGCTCCCTGTACAAAAATCTGTCCCTTTCCAAGGCTCCTATCAGCCCTCAGAGTCTGAAGAACATGAAGCTTTCCCAGAAATGTCTTTTTGCTGTCACCCTTGTTAATTACAGCAGTAGTATCACAGCAGCAGTTTCACAGTTAATAGCTGCATGTCCATTGTCCTGGCTGCTCTCACCAGTAGAAGAGGTTCTGGTTTCATGTTACACTGTCCAGCACGAGAAATCACCAATTTTAAATGCCAATGTCATTAAAAACAAAACAAAACAAAACAAAAAACCAATTCACAAGTTTCTCTAATATTAAGTCTTAGAGCACAAGTATTTGAAAACACAGAACACAAATATGATACAAGAAGCATAGAAATTCCACACCAACGGCTGAATTCCTTCTGAAATGAGTTTCACAAAACCTTTATTTACCATCTGATATAAAAATGACAGGCTTAATTTTTCTTTTGGAAGACATCTAATCTGCTACTATGTTATTTTACATTTTAGAGGGTATTCACACAAAAAACCTGTCAATTAATAAGATGTAACATAAACTTTTCCTGATATCTCTATGCAGGCTATGTATCTCATCATTCTGAGCACTGTGCATTTATTATAGGAGGTGAAAATCCATATGCTTGAAGAAGGTCCATTCCTATGTCAGTGTAGAGTTGCAGTTTATTCCAAAAGGAAAGTAAAAAGAACAGGGATCTGGTAGAAAAGCAGGAACCAAACAAGGCCTTAAGCTCTGTCCTGTGAAAAAGACAGGACTGATAATCAGCACAACTGCCACCACCACCCACGTACTAAGGGAGTGTACATACTTTTGTAACAATACCACTAATCACTGGAACAGCCAGTTGACCAACAATACTGTAATTAATAACAGATGATCACACAAAACAGCTATCACAAACAAACAAAAACTCCAGGGTGCTTGATACATGTAGCTTGAAAAAGAAGCTTTAGAATTACTACTGATATGTCACAGTTTACTATGGAATTTTTAACCCTTAAGAGACACCCAGCAAAATAAAATCAAGGAGTCATCTGATTTTTCTTATTACATTTCTGTAGGAAGTAATTTAAAAACTTTGAAAAACTAGTGAAATTTTTAATAAAAATGTATGCATTCTGCAATGTGATAAAACTGGCATTTTCCACAGTGATTAATGAGAACATAAATATCTGCTTCAATAGCAGGTTACAAAGAAATTCACACTGGATTTAAATTAGCAACAAATTCAAAACATGAACTTTCTTCAATTTCTCATATTTTCCCCAAGGGTCCTATCTTTACTGGACCATGCTCTGTCCTATTGTCCTTATTTTACAGTCATCTCTGGTTTGGACCAGAAATGTCATCCTGAAAACAAGCACCTTTTCTCCCAAAATCACATCTACATATTGGTCTGTTCCCACACACAGAGGGGAAAAAAGGAAAAGAGTATTGACTTTATTGATTTCACATTGCAAAGCAATTTCCTCAGAAAAATCTGACTAGTTCCTAGAATTAGTTCACAGCAGGTGATAAAATAGCGTCATCATCATTAACTCAGGGTCTTCCTCTGGGCTTAGCAAGCAGTCTGGCAGAAGTACACCCTTTTATAACTAAGCTATAAATCATCAAGGCAGGCAGCTTAGTAATTGTTTACAGCTGGTCATAGAAACTAGCTGTTGCTCTGAAGAAATAGTATTTTGTATTACTAGAGAAATAAGGAAAATGGACTTTTTTCTACATGTGAGACACATTGCGTGATCTCTGTGACTTTACAACAGTTTCATATTGGCCTAACTGTTTATGTCAGCTAGTGGTATAAAACTGGTGTGCTCAGACAAGGAATGGCTTGATGGAAAGGTCAACACTAAATACAGAAGAAATTATATTTCTGATAATAAAATCAGCAAAATAAACAGTGGCATATGATAGGTAAGTGAGCTGATGTGGGCTCTACCTTCACCCCATAACTAGCTTCCAACCAGAAATCACATGATTATTTACTACAGTCAGATTTTATTACAGATACAGAGGGAGAAGGAGGGAAATGAGGACCTCTTTCACTTTGTGCACCAGGGTGCAATGTGTTCTTGTCACTGAGGGTCACTTCTAGGCTGAAGTGTTGGTGTTGTCATTCTGCCCATTGTAACAGAGGATGACAGCACAGTAATGAGCTCGAAGCACAGCAACCCTGCTTATGGTGCAGTTCCAAGCCTCACTCAGGCCCTAGTGGCCAGATGCCCCTGCATCTTCTTGTTTCTCCAGATCAGAGGTCTGCATCTCCTCTTTAAAGGTGTTTTCCACACCTTCATGCTCCGCCACTGTTTTTGGCAAGCGAAGGTTCTGAAGTGTCGGTCTGGGAAGTGCTCAGTCAGACGTGCCTGAGTGTGTGTCCTTGGAGTCCATTTCTCAGCCATCACATTCCTTCACTGCGTGGGAAGTACAACACAAACAGCTCTCAGGAGCCAAACAATAAACTTTAAGGAGCTCATCAGACACTCCACCAGCTCTTACCTTCTTTCCAATACAGGACAAGGTCCTGTGCCAAAAGCTGCCTTTGTTTGCAGCGCAATCTCATTTAAGTAAGAAGGAACGCAGAGGGATATCTGCACTATTAATGTATGTTGCTGAAAAAAATGTGTTAGATTAACTCACTGAAGATTCAAACATTCCCAGTCTCCAGTATGAGGTATTGCTAGTACAAAGAAAATTTAATTGGTAAGGCTCAGAAGTTCTAGATAATTTGTTAAATAAAGAATGTGAAAGACCTCTTTTGCTCATTGTGTCCCTGCATGATAGAGCCTTTACTCTTCTTTGCTCTTCACCTCATCATTTTTTATGTTATTTTAGCTTGGGTAAGAGTCACAGAATGCTCTCTGTGTCCATAAGAAAATTTCCTCCTTGCAATCCATGAGCCTCAGAAGGTTCTGGGTCCTTTTCCTGAAGGGTTTCCACTGCTCTAGCCAGTCTAAGCAAACAGGTAAAACCCCCCCCCAACAATGCATCTTTATTAGAGCATCCAGAACAGGGTACCTGCACAGCAGGCTGCAAAACAACACATAAAACCTTAAAACAGCATAAAACAGCAAACCTTCTGTCTAGTGGCTCTTTCATGTCATTTAGACTACAGCCAAATACTTCAGTGGACCCACTTTCCTGAGTCAGGTCCAGAAACGGAGATAATCTTACATTTTACACAAAGATGAAGCTCAGGTATGTTGCCCATTTGCAGTGATTTAGAGGTCACCAATGGAAACCACTTAGATGTGCATGTCCAGGCTTGTTGTACACAAAATAATTTGATAAAAGCTTTTATCTAAATCACGTAACTTCGTAGTAATTTGTGCTACATATGCCAGAATTATGACTCCTCAGCTGACTTGAAGTAACATGTTTAGACCTGGTAACTTGATCATGTGTCCAGGTTTCTACACAGCATAAGAAGAATGCAGAGGCTTGATAAAAATGTGAGGAAAAACTACAGAAGTCACAAATACAAACATTCAGATGTACTGAAATTTTACTCACCCTCCCATTGTTCTCCAAGCAGAAGCATTGCAATGACTACATCAGGATGAAATTAGGAATTTGGAATTCATACAGTAAGTTTTCGGGGTAAAAATGAGATGACGAGAGAGATGGATAAGATCCAGTGCTATTAGACAGTAAATTAAGATCTGCAAACATATAGCTCTGTAAAATAAACATTAAGAGTGTCTGCAAATATATGTAGCCAAATCAGACCCGTTGGCTAAGCACTGGAGGAAGTTTAATACACATAAATTATTCTTTTAGAAGACAGGCTTTAGTAAACATATATTTACAATGAGTTCAAAATTCATTCATTTCTCACACAAGAGGAAAAAAAATTAAGGCCTCCCCCCACACACACTCTTCACTAAGGCAGGATTTGCAGTACTGAAAAGATGTCCATTTTGGAGACTATCTGAACGCTGTCAGCGTAAGCAGTGTAAGCAGTGTCTGTGTCCTAGAACAGATCCTATTGCTGCTCAGTTCCTCCTGCTTTCCAGATGTTCTCCTGACTGCTCCTTCTTTGCTCCCTGGCAGACTCCAAGGCAACACCCACCCTCTGCTCTCTGTCTTGTGTGCAGCACGCCAGGTAGCCTTCACAGCTCCCTGCCCTGTGACCCAGCCAGGGGGCAGTGGGCTCTAAGATCAGCTTACCTGGAGGAAACTCCGGGCAGGAGGCTTAGGTGAAGCAGCACTGTGTTAGCAGAATAATATCACTCCTGCTAAATAGGCTGATAGGTAATTCAGAGTTGTCCAGGGTATTTTTGTGTGATATTGCTCTCAGGGGTCACAGCATGCCTCCGGGTGCAGGTTCATCCCCATCTCTAAAGAGCTCTTTTCCTGAGCAAGGCTAAATGAAACTGGTAATGTCCCAGCAGAAAAGCTGACATGGATGTAGGAAAAGTGGCTACCTTTTCAGTTTAGTCTTTTCTTCAGCTTTGAACCAAAAATGAAAGCATGTACTTGTGGCAGGTTGGAAACCACTTAAAATTCCAAGCAGTTCCAAGTTTTCAAATAGAATGGATGTATTTTAACAGCAGGGAGAGCTAACACCTGCTAAAACATAACAAGGCTGCTGGTGTAATGTGCAATTACACCACATGTGTAATCATTTTAAATCTAGGTTTTGGTGAAGGCAGAGAAAAATTCAAAGAAGGATTCATTCAGAACAGCCTGGACCCTACTGTCCTTCCTGGTCCTAGTGGGGTGTCCTGGCCATCAAATCCAAGATGCTGATTAGCATATTACGAGCAGAAGCTTCAAGACTGTGGCTTGAGTGTGGTGCAAAGGAGAGGGAGAGCAGTTTAGGAAAGGACAACGTGGAGTTTTCAAGGCATCCCTGTAGAAAGGCTGGTGGGTTCAGGCTGACAGGGGGAGTGGCATGAAGAAATATTTTTTTGACCCCCCAAAACTCCACACAAAAGTTCAAGTCTTTAATCCAGTCCTTCCAGCAACTCACATCACTCTGGCATTTGAGATACAGCTTTTTCTTTTCTAGGGATGCTATGAAGTTAATCTTCTCCCCTCCTTTCCTAGTTTTCGCTTTTTTTTTTTTTTATTAAAAGTGCAATTTTGAGATTTTCTTTTCTCCAGGACAACAGTCCACTCCATCTGGCTGTGCCTTTTGACTACACTTCAAACTGAAACATAGTAGGCTGAAAATTACTTCCAGGCTCTCCAAGAATCAGGTGGCCTGAGCACATTCAGGGGACTCTGGCTAGGACTGAGTCAGCAGAAGCACCCACATGTCTTCCTGGGGGGAATGCAGCTGCAAAGCAGAACACAAAAACAAAAACACCAACAAATGAGAGCTTCCATGTCAGCCAGCTGAGTAATAGGAACATTTCCATAGCACACAGGACACTCTGCTCTTATTCACCGTGTCCAAGAAACACAATATTCAGCAGGTCTCTGTAATTACCATGTAGTATTTTTGCTGCTTGATACCATTTTAAAGAGGTAAGCAGAAGGAGAAAGTAGAAAGTTTCAGCTGTTAGAATTAAAAAGTTCCTTAAAAGTATGGGGGAAATGGTATCTTTTTCTTTAGCATGTTGAGACCCTGAAAGCCAACCTCTGAAAGTTACACACAGCTCCTTTTTTAGTTAACTCAGATACCTTGGTAAGTCTTTAAGGAACTTCTCAGTCTCCGAGGGGAATAATGTGATGAAGAACACTAGTGAGCAGCATTTGGGCCTGATGCCTTGAGCTTAGGAAGCTGATGTAAGATTTCTTCTTTCTTCCCCCGACCCCTGCCACTTGCCAGCAGAATCATTGCTTCCAGACTTGCCACAGGACAGCTCCTGCCTCCAGAAACATCAAATGTCAAATGACACCTAGAAGTTCCTCTAAACTAAATCCATACTGACAAAGGCCAACCTCGCTTCTTTGCCCTCTTGGGTTTTTTTTTTGGTTTTGTTTTTTTTTTTTTTTTTGCTTGTCATCTTGCTTCCCTTTTCTTTTCTCGAGGAATTTTGGGGAAATGTGTATGCTCAGCTGTTTGTTTCTTTCCAGAAGCAGAGTAACTCCCCTAAGGCATCCCCATTTTCTTCCTCTTTCTTCATCTTCACAAATCTGGCCAGACTGCCAATCTCCAAGTACACAGATTCACCTGGGACCACCATGCCAGCCAGTATTTCACTCTCCAATGACAGTAGTCAGTTAAATACTCATATAAATCCCATTATTTTTCTTCTAAAGCATCTGAAAGTCCTATGACTTATTCATCAGACTAAAATTTCATATATATTTCATTATTTCTACCATGAGAAAAAAACATTGCTGTCATAATTCCTTTAATTCCCAGTGAACATCATCAGCAACCCAATGAAACTTAGAAAAAATTACCTAATTAATAAAATCATTTTTACGACCAGACTGTCAGCTCTTTCTGCTCAGATAAAAAGAGATTTCTGTGTCTGTCCTCTCACAAAAGAATTTTGGTTCATCTGCTAACATAAAGCACAAGGTAAAGACACTACAGTGATGAGAATAAAAACCATTTGATCTAAAGGACGTATCACTGCAAATATTTTGACTGCCCTGTGTATTGCTAAAAACAAAGGAATTCTGAAAGTGTCAGTTCTTTTATGGTGTCATTATCAAAACTAATATTTATTGACTGTCATAAGAGTATCTGCAATTCTGCATGTTCTGTGCAATAGAACTGAAAATAGTCAAAAATAAATATATGTGGATTATATTCCTTGTAAAGTATTTCAACAAGAATATCAAAACATTTACTGTTTGTACTATATTCTTTATGTTGTTGGCAGAATAATAGCACACATTCAGGCTCCCGTGAGCTACATGCATCCCTAAACTCCACTGATACCCCTCTGTGTTCTTTGGTGACAGCATAAATTGCTTGGTTGCAGAAATGAAGCAAGATAGCCTTTCGTGTAAGTTTGAAGTGCCTGAGAAAAAACAAGGCTGCAGCACAAATGTTTGTTCAGCTCCCATGGTTTTCAAAAACATTGACCTAAAAACGAGGCGTTTGCGCTGGGAAGAGCAGCCAAAGCCCAGAGCAGAGCGCAGCACACGCAGCGGTCGGGCTGCGCGCTGCCTTTTGCATAACTGCAGGCTGGGGAAGCCAACATCTGTGATGCAAGATAGATCCCTGGAAACACAAACGGTTTTGGCATATTTTAGGAAGAGGGAGACATCTCCTGGACCAACCGTGAATGTGCTACTCAGTCTATGCTTAATAACACACGAAAAAAGCTACAACTGTGCAATATAGTTATATAGCAGATAAGAGGAGTTCTCCTGGTTCCATATTTTTTAAATTTCAAATGGATTTCAGAGTACTGTGTATTTGATAACAAAGGGAAATTAGCTGTGTCCACAAAGAAAAGGTAAATGAGTTTTAGAATTCCATAAGAGTTCTGGGAAAGAAACACTAGGTCCATGTCTGAATTACCTTGTCTCACGGCTAGCATTACTGCAGAACATGAGGCAAACATTAATATTGGGTCTGGAGTCAACTAAGAAGAAAACATGAGAAGTTATTCTGCTGGCAATTCCTACAGAATTTCCAGAGATTTACAGTGAAAAAAATGAGCAGGTCAAGACACGTGAACAGTGAATTCAGAGCCATTGCTGATTGATTGTGGATACCAAAGACTTGTTCCCAGATCCCTCCCATCAGGGTTTAAAAAAATTAAGTTACTGCACTTTAAGGACCCTCAAAATTCATGGGAAACACAGAGGCACATCAGCCTACCTATGTACCAGCTTGTTTCCCTGAGGTGCACCAGCATCCTTCACTGACACCACCTCATCTTCACTACGGCTGTGTAGCCTGGGAATCCTCCCCCTGCATTAAGGCATTTGGTTAAGCTTCTAAATGATAGTGTGAAAAATCTCAGCTTTTGCTGTCAGTCCAGAAACAAAAGCACTCAAAATGGCTGCAGACAGCAAGTCGTTGCACTTTCTTTGATACTTAGGTTTATAATGATGTTTATTTATATTCCCTAAATTCAATGATTAGATAAAAACACAGTAAGACTAAAGCAGTGGTATTCATACCACTCATCTGACTCAAGTGAATCTGGAGTGTAGATTAAATTGTGTGCAGTATATTCAGAATATTAGAGTGAGAATAATTTATTAAGTAACAGCTTATTTTTCTAAGGGCTTTCAAATTCATGTGCGCTCTCAAGATTGCTTTGTAATTCTCTGTCCATCACCAAACTTCCAAACAGGTTTCACAGCCTTGATTTATTACAATGTTTTTCAATGAGTTTCCAAGATACATTATGGGGTCAGTGCATTGGATATCAGTTGTCTACTTGTGGCTCAAATCTCTCCAGTTTAGTCACCCACTATGCTTTGATCTTGGCACACACTGACACTTGTCAAAAGACTACTTAAAAGTCACACGTATTAGCTGCAGAAGATGCCTTTCTAGTATCTCTTGCTACAAAATGACATGACAGCATCAAGGCAATTTGTGAGGGACTGATCTCAAGGTGGTGTGCGGCAGCCTCTGAAAATTATATCTGTGTGTTGTCAGGATATAATCCTACCTCTAGCAGCATCCTTGAAAATTTTGCTCCTGCATACTCCTAAGTTGGTGCACTCAAGCAAGGGACTCTGGCCAGACCCTGCTGCCTGGTTGTGACCCAGACTCATGAAAATCCATTTCTTACAGCCTTATATGCAAAACCATGCTATGCTGGGGAACACAAATGAAACAATCTTTTTAAGAATCAGTCACAGTATGGAACACTGGAACAGTTTCCCCAGGGAAGAGGTAGCAGGACCAAGCCTGACAAAGTTCAAGAAGTGTTTGGACAATATTCTTGGACATGTGGTGTGTCTCTTGGAGATGGTTCTGTACAAGGCTAGGAGTAGAACTTGATGATCATTATGGGTCCTTTCAAACTCAAATTCTACAGTTCTGTGACACTGTGACAGACAGTGAGGGACAGCTCTTTTTGGCAGGGGCAAAAAAAAAAAACCAAAACAAAAACAAAAAACCCCCAAAAAACCCAGGGCACTACCTACTACCAGAACTTCTTGACTTCCACTTTAGCATACCTCTAACCCTTCCCAAAGCCAAGATTCATAGCTCTGCAGTGCTCATTTTTCTCCTGAAATAGAGGTCCCCATTCCTAATACTGTTTGCACAAATCTTCCTGGACCTTTCTTGTTGCTGTTATTTATCAGGCAACAAAGAAAAATAAAGGTCTCATTCCTTATCCGTCTTCCTAGGACTTCAGTCCTTTTAGATCTTTTTAATAGTAACTCCTAACAGCAGTTTTGCTAACTGAAGTAATTTTCAGTTTGGGGTTCTTTTGCTAGAAGAATAGAAGGATACTGTAGTGATGCCTGTGGTTTGCTTTCTTGCATAACCATTTATCATTTGCATTTTATGATCTTTTTGATTAGTGATTTATTCTATTTTGCTTGTAAAAAAGTTGCAGCAGTTTCCAGATTTCATTCCCTATATGCCATTAAATGTCATTCTGGCTTTCCATTTCTCTGCCTGATAATGATGGATTATTGTAGCAAAGCCTCATAGTGAATTAATGCATTGGCCATATTGGCTTGTAATTCTTAACAGGCCTGTAAATGGAACAATCTTATGTTTCAAGACTTTATGAGTGACAGGATATTTTTAAACATCATGTAGTCTATGAAATAGTATGTATGTGATTTTAATAAAGCCATTATACTGAACTACAACATTTTCCTGATAGGTCCTTTCCAACTCAGCACATTCTATAATTCTATGATCCTGATTCTGACTAGTCAATTCCTTTTCTTCTTTCTGGAAACATACAATAAAAACTCATGTTTCTGAAGATTTTAGTCCTCAATAGTAAAGGAACTGTTGCTTTTGGTGGTCATGAAGAATATTTGTTATTGTACAGGATGGAAAGAAGAAGCAGATCTCTTTCCTCAAAGTGCTGTCAGATCTCAGCCAGATGTGATAGAAGTTCAGTTCTTTGAAAGCCACCTATGAACAGCAATGGCCTCATTACATTTTTCTGCAAGGAAATACATTAATCTCTCTGTGTGGCTGTAACCCCAGTCTTTCACTCAGGTCTGCACACTGGGCTGACTTGTTTCCTGTGTGCAGCTCAGCTCACCAGGTGCAGCACCAAGTACCAGGGTCAGGCATTCTCAATGCTTTTATATTTTAATCCATTTCCCATGTAAACCTTTTTATCCTAGTGTCCTCTAGCAGGTAGAGTGCTAATTACCTTTAAAGTCAGAGTTTTGGGTTCCCACTGGCTGTCTCATGAACGCTCGCTGTATGTCACTTGGAGCCATCTGTCACTAGGTCTGGCAGAGCAGGACGAGAGCAGACCCACTGAGAGCCACGGGCTGAACAGGGTGGTGCAGGGCTTGCACCTACAGGCAGGTGACACTCCAGAGGCACTTCTGGAATTCCTGTCACCCCCCCAGCAGCAGCAGGAGCAGCAATGCTGTTGGACCCTCCTGTTTCCCTGGCAGGAGAGGCTGGCCCTTCATCCTTGTTAAACTCAGGAGTCTGAAGCCAGCTTCATCCTCCCCATAGGCAAGCCGTGACTCATTATGCATAATTGAAACCATTCTAAGAACTATAGAGTTGCAATGAGAAGTAGCCTGAAATATTTTACCAGTCACAGTAAATGCACTTTTTTTAAGTGGTCCACCCAATAATTTTGAAATTTTGTTTGCTGTAACCAAACTGATTCTTGGGGACAGGTTGTTCTCAAGGCTTGGCTCATTAATTTAATTTCATGGAAAAAAAATGGCATATCACATTTCATAAAAAGAGAAAATTGCTTTCAAATCTACTTTTGAACCTATTGCTTAACTAAGGAAATATTTGTGGGAAAGTATTTCTTGAGACCTAGCACTTTCCCTCTAGGCCCAGCAAAATCCCATCAGAGCTGATGTCACTCTGAGTTGATAAAGTGCCTGTTCAGTCATGCAGCTACAGACCCATCACTGAAGTGCTCCTATCACTGGGTAGATCTCTGCACCATCTTCTTTAATCCTGCCTCACTGGAGTGAAATCTGCTTTGCAGGGAGCACTTCATTTCTAGTGGCTCTTCTTTGCTTGGTGCTAGATACAAAGGATAAAGGACAAGGGACACCATGAAGGGATACTGCCCAAATCCTGCTCTGGCCAGGCACGAACTGAGAATTTGACAGGTTTTCTGGTAGATGTTAACTACTGCAATTCATAGCAAACTCAGAGAAACTGAAATAACAGTCTTCTACTTTTAAAATGCTCTCAGGGGACAGTGAAGACCAGTGTCCATAGCTGTGTGTCAGTCAGTGGCTCTCTGTAATGCCTCTCCAGCATCACAATCAATGGGCTATTTCAGGGCTGCAGAGCCATGCTCATACAACAGCCCACATGTGGGCTCACATTTCCCCAGCTACTGTGCCAAGGCAATCTTGAATTTCAGGCACAATGTATCAAGACCTTATTTCTGGAGTTGAAAAGTCTTAGTTATTTTTTATAACTTAACATCCCCTTGGAGCAGGAGTTTCTGAATACCCTTGAAAAAATCTAAATAAAACCATGTGATGAAATATAGAGGAACAAATGTGATAGAAAGAAAAAGAGAAATTACTACAACCTTGAATTTGATACACAGAAAAAATGCCAAACAATACTTACTATATCATAAGGAGTAGAAAATAAGAATATATTTATTTATATATTTGACATGTTACCATATGTATTTATCTCTATGTTATACATAAAAGGTTCCAAGATGACCAAGTCATGGAATTACCAAGCATACAGCAGTTACAAAAACATACAGGGAGAATCATATTGCAGAGCTGTATTTGTTTCTATACTGTGCTCCCCAGTGCTCCAGGCTTTTGACTGTGCTCTGGTTCAGTTGAATGCTATATCCACACACAGCCAAAGCAAATAAATCAAGCTGGGCCCAAGCTGCTTGTACAGAACCATCTGGAAGTCTCCTGAAGGTGTTCCCTTGTGGTCCTTTTCTGCTCTGGCTGTGTGCCAGGATACAAAGGATTACTGGGCAGCTCACCTGCACTTCATGACATGGCACCTGAGCACATACCTCCTGCAGACCACACCTGACCCTGCACAAAGCCAATTTATGTTTTCTCATCTGCAGAAAATTGAGCTGAAGACTGGATAAACTGTCTGTTAGTAATCATATCTGAACTGTATGACAAAATGCAATAACATCTTCTCTATTGATAGGCACCAGAGGCAGAGATGGAGCTATTTGGAGGGTTTAGGTTTCAAAAATGTTGATACTTGCTAATAACAATTTTATTGCTTACTTTCCCATGCTTGCCTCTGTCGACACAAAAGTCAAAAAATAACCTTGAACTCCTGGTAGCCTGTCTTTTGCAAGGATATTGAATATAAAGAAGCACATACTAAATCTCAGATGTAATGTAGCTCTAGCCCAGGTCCTAATCTTCTGAAGAATCAAATAGTTTTGAGATGAGAAATGCCACTTTCTAACTGAGCATGAAACTGCAGGTTTGAGTCCTTGATAAAATGTGACTATCCAGGTGTGTCAACATTTCGCCTCTGCCTGAGGCAGGACCTATCAGTTCACAGTATCACAGCTGCCTGACTCACTTGCCTAGGCAATAATATGTGTCATATCTGATTTAGCTGACATTCACAGTCACGTTTCTGCTTCACTGCTTTGGACAGGAAACAGGATACCTTTGAATAGAAATTATGACTTGTAGTAATACATCTTTGCAGTTATTTGGCAATTTTAATACACAGTGTCAACAAAATTCTGTAGTATACAGGACAGAAAAAATAATGTCTTGTTTTCTCAAAGTTTGAACTGCATAAAATGAATCTTTCATGAGAGTTTCTAAGGTGTCTCTCACCATGGTGTGTCAGCATAATTTAGGAATTATGACATAGGAATGAACTAAACTAAAACCATCTCACAAACTGACAACTAATGGCTTCACATTGGCAATACCCACCATCAGACATTTAATATCACCAGAACAGTCTCAACCAAGTTTACCAGAAACGTTGCAAACTCTCCATCCTGCAGTCTGGAGTTTCTCAAATAAAATAAAATAAAATAAACCTGAGCAAACAATAATTCAATAGGGTGAATTTACATCTCATTATGAGTCCAACCTGGGTGTATTTTAGCAGTTTTCTTTAAAGGAGGCATTGGTATTAATACCCACACCATGAAAGACTTGCTCCCTCTATCTGTTATAGAAAAAATGATGCTCACAGGATATTAGGAGCTCTGACCACTACAGAAACCTGTTAAATAATCCTATTTACAAAATTATAAAGAAGATAGCAAAGACTTTCAATTTATTTTTTAGGTGAACACAAATCTGGGAGCACAGGAAGATAAGATTGATCTCAAGATGCCTCAGAGCACTTGGTTTAGAAATTTTATTTTTCATAGAATGGTTTGGATTGGAAAGGGCCCTAAGGGGCATCTAGCTCCAACTCCCCTGCCATGAGCAGGGATACCTTCCACTAGACCTGGTTGCTCAAAGGCCCATCCAATCTGGTCTTGAACACTAACAGGGGTAGGACATCCATGACTTCACTGGGTAACTTGTAACAGTGACTCATCACCCTCAACATTAAGAATTTCTTCCTAATATCTAATGTAAAACCTACTTTCTTTCAGTGTGAAGGCATTACTCCTTAATACTACCTGTCTCTTAAGGAAGTCCCTCTCCATCTTCCTTGCTGGCCTCTTTAGGTACTGGACAGTGATCAAAGGAGTCCCTGGAGCCTTCTTGTCTCCAGGCTGAACAGTCCCAAGTTTCTCAGCCTGTCCACCTGTCCTCATAGGAGAGGTTCTCCAACCTTCTGATCATCCTCAGGACTCCCTCTGGACTCACTCCAACAGGTCTGTGTCCTTCCTGTGCTGGGGACCCCACAGCTGGACACAGCCCTGCAGGTGGGCTCTCACAGGGGCAGAGGGGAGCGGCAGAATCCCCTCCCTTGACCTGCTGCTCATGCTGCTTTGATGCAGCCCAGGACAGGTTTGGCTGCCAGGACTGCAGGAGCACTCTGCCAGCTCATGTTGTGCTTCTAATCTGCCAACACTCCAAGTCCTTCTCCTCAGGCTTGCTTTCAATCCATGCTCCCCCCCACCTGTATTGTACTTGGGGCTGCCCCAACCCAGGTGCAGGACCCTGCTCGTGGCCTTTCTACTTCATGAAGTTGGCACAGCCTCTCAGGTGGTGGTGGCTTGGTGTCAAAGGGAAACTTGCTGCAGATGCACTGGGTCCCACTGTCCATGCCACCCACAAAGAGGCTGAACAGTGCCAGTCCCAATACCAACTGCTGAGAATAGCACTTGCCACTGCCTCTACTTGGACATTTAGTAGCTTCTATCTTCTTTTTAATGGTAAGTGAACAAAACAGTCTGAGAAGAAAGGGTTGGAATGAAGGTCTCCTTGGTATGAACCTAATGCTGTTGGCAGTATTTCAGCATGACTTAAGCAGGACTGAATATCTAAGATGCTCATTTGAATTTAGATGATATCTGCATATTTAAACTTCTAAAGGTTGAACAAAGAATAGAAGGCAAGTCTTCCTCCTCTGGGGTGTGCACCACTAGGTCAGTGTCAGGCACAACCCAGCATTTTAAAAACAGTCATTCATCTAAATCCAAACCCCTGATTTAGACCTCAAAGTGCAGGAAATGCATTGGACTTACCAGTGACAGTCTCACTGAGACACCTAATCCATAATCCAGGGGACAGATGGACAAACTCTTTCCTGTCTCTTGGTCAGATAAGATATCTGCCCACCAACTGAATCTGCTGAGACTGTTTTAGATAATTAATTTCCCAGCTATGATATAAACATAGATGCTTGGCACTGGAAAATTCTGCTGTGAAAGTGGGACAGATACAATTCAGGAAGATCTTAGCTAAGCCAACAAACAATAGCAGAAAAAAAATGAAAGCTGCTTGGCTACAATGCAGATCTTAATGCTAAGGCTCCTTCAACCAGAAGTCACACTTAGGCTCCTGGAACACATCTCTCAAACTTAGTGTCAAGATATATGTGGGCTTTTTTATTCCCCTATACTTCTGCTCAGCATCCAAACTTGGATGCAGATGTGTTTTCATTATGTTGGACTCCTTTCCATTTGCTTTCCAAGCTTTGTCTTCTTTTCTGCATTGAGTTCAGCCAAAATCCACCATAAGTTACAGTGTTATCAGCTGGGGAAAAGTCGTATGGTGTAAATGTGTTGATGGTTCTGGTGACTGTATCACATTACAAATCAATTTGCTTCGCTTGGAGTTGAAAAATTATACCATCAAGTCAAAAACCACTACTGTCAAACACATCCTTGAGAGGCACATAAATTTCCTGTGCACTTTTACAATGTTCTTAGCCACAAAATTATTTCAAACAATGGTAAGCACATTTTGCATCTTACATGGCACTTCAGTAAGATGCTAATTATTTGTCACAAACTCAGCCTTCAGACTTTTGTGCCATTTTTTGTTCACAACTGCAAAGCTGGTCACAGTCCACCAGCAGTGGGGCTGTGGCAGATAACGTCACTGCAGTAAACTCATTATTTTGTATTTTCCTTCAGCCTCTGTGAGGTACTTACCTATCACCTTCCACTGTAATCCATACCCTGTCTACAAAAGCAAGGAACTCTCTGCTTTTTATTACTTTGTATTTCTTCACAGTGCCTAAATTTGCTCTTGGTCATAGACTAGGTCCTGCTCATTTTCCCACATTCTACCCAAGTTTCAGCGTCAGAAACAAATGCATAGCGTGCTTTTTCTGTTTCTTTGAATTTAAGCATTTTCTGAACAAAAATACTCGTACTGTGCCTCAGAAAGTTTTGTACCTGGCATTTACAGCTGGCTTCCTGTACAAATTTCAGTGGCACCCAGGGCTGCTGGGGCTGCAGACCTAGGAAAGGGCAACATGCATTTAGCCTGGTGTGGCTACATAGGAGGGCTAAACAAGCTGTTTAAGATAGCTGCCACAACACATGGAACCTCCTGAAGGCAATTATCTTTGCTAAAACTGTGCCTTTGTTTCCCTACCACCATACTGTAAAGGAACATGAACCTTCTGAAATATCAACAATAAAAGTTTCTAGGTCTCTCCTTGCACCCCCATGGTAAATGAGGGACATGGAATTATTATAACAGATTTCCAATTAATAGTTTTACCAAAATCTCTTACAGGCTTTAGAAATTCTCTTTCCACTATGGACAACATGACAAATTGACTGAAGTTTACTTCTCCCTGTTCCTATTTCTCTGCCAAATGTAAGCTCTGTGATATACACTAAGGACATCTGAGAAATGCTTAGCAGTATTATCATATGTTTGCATGATCCCTTAGGAAAAAAACTGAAATATATGTTATAATGTAGTCCTTTAACATTTCATGAACATATTCTTCAGGGAAAATACACACCAGTATGTTCATTCATTTAACTTTTTTTATTCCTCAACCATTTAACACAGTTAAAAGCACCACTGTACAAACTACGTATGTACAAACTTCCACAAGTGGTGAAACAGCCGTAAGAAAACTTTGTTCCCTTTCCAGCTATGTCTATAAAAGTTCTCTACAGGCAGGATTAACAGAACTGATTAAAGTTCTTCCACTTAAATCTGCCCTTTGTGCTTTGGCATACAGTTATAATTTGGGTCTGGGTTTGTCAGACAAAGGGGTTGTACATATCCTGGCCCTTTATGTGAGCCTGGTATGCCCAGACACAAAAGGAAAATGGGAAATTTGGGGAAATTAATGTCTATATTCTCATGAAGAAATTGTGAAATTCTGAGCAAAGTTTTTCTCCCTTCCTGTCTTGTTAGTTTATCTGGTATAATCAAATGAAGAACAACTGCATAAAGAAGCTTGTATAACTTTCCAAATGGGGGGGGGGGAATCTCAAAGTCCAGGATGAATTTGTAACATCTGCAACAATCCAAACAGGCCAGGCATAAGCTGAAAGGAAGGCCATGGAATGATTTACAATGTCACATTGCTGCTGCAGAGGACAAAGAAAGCATGTCCCAGCAGGTGGCATTGTGGAGATAGGAGGTCACAGGTTTCTGCTGGCATTCTGGTGGACTCCAGAGGGGAGTTTGCTAACAGTCCATGTCAAACAGGAGATCCCAGGCAGGTCACAGAGCCTGAAATGGAAGCTTAGCAGCATGCCTGCACTATCAGGAATCACAATGAAAGCACAGTCTTTTATAAAAGCTCTGCCCCAGCCTGGCAGTGAGCTGGCTGGACTCGGAATTTGTTATTCCTGCTGATAGCAGCCATTCTCCAAGCAGCAGTGGGAAGCCTGTGGGAGCTCACTCGTGCTTCCCAGGTGGTCCTCTGAGCTGTTTGTGGTGCAGTGGTGAAGCATCAGATAATCTTCAAGCTATGGCACTTCCCACTGGTGGAAGGTCAGGTGGGGATTGTTTTGGGGAATTCAGAAAGCCATTTGCTAACTACATTTGTCAGTAATTTACAAATTTACATTTGTAAATTTCCCCTGAGGCATGCTTTTTAAAAATGCCACAACTTTACAAGACGCGATAAAGTTATCACCAAACAGAATCCAGCTGCAACAGTATGCCCAGAGATGTAGCACAGCATGGGCTGCAGGCACCAAACACAAGCAAAATACTTGGACCTGTGTACCATTATAGCAGTGTAGCCAAAAGTATAAATGAATATAAATTAACAGCTGCAGCCATTTGTCCTAAACAAACGATATTCCACTGAATTATTAGCTGTTCAAGTGGAAAAGCTGTAACAGCTACAAGGATAAGATGAGATTGATACAAAAAAATAGGCTGGAAGAAGAAGACTATCAGGATGTGGATTTTACCCTTTCCTTTATAAACATAGGCGTGTTACAGCAGGAAAAGTGAGAATGGCACCTTCATACACAGAGTCCCACTCAGTATATGTGAGATGGGAGTGATGTTTTTTGTAGCAGTACTGCAAGGCAAAATTTAATTTGCTGGGGAAATTACAGGAAATTACTAAAAGTTTTCATTCTTTATAGGTAATTATGTTTTAGTTCTACCTTCGTGATTTGGAGTAGGTTTTACTTTTCACTGGAAACTCTGCGGTTAATGTTCCCACTCTGATTAAAAAAAATTACATTGGAAAGTAAATAAATAAGTGGAGTCTTGTTTAAGTATACACTGAAGTATCACAGGGAGACTGTTCCCTGTGATTAATGAGTTTTGGCCTGCTGAATAATTCCATTAAACCACTTATCAGCACAATTCGCTGTCACTTTTCTCAGCACTGGTTTCAGATGCATATGCAAACTAATTGCCATGTAGAACAACAGCATGTGGCGCAGCAACTGAGACTGTCTAATCCAATTCAGAAATTTCCATCTAGTTTTTACATGTAATTTTTAAAGGAAAATCTCACTGTCATGAAAACCTTTCAAGTCATATGGAAAGTGTGTTTAGAAAACTATAAGAACTTCTTAACCCATTTTTTTGCATAAGAAATAAAAAAAATTGAAAAGTATCCTGTACCCACTATATGGAAAAGAGGAAATTAAATATTGGCCACAAGACATTTTTTACAGTTTTATTGAAGTAAGAGTTTTAACAATGTGTTTAACTATGTAACACGTTCAGCAATTGTTAGCATGAAGCTCCTGCTTTTCTGTAGAGCATTTGCTACCCCCACTTGAGAAGCCTCCACATTACAGGGGGTGTAAATGTTCCTTTTATATTTAAATTATGCTTATTAAACGCTTCAGAATTGCCAGGAGAGCCATTGTGATGAAAACCCTCTTATATATTTTTCCAAGAAGATTTACAACCTGCATTAGACACAGCACTCAGCCATAAAATCAAGAGAAATGTGCAGACCTGACACACTTCCTCTGTGCAACAGAAATTAAAATATATATCCCATGGATGTTGTCATAGTAACATGTGGGAAACATTAAAAGAAGTTAACATGATGAACAGGTATAATTTATATTTCTCTAAAATCTTACCCCACACATCGCTCATAAATCATCCAGCCTGAGTCTGCATTACAGAGTTGTTCAACTTTCCATCCTCTAGTCACATTGTTCCAACTCACAACATAAGTGCTGGAAAAATGGCTCAGCATCAACTGCTTATTACAATCTGCTCAGTAATAGAGATATACAAATTTAAAAGCAAAACCAAGAAGGTTGATACCAGTTTTATGGTATTCACATGCATCTGCAAGGGAGCTCCTGCAAGAGGGGAACTCAAAACCTGCAGCTCTTGAAGTCTAGGTGAGCTAATATTTCCCAAATTAGCTAAATGATTGGTTCCTTTAGAAAGCCTTGGTCTAATTAGCTGTTCAAGACTTTCCTATTTCATGAAAGCCCTGTGGTTTATCCACCTGGAAAATGAAAATAAAAAATTAGCAAAATGACCTTTAGCCTCACCTTATAGGGAGTTCCATATGGTCCTATAAGTTCAAAATCAGTACACTGACAGGATCAGGCTGGCGTCTGTAATGGTCCCCCTTGAAAATAAAAGTCTACTTCCTATTTTTGTGCCCAAAATCATTTAGTCCAATTTAATTTCAATGTATTTTATAGTCTATATTGACAGTAAAATAACTTTATACAGTAACTTTACATTAAAACTACTTCCTAGACTATCAAGTGAATAAAATATTTAAAAATATCCAGCCATTATTTTCCAGGGTGTAACAGTTCTAAAAATCAGTAAAGCACTGGACTCACATATACAGAAGTATTTAAACTACTTTGTAGCAGATACTTTGCATATTATGTGATGTGTAATAACAGCTATGACCTTTTTTTCAGTTTTTAAATCACTATGGGGTTAAAAAAAATGAAGAAAATAATACCACCAGAGATACAGGGAAGTATTATAAAAGGTCTTCCTTAATCCAGCTGAAGTCTGGATGAAGCCAGTTCAAAGCTGGCCTGAGAATCCAAATTCTACTCAACCAGTTTGAGTTGAGGTCATTTTTCAGAAACAGAAGGGATGTGGGCAGTGGGAAAGGCTCTGGGCCAAGCTCCATTGGAGTGAGTGGCACAGTGTGGAATATCTGCAACAGGGAAATGCTGTGGAGCTGCTGAGCAGGCAGCCCAAGGGAAGCTGAGGACAGCCCAGGCAGATACGGGGTCAGGAGAGCTGGTAGTGGAGTCACACCAGTTTTGGCCCAGTGACATTTGAGGGATTTACAGCAAGCTGTGTAGTGAGCTCAGGTATGATTTTGCAAGGAAAGAAGACCCCCCTGAATTTTCTTTAAAATGGGAGAGGACAGGGCAGTCCTACAAATTCATCCAGAGCAACACAGGTTATGCTGCTGCTCGCTCGTGGTGCCTGTGGCACTCAGCGTGTCCTGAATGCACAGATGCCCCACAAGCCACCCCAGGGTTTTCTGAGGGTTCACCTGAATTGGGTGGGAATGTAAACATTGACCTCTTGTGCAGAAATCCACAGTGATCAGATCAAGATCTGTTCCATGTAATGTCTTTTCTACAATAGTGGCCATCTGCAAATATTTGTGGCCATCAGCAAAGAAATGTTTATGGATATAGGAGTTTAGGAGTATAAGAAGGATACTCAGAAAGATACTCCCTATATTGCAGTGGTCCATTTTCTGAGTAAAACCTTAGTATTCTTGAAGACATTTTAGCTTAAAGTTGTAATATTTAATGTGACTGAATATCTTCAGATTACCTTAAAAGCCAATTTCTCATAGAATATAAGGATTGCAAGAACAAGTCAAGGAATATTTTTGAAAAAATCCTGAGCAAGGTATCTCAGGCTTTTTAACATAAGTTTAACATAACTTTGGTCTTTCCAAACAAAGCCTATACTAAAATAATCTGTAAAGTAATTTTGCCATTAAATTGCTACACTTCTCAACAGGGAGACCTGTATTTCTCTTCACTATCTTCTTTGGAAGTTTACAATATAAATTACTTCTACTGGCTCAGTGTATTAAAAAAAAAAAAAAAAAAAAAGTAATTATGACCCTTCCTTATGCTTTTCAGTAGTATCTAATATGACTAATTTTGTCGAAAATCTTTCACAAAGGATTACTCATGCTGTGGGAGCACATAGTTCTGCTGGGTTTTTGTGGTTTTTTTTGATTGAGTTCTTTATGCAAATGCCTCTGAAGAATATAACACTTCACACAATGTTTCATACAAAAGTACAAGCTTGTAATGTGCTGCTTGACCTATGCTCTCCCAAAGACCCATCTTTTCCTGGCAATCCATACTGAAATAAAATTATTTCCTGTGAATTTAATTATGCTGAAAGCAATTAGCCACAGCACTTTTCTACCTATAAAGATGAAAATCCTCGAAGGCTACATCACATACACATGATGTAAACCATTAAGCTATACTAATTTATATCATCTAAACTGCTTTGCTCTGTTTCGAATGCTTACATCCATTTTCAACAGGTTTACCACTCTCTTTTGTTTTTCCATCAGAAAGAAACAGAATTATGAAATTCTAATTTTCATTCAGCTGGATATGTTAGAAAAAAATAGTGAAATGTAAGCCATCTAATCACTGGGATCTTACTCCTTGTTGCAAAGAAACCACAGAGTTTGGAGAATGTCCAGCCTTAAAATTAATGACTGAGTGTGACCCACAGAGAAATAACTTTAACCACAATTTGGCTAGACCTTAAAGTCTGCATTTTTATTGGTTTTGGCATCTACAACCTTATTTCTAATGGATTCACATCCCTTGAGATAAGCAGTGAAAGAAAGGTGGATCATCCTAAACTTGAATGTTTTGTGCTCTCTCTGCTTTCTTTTCTGAGATTTCAATAGCAATAATTACAGTGTAAGCAGAAAAGTCAATTGTCTTACAGTCTGACAGGACTTGGGTTTGTCCCAGGATGTGAGTCCTTCTGCTAAGAAGAAATTACATTCAAATGGGACTTGTTCCAACACTGACAACAGCCGTGGGATCAACTCCGTAATGGTTTTTGGCACTCCCTTCCCTTGAACGTGACTCGTGTAAGCTCAAAGGTCCTGTTGAACACAAGACAATCAGTACCTTCAGCAGCCGTGGAAATTAATCAGATGTAAATTAAGAAATCAGAGTAGTATAGAACAAGTAATCTGGTGAAGCCTTGACCTTCTCTTCCAGATGGACAGTGATGATGAGAAGGTGATAACTGCAGGTAACCACCATGCTTTGTTTTCTACATCATTTTACATAGCAACATGATCATGAAAAGGTCAAGGAGACCTTTGAGACCAGTACCTGACCCAAGAGAAATGGACTGCAACCACTGAAACAACTCCCAGGGAGATCAGTGGACTTCTTCAGCAAACCTGGAACTGGATGGATGAAGTTTTTTCTTTCTCTACATGCAAAACAAAAGGCTTGGTGCTAACAGGACAGTTGCCGAGGCATATGCGTGTCGTTCCCATTCTTTAGGTGGAATTCCTAAGATTCCTAGAAGCTTTCAAAGTTTTATTAGTAAATTATATACTTGGCATGAAAATTGGTATGTTAGTCCCTTATCTTCTAAAATAAGGAAATAATATCATGAACTAGCAACCCATGGCTTGCCTTGTACTTTCTGGTGAGAAACAGGCATTTTAATGCAACATTCATTGATTCAGATGACAGTTTAGGATGAGATACAAAAAAAAATTTACTATTTATAAGTGCTGCTTATTACAAATTCCTATTTAATACTGCCTTTAATACATCAATACATAAAGAAAATCAGACCGTGATCTGTACTTACATTCATCTGACATACTCACATACATCTCTGTTGGGTTTAAAGAATCTCCCCCAGATTTCCCAGCAGTTGTTTTGGGTAAATTTTAGAAAATACATCTGGAAAACAGGCTCTTTTAGATCTGCTTTTCACCAGCAGGGAAGTCATGAAAGTTGTAGGCAGGGGGTTAGAGTGACTAGGAAGGATTAGGGGGTCTCATGTATAAGACACATAGGATAAAATCCTTCAAGAAAAATCAGCAGAATAAATTCAGGAAGCTGGTAGTTAACATTCTATAGGAATACCTGTAAAGGAAAGAAAAAATTAGAAGCATTGTAATAAAGTATCCTGAAGCAAAGACAAAAGCAGAAAAAGCAAAGGAAACAGAAGAGACACTCAACTGAATCAGTTCTCAATAACTTGAAGTATGAAGAGGAACCAAACAGCAAAGCATAGCTCAAACAGCTAAAGACAAGGACAGAGCACAAGCACACAGAGCACGAAAATAAACACAGATGCAACTAGGATAAGAAGAAATATGTATCTATTAGATAGTCTGAGGAAGATAATGGAAATGGTATTTCTACCCTCAGTAAAAAGGAAAAGCCAGAAACAGAAAGCACCAGGAAACAATATCTGTATGGCCTGACCTGCACAGCTGGTCAACTCTAAACCACTGCAACCCACCTGGTGACAGATTAAAGAAAGAGCAAATCAGAGAGAACTCAGATAACTGAATATTACCTAAAAGAATTCGGTTCACCTAAGTTATGAATGATTAGGGAGGAACACACACGCTTGATCTGTGCTTGGAGCTGACCCATCACACAGAACCTGCGGCCTCAGAGACTCCATGGGTTGGTCAGGTTGAGCTGTGAGCCCAAAACTTCAGAGAGCTAACCTGAGAAATACACCAACCCTCCTGCTTCTTCTTATCAAATACCCAAGAGGAAAAGTATGTTAGTTTTGATTCTTCTGGTTAGTTTTACCTTGGTTCAAAAATTCAAAGTCAAGTAGTACTTAGAAATATAAAATATCACTAAATATCTTTAATTTCTAGCAAGCTAATAAATTATTTATACCATCATATACATTCTAGAAAAGCTGTCTTCAAGATATATGTGTTAACTATCAATTTCAATATTGTTTATTGTTCAGAAATGTTTGGTCCTTGTGAATGTTGTCTTTAAACAGGAAGCACTTTGTTGCCTGTAACAAGTTCCTACTAAAAAGAATGCAAAACAAATGCTTTACCCATGCTAACTTGATACAGTGGGGTCTTTAAAAATCATATTTTCTTTTTTCTAGAATGTATTTTCTGAGCCTGCACTAGCCTTCTATCACATGCCCTTGCTAGAACAGGTCAGACAAGTTTTGTTGAAATTCCTTAAAAAAGCTCAGGTTTGACTGAAATCCTTCAGCTGAAACGCCTCAAGTTTCTTACGCTCTCGGCGGGCCTCAGGCACCTCTCCCACAGAAACTCACATGGCTTCAGAAAGGAGTGGCAAGGACTCAAGGCTTCTGCAGGAAGCTGGAGAGACTCAGGCTGCTGAATTCCCAGTCCAGCCCTCCAGAGCCAAGGCACAGGACTGTTCGCCCTTGGAGACCTTGGGGCCCCCCTGGGCCTCCAGGACAGGTGGGAGCCCCTTGGCCACAGCTCCCTGGAGCAGTGCCCCCAGGGTGAGACAGGGCAGGGCTGGGAATTTGGCTGCCTGAGGACCAGGGCGTCCTGGCTCCAGCCACAGGTCTCCACGTTCCACGTTCAGATTGCAGAACCAGAGTGCTGGAACTGGAAGCAGCTGCACAAGCTCTGCTGGTCCAACCCAGAAAAGAAAAACAATTCATTGATCTTTAAAGTTTCACAACCTACCATACCAGCCCTAAAATCAGAAGATGGTGCTCCAGGAACTAAGGAGTTTTTTATCCTGCTCAGGGAATTTGGAGGACAGTCAATCTGGAGACCTCTGGAGCCTGTGCATTCAACCAACACTCCTCTGCTGGCAGTTGGAAAAGAAGCAGAAACAACACTTTCACACCACAGGACCTCTGTGAGCAGTTTTTGGTTTCAAAGTTCCAGCTCATTTGATACTTTTGAGCAATGATTATTATTTTCTGCCAACTTGAAATTCTGTAATTTGTCCAACTCTGAATAAATCCAAATACCTGATGACTGAGGATATGTAAGTGCCAAAATATATCTAGACTGGTAATGATGGAGTCATTGTGAAGGCAGTGGATGGTGCCATGATCAGACAATCATGACTACTAATTTTCTTAAAGCAACAGATGGCGTATGGTAACCATTGGATGGTTACCATCCAATGGATGGATGGTAAAAATAAACTGGGGTCTTCAAAGGGCTCTGAAATTATTTAGATGCCTTTTTTCCACCCCTCTTTCACTTTTAGCATCTATTCCCAATATTAAGTGTCTAAATGGAAGCAGTAACCAAATTATGTGGCAGAGTTCATCTACAGCACAAACAGCAGGCAATTTAGATTACCAGTTTGGTTATTACTAACAGTGCAAAATTGCTGTAAATGAGGCAAAGTAAAAATACTTTCACAGACTTTCCCATTTTATTCCATTGCCTGCATTTATTTTGGAGATTAATTCTGCTGTGTTTATAGCTGAATCTTATGGATAATTGTATACTGCCAGCATTTAGTTTCATTATTTAGGCACAAATCCTTCTAGCACTTCTGCATAAGCATAATTTTATTCATTTTGAAGTTCTGTGAGATAATCCATTGTACATGGAAGAAAGCATATGAATAAATCTTCGTAGGATCAGAGCCTTAAGTTGTACAAGAAGAATTAGATGTTACAGTAATCTATTGCTGGTTCAGTGAATGCTAAGTTCTTCCCAAAATACCAGATGTGAGGAAGAATGCCCAAAGAACAAAGCAGACATGACATCACCTAATTGTCATTGTAGAAGTAACAGCATGCATGGAACATAATCCAAAACGTGGGAGATAGGGACAATTTGTTTTAATCTTTTTGCAAAACCAAAGTAAAACGAATGTAAACTGTGTAGCTAAATAGACTACTCATTAGCATCAAGTCCATTCTAAAACAATGGTAGATTGTTTAAAATCAAAATTCCTTCTCTTAAAAGTGAGTTTCAATTTCCCAAATAAAACCAGTTTATTCCAAGCCAGAATGCTGACCTTGTCCAGAGCAGGTCACACATGCTTTAGTGAACCAGCAGCCCAATTGCCCCCAGACAGCACCTCTTCACCCTCCTGACTAGGAGCAAAGGAAAATGTTCTTATTTAGAAGTCATGGGGTCACCTTGATTCCCTCTACAACCAACCTCAATTTCCTATTCATAATTTTTGCCCATCTAGTAATCACTGGAAGCATCAACACTTCCTGAAGACCAAGCTGAGCCCACCATAGGGGCTGAGCCCTGGATGCATAAGAGAGTTAGCCATGCTGCAAGTCTATCTCTCTGAACAAACAGTACAGGAAAATGCTTCATCTATTTCTAAATCCTAATTGAAATAAAAATATTTTTATTTGTCATTAGCCTTATCTGAGGATTTCAGAGGAGCCTGAGCAGGTTTCATGCTATTTGCTCTGAACAAATGGCAAAGTTGCCACTGAGTTCATGAGTGCAAGACCTGGCCTGAGGAACTTCTGTGCTGTGAATTACAAAGGAGCAATGAAGCTATTACCCCATATTTTTTTAAAAATGCTTCTCTTTTTCCTATTTTAATTAGGGAGTTGACCAACCTGTCTGGTGCACTTTTCTTAAATCCATTATTTAGTCACTTGATTACATAGCAAAAAGGTGAATAGTGAAACTGGTATTTTCCAGTTGAGATTTCAGTTTAACTTTCTTCTTTTTAAATTTTGCATAATTTGGCAATATTTCATAGCATTTTGGAGTTGAGAAATAAAAATACTGTTTTGTTGTGATAAGGAACATATCACTTGAAGACATAGGTATCCAAAGTTGTTTGTAGCTCTTTTAAGTTTTAAATAACAGGCCACAGTTAAAGTAGAGATTTAAATTACTAATAGAATTAGGGCACCAAGGGCTTAGCAACAGTCAGAATAAATTCTCTCAATAAATTGTGAGCAATGCAAAAGAGGTTTAAAGCTTTTATTCAAAAGATGCATTTGAAAAGATTTATTTATACTTGAAAGTTTAACCTCTATCATATTGATGTTGTTAATTTTTCTCACTTTGGAAAAACATTTATTCACTGCAATAAACAGTTAGAAGTTCACATGTATATGTATGTGATTACATTGAGGGCAAAGCTAATGTGCCTAGAGCTGGAATTACAATTCCAGCCTATAACCTGCTGGGCACATCTGCAGTGAGTTTGTGGAGGAAGATAACTATAATTCTGCCTGGGTGATTGCACCTGTATCAAGAGAAATATTTCTTCCCAGAGGCAGAGACAACCCACAGTCACCATCCCAAATCCTGGTCCCAGTTTGCACTCTCCTTGGACACCCAGGTGTCTAAGCCCTCAGACCTGATGGTCACCTTTCCTGCAAAAACACAACTGAATCTCAGGGAAACTTCTCAATGTGAAAGTCAAATTTTGTCCATTATTCTCATTCTTTAACTTTATGTCCTCCCAGAGGAATATTTTGCTGTCCAGCAGTGCCTCCCTCTGAGCACAACCTGGCCATAGGCGAGAGAGCACACACATCTGAGAGCTCCCATCCCCACAAAAAAGTGTTGCAGTAAACAGCTTTCACAGAGCTCCTGTGCTGTCTGTCCTAGTCAAGGGCTGTCTAAAATAGCAGCCTCCCATTCTGAGAATCATCTTCATTTCTTTTTGACTTGTTTTTTAATTTCCAAAAGTTTGCAGAGATGTTCCTGTTCTTTGGGGAAGAGGCCTGTGCATATGCAGCTGCTGTGAACCCATCACATCTGTAAAGGATTTTCTACCTCTGTTTAAATGAGCAATTTGGTTCTTTTGGGGATTCTCTGAAGTTAATAGGTGATTTATTAGTTACTTCAACAGCATCAGGATCAGGCTCTTGTCTTCAATCAGGCATGCCATCCATCTTCACATGAATGGGCTGACAGGAGAGGAATTGAAATTTCACAGTCTGTGATATATTTAGAGATTGTTTAGATTGCATTAGGCTATGCAAAATACTGTGCTGACCAAGATAATCATCCTTCAGATATTGATCTAACCCCTGTCTGCTCCAATTTGTTCTTCCAAATCACACTGCCTGCAGCTACCTACCACTATCTTAAAGTAATCTTGCAGTGACAATGCTGAGATTCTTGGACACTGAAACACAAGCTAATTTCAACAGTGAAGGATTGCATGTTCTAAGATGAAATGCTGAAAATCAGACAGAAATATCCCACCTTAGCCCACTAATACATAGTTTAGGTTTGGGGTGTAGGAAGGAGAATAGAAATCATACCTACAAGGCTATATAACACTACCTAGACTAGCTCTGAACAAATCAGTAAGAATGATCAGGGAATGTGCCAGATTCCCAAAACACTGTAAGAAGGGTAACATACATGTCCCCAACAGAGTTAAGATGTCCCCAGGAAACACTGTACTACCATGGCTGTCTTGCTTCCAGCACAGCATTCACTTGTTCCAACACAGCTCCAGAACCTCTGGGTGGTGCTGCCTTGCCATATTTTGATTTAGAAACGCTTCTAGACCTTTGCTGTGCTGGCTCTAAAAATATACAAATATATGGAACAGCTCCATAACTTGGATCTTCGTTACAGCCATGGATTTGGATTGCAACTCTAAGCACTTGGGATGGCTGCAAAGGGCACACCAAGTGAATGACTACCAGCAGCCTGGAAAACTGGGGATTTTGCCAGCAAGGCACAAGGTGGAAGAAGATCAACAGGACTCTTAAACCTTTGCCTTTTAGGTGTAAAACAGGCCTAGCAAAGAACTAACTGCAGAAAGAATTAACAAAGGATTTTGTCAGCTCTGTAAGTGCACTTCCTTCAGCAACAGAGATACAGATCACAAGACATGGAGCTAACACAGGACCTCAGTGAACAGTTCAAAGATGCTTAGAAAATTACATTCTGTTTGATTTCCACAAATGTGCTTTGACTAAAATGTTATGTGAATTCAAAGCACCCTTTGTCCAGAACTGAGAGAATGGAATTAAGGTGAACTGGTTTTTTTCTTCTAATACCTTACACACCACACAAAATAAACGTAAGACTCTATGAAAACTATACAGATTTGGGATTTTGCAGTATTGTAAGTTATTGCCCCCAGAGCAATAAGCTGCCTGATCCTTCTTCCTACAGTTTTCTGCTAATTCAAATAGCACTAGTCTCCTAAGCACTAATCTTGGGTTTTTTTAGAAATCAAGATTTTATGTTTAGCAGACCACATAAGAAACTAAGGATTTTTTTTTTTTTTAATTTAGTTCACGGTAGTCTCAGAAACAAGAAAATTCAGAGAGGCAGCCAGGCAGCAACAGGTTTTGGTGAAATATTACTAAGTTTTTACTGAGGTGCTGTGCTAGCTCCAGATCTTGTGATCCGAATTTCTTTGTTGCTGGAGGTGATGGAGTCTTTGCTGTCTTTTGGCCTCTTATTCCAGTTTGTGAAGTTCACGGTCCACATCAGCAGCACACACAGTGCAGCTCAGTGTTCCAGGTTCAATAGGCTTCATCAATAGATCATCAATACCTTTTGTTCCAAAAGCAGCAATATTCCCCCCAAACCCCTCAGCCTACTCCTATCCAGCATAATTTTAAACTATAAAACCATGTGTTCACAGTTTCTGTTTTCATGGATTCCATGCATAAGATATTCTGCCAAAACAAAGGGTTTTCTCTTAAAAGCCTTGCAAATCCATACAAAGCTACCAAATTTTCTTATAAAAAATAACATTCTCTCTTGAACCATTCCTCTCTAAATTATCAATGGCTAGACAATTTTCATCAAATCTTCTAAGAGACATCTGTTTAGCTTCTACATCTTCACAAAACAGTGGCAAGGAGGGAATATTCAGACAATCCTTTATCTAGAAAAAGCAGCAAACTGTCTGTGTTAGGGTGAAGTAGATTTTAGAACACATTAATAACATTTTTAATAAGCCAAAAAAAGATCTAACTACAACACTGGTCCACATTAATTTTTGACTTTTTATGCAGGAAAAATTAATCCAAATCATTAATTTTGACATCAGAAAGAAATTTAAATGGAAGCCCAGAAAGTAATTTTAGAAGGATAAAACCTCGTATCAGTGATTCTGAAATTGGGGTTTAATTATATGCTATATTTTCCAAGTATACTCACAGTATCTCACTTCTGATATTATTGGTTCTTAGATTTTGCAGTAATGTAACTAATTCCAAGAATTTTCTTCATTGGTTTATGTATTATTAAGTTACATATTTGAGATAACTGTAGCATAAAGTTTTAATTGCATGTATTAAAGAAAGTGTGTTATTGGAATGTAATTTAGGAGTTTGCTACTGCTAAACAGATGGGATGCCTGAGGTCATTAAGCTGTGACAGGAGAGGCAGATATGGACTGAGATGAGATGAGAAGAGAAGCTGAAAATATGCAAACACCTCCAATTTAGCAATAAAGATGACATAACAATGACAATTATCTTTCTCCTAACTTGAGCTTTAGATGGGTTGGTTGTTGTTTTGCTTTGTTCTTGTACCATTCAGCTGTCAGAGTGCTGAATAGCAAACAGGCATCATCCTTCCTCAAAGACTGTTTGATATCAGAAATGGATCTTGGTCTATAGGAAAAGGTCCAGAACTTCTGCATGTGACTAAGAGAGTCAGAGTATACTCAAATACTCTTGGGATGATCAGCATGGAAGTTTCATGCTGGGGAGCTCCACAAGGCTTGGGCCAAAGATTTTGGAATTGCTGTCACTCCTTGCCTGTACCCACTCCATCGGCCACCTTCATGTGATTTCATACAAAGGATCCAACATCCACCTCCTGCCACTGCCTGCCCAGAGTAAAACCAGACCCAGCTCCTCTCACTGACTCTTCAGGCATGCTCAGGAGCTAAAACCTGTCATCTCCTGTCCCCAGATCTGACAGAAAGCAGGTGCCTGCCTAATTCTGCCTCCCTGTGGGCTCCAGCTGCAGCATCCTTCACTGCTCACAGCCAGCTCACCGCTCCTCTAAACACACAGATAACACTCCATGCCACGGTGAGGCCTCCTTTCCCTGGAAGCAAGCACAAAGACGCAAAAAGTGTTTAAAGTCTCCAGGAAGTCACACCAGAGCCTTTCTGAGCCATGACCTAAGTGGCAGAGAGGAGAGGGCATTGCAAGTCGGTGAGGCACAGAGCCACACTTGTCCTTGGTGGGAGCACAGCTGGGCCAGGGGTTGAGGGACTGTGAGCAGAAGCTGGGAGAGAGAAGAGGATGTAGCAGGTCCCCAAATCATGGTATGACCATATCATAGACTCAACCCATCCACATGTGGGTAAAGTGCCACCACACAAGGCCCAGCTGAATGGAGAAGGGAGGTTGGGTTTAGGAGTTGGCATCCTTGGCTAGAGTAAAGAAAAAAGTACTCTGAAAAATCAGGGGCAGAGCTGAAGAGGTCAGCAGCCGCGGGCTGAAGCTGACAAATACAACCTTAGCTGGTCCCCGGGCTCGCAGGGAGGAGGCACATTCGAGGCCTGGCGGAGGCCTGTCCCAGCGCCGCGCTCGAAAGGCGGCGGGCACAGGACACACGCGTCCCACAGCAGCGGGACTGCTGCTCTCTTCCCACAAGAGGGCCCTACAGCCTCACTTTCCAGACTAAGGAATCTGGGATGTCGAAGGTTGGTGTATAACTAGTCCCACTCTGCCTGTAAGAGGCCACCGCGGGCTGTGGATTGTCATACACTCTGCACGAAACCAGCCCTGCCTGCTATAACTAGTCCCACTCTGCCTGTAAGAGGCCACCGCGGGCTGTGGATTGTCTGCACGAAACCAGCCCTGCCTGCTACGAAGGTGTAAGTCACCTCTGTGACTCCCTCTAAGACATAGGAGCAGGGAGCCACAGCAGGAAAGTAAACCTTGAGTAAAGATCCAGAAATGTTTTTAGGGACCCCTATTAGAGTTGAAGAGTGCAATTACACAGCGCCCATTCCCCAGGTGTGAAAGGGATCTGTCCCGTCTTCTGTTGTAGAGTTACAAACACAAGCAACCACGAGCTGGAGATAAAACACACAGTGTAAGAAGCATTAATTTCAGCAAGATGTGTTGCAGAAATGCATCCACTGGTGGATGAGAACCAGAAATGTCAGCCATGTGGAGCAGAGGGTGGCAGCCAGGCTCACGGGCAGGTTTCCTCAGCCAGCAGTGAATGAAAAGCGACTGGAAGAAGCTCAGACTCGGTGGTCCCTCAGCCTCACAGGGCTCACGTCTTCTCACAGGGAGACCTGGGCTGTGAGGATTCCTGACAAGGTTAACAGAGAAGAGCAGCCAGGCCGGGTGAGACACCCAGAAGAGACACCAGCCCCTCAGGAAAACTCAGTCCCAGGTCCTTGCATATTACAGACAAAACCTGGCTGCAGTGCAGATCCTAGGGAGACCACATAGGAGCGATGTCTTAAGCAGTGTAATGCTGGTAAAGCTTTCCATTTCCCCAAGTGTTTCTTGAAACCAAGAGTTGGGTCCAGGCATTCCCACAGGGAGCTGTAAGTGAAAACCAGCGTGACGTATTTTCACACTGATACTTCTCACTGGTGTGTTTTGTCTTGGTTTATCTAAAAGGAAGCAGGATCAAACTTCAAAAATAAGCTCCAAACCATGTGAATACACTTCTTTTTTCCTCCCCAAGTGCACTATTTGTACTATTTTTAATACCAACCAAATGATTCTCCTACAACTACTTTTTTCCCTGCTGGAAGAAAATCGTTTTTTACAGAAAATTTGTCAAAAACATATTTTGTACTTTTTATGTCAGATTCTTCAGCTACATTCTTACCTTTTTTTTCCTCCCTTAACTTCAGTAAATCATGAAAAATAATTTTAAGGATGACTACACATTTGGAGTCATATGCAATCACCTGACATAAACCACCAAACACAGTCACACCACTAAGTCCCTGAGCCCTCTTGAACCCCAGTTACTCCTTTTCAGAAAATCAATGGGATGGCACAGCCTCAATCACACTAATTAATTTCTCTTGTTGCCTAACAGTTACAAAGAAGATATAAAGGGAACAACAACTGTGCAATGGAGAGCTTTGGGGAGTTGCAGCAACTCTCAGGAGCACAGATCAGAACAGATACTTAAGAGTGTTTGCACAACAGATGAACAAGAGACTCTTGAGGAGTAAAACAAGCAAGAGAGCAGAACAGTCAGCCACGTTCAATACACATCAGTCCCTGGAAAAATAAATGTTTGTACAAAGCTGCACAACCAGCATGGTCAGTGAGAGTTTTTTCATCAACTGTTTCGATTATTGACTAATTCCAAACATATTTTTCTTGGGTTCACTTCCAGGTGCAAGGATGAACATTAACTTACCTCAAAAACAACCAAGGGCTCACCTAGACATGGTTGAAAATGGTTCCAATTATCAGCTTGTTCAAAGCTTGCAGAAGTAATATTGTTGCCAAACTATTTGTGTGGTGCATTTGCCAACCATCTTCTGCTGCATTGCTGCATATCAAGTATTTATTTTGATGGTAAATATTTCTTTATTTATCAATCACTGGAATGTTATTGTGGAGACACACTCTGGAAAGAAGTAGGCTAACGACAGCTCATAATGAAGTTATTTTAATGCAGCGTTTGCTTCAGACTCAGGTTTCTGTTTCTATATAGTTCCTTTTACATCAGCTACCCTCACTTTGCCAAAGGCAAATGAAAAAAAAGTTGCAGTTTTCTCTTTGTATTGTAGTCCAAATTTGGATTTGTAGTCCAAATCCATGTCTGAACTACTTCTAGCCAGCAATGAATTTAAGACAGCATTTGATTCTAAATGCTTGTTAATGTCCCAGTGAAAGAAATATATAACATGTTATGCACTGAAGTGGATCGTCTGTATGGCTATGGAGGGATTTGGCCATTTAAAATATAATATTGACTTTAAATTAGAGATTTCCTCAGCCATGAGGGGAGAGACATTAAACAGCTCCCTTGACCACTCATCTGACCCACCTGCATCAGGCAGGCTGAGGGCTCCCTGGGTGTCCCTGCATAGCCCTGGGAGACAGGCAAGCCAAGGCTGTCCCCTGTCCCAGCAGTTGTCTCCAGTGTGGGGTTATGCATTGGCACATGTCTCTGCCCAATGCCTGCACATGGCTATATTCTGCTCAGGACACTCCTTCTCTTGAAAACCAGAGCAGCCACAGTAGAAGAAGGACAGAAGTAGCAGCTTGTTCAGTGAAAATGTCAAAGTGATTGCTATGCCAAGTTGTGCCACTCTTAGCGTCCTCTGGAATTTGGGCGTGGGGTCATTCCCACATAGGCAGTGCCTGCTGCAGTCCTTCCAGCTCTCTTTCATTAGCTTTTCATAGAAATAACGTGGTGCAAATGATACTACATTTGCCAGTACCAAACTGAATATAACAGGTCAGTTTTGAGGCCACAATTTTACTTCAGAATTTTCTTCCACTTCCAATTTTGTCTTCAGCTCCTACTACTTTGATTAAGATTCAGAATTCTACTGGAATAAATGTGTTGTAAAGAGAGATTTTCCTGGCCCATGCTGATACATTCAGAAGGTTATTAGAAGGGGTAGAATTGATTGGTATTTAGAATAAGTTTGCAAGCATTTCTGCCTACTTTGTTATCCCTAGACATTTTCTGTCTGCTTTAAGGTTCACTGTTGGTTATTTAGGTCTTTAACTACTCTCATTTCATGCTTATCTTAAGCATCCTCTGAATTCTGTGCAGGATTCAATTTGTTAAAGATTTATGAGTCCTTCCCATTCCAGAGTCATATACATCATATGGAAAGTATTGTGCAATGGAGAGCTTTGAGGAGGTCTTTCCCTGGCTATCTCCAGAAAGGTGTTCCAAACTAACAGCTTTTGAAAAGAACCACCATAACAGTACCATAGTCTTTTTTCTTGTGGATTTTTTAAAATTTAATTTAGGCCCGTTTGGTCTTTGTATCTGAATGTTTTCTAACCCAGTCCTTGAACATAAACAGAAAAGGAGAGGGAAAAAAAAGATAGAAACTGTTCCTTGGCTTCAGCACTGGCTCCCAGTTAGAGTAAATGGATTGAAATGGCCAGAAATTGAACCTCCTGAAGTGGTAGTCAGAATACTGAGATGTGTGTATTCTAGCACATTGTGTCTTTGAACAGGCACAGCAGACACATGGCTTTTCAATTATCTAACTTCTTGTAACCAAGTTGTTACCTTGTCTGTAAAGAAAATACCGTGCAAGAAAGCAGCAAATGAACTGCATTCAGTTGGAGTTTGTCCAGCACACAGGTACAAATACACAGTAGTGGAACACCCCTGTACCCAGACAACAGACCCAGCTGGTTCAGCAGCCAGCAGTGATCAAAGCAGAAAGCACATTAGAAAACAGGGTGATATAAAGTGGTTATTGCCTGCTCTGCATTACAGCTTAAAGCATTCAAAAGGGTGACACCCAAACCATTCTTTTTAGTAACTGCAGACTAGCGTTTAGTAACAGTGTTTAATCCTCCTTTAATTTGTCTTTACCCATCTTCAGCTTACACACACACCTGACCTAAAGAAATGCATTTTCAAAACACAGTAAAATGTACATAAAATTCTGTAGTAAGTTACATTAAAAAGGCTGAAATGTTGATTTTCTGATCTGACTTATTTTGTGTATTAGAGTACAAGTATGACTCGTACAGGGTTCGGGGTTTTTTTGAAGCACAATATCTCCTCACAATATTTTACAGAATAATTCAGAACCTATTTTAAAAGCAGAATTAAACCTTGTGAAATCACTTCAAATTTTTATGTAGATAAAATTGGTTTTTCTCATTGCCATCGCATTCAAAGGTAAAACGATGACTCATGCAAGAACACAAGAGTCAGTGTCAAAGCCAGGAATAAATATAGACTTCCCATCACTCAGGACCTTGCACTAGACATTAGGCTGCATTTACTTTCCCAATTTATTACACTTCAAGATTGAAAAAAACTAGAAAGCCTTTAAATGCATCCCTGTTTTACAACACAATGTCTCATGAACCCTACCTTCTATTCATGGCTGTGGCCATGCTAACTACACAAAAAAACCCCAACTACTTTAATTTCTTGTGCACAAGACAGTCTTAATGAAAAAAGCCCCTATCTAGGAATTGCTTTCTTTCCTAATACCTGACACTTTTTAGTTAGGCTGACCAAAGTTTACCTTCAGTGATATGCTGACATATGGTTAATACTTTCAGTAAAAATTGCTTTTTGACTGAGACAAGGTATGAGCTTTTTTTTGTCCCAGACAAAAGAAGATATGTACCAACCTGAAACGTCTGGGACAAAATGGGAGACTCCCTGAGAATTAATAAATGGACTAGCAGCTCTGATTCTAATCTTGGTGCAAGAAGGGTTCTGATTAATCTCTCTCTAAACCTGGTCAAAAATGTGTTCTTACATGTGTTCGATGTACAAAGCTTATAATAAGAATTCTGCATTTGCTGAACAAGGATATTTGGCATTCTCTTGGTAACGGTGCAGAACATGTGGAACAAGAAGTAAATCAGACTGTGCATTTCTTATTGGATTCTTTTCAATTTTACATCAACGAACTATTTACAGAATTTCCTTTGGCTTTCTTCATTTGTAATTTACCCTGGAATTTCCAGATGCCCTCTGTTTTGTGACAGAAAGCTGCAGGTGCTCTGCCAAGTGCTTGGTTCTTTTTACCAAGCAGTAGGTATTTACAACCATAGTCAAAATGGGTGTATCATGGTAACTTCATACCAGCATCTCCAATTTAACACACTGGCCCTTTTCCAAATGGTGCAGCAGAAGAAATAAATTTCATATCAGATTTATGGTTTGCCCACTCTTTACAATATTAACTGTCAAAATATTTTTGCCAGGAATAAGAGACTGCAAGTGGCACTTGTGTAAGATTTCACATGCGATAACTTGATCCACACAGTACTCTGTATGGGGCTGGGTATTTTCTTAGTGTTCAGAATACCAGAGGAGCTATTACTTCCCTAATTATTGCTCCAGAAAGCCTTTCTCACCAGGAGAAGTGAGGCAAAGGTGGGCAAGAGCACAAAAAGGGAAATCATTATTAAAATAGCTCTGCCTGTGTACATGCTGTACCCTGCTCCTAAAGGCTCATATTTGAAGGTCAAGAGCTGGTATGTCAAAACCTTTTGGCTTTTTCAATACTTGTAAACACTGCTCTGGTATCCCTGTAATATATACAAGCAAAGGTTGCCAACTTTTGCAATTCTATATCCAGTCTCATCATATTTCTATAATTTCCTGCCCAAAGGCCCCAGTGGTAAAACAGAGATCTTCCCTAAGGCTTCAATTTTCATTTCTAAGGTAAATTTCCATCCCCCATGACTAGAGAAAAAGCCTTTAACTGGAGAAAGAAGAGCCACCAAAGAATGGGGAGAGATTGGCAACGAAACTAAAGAATTCTGAATAAGCTATAATAAAATAATTGTGTGATTCTGCCAGGCTGGGTTTGCTCATGCCCATCTGCAGAGCCCACTTAGCATCTGTCAGTCAGAGAGTGCACCTCAAAATGTGAACAAGTCCAGAGGTGTCCATATTCTCCTTTTCACCAAAGAACACTTATCTCTACATTTATGGGGAGATAAACAGATTATCTAAAATACCATATAACTTCAGTGAAAATTTGAAGAGCATTCAAGTTACTGGAGATAGGTAAGAAGCTACCTTCAAATGACCCTTCTCAATTTAGGATTTTGGTTCATGTTTATCATGTAATTGTAAAGCAAACTTTTCAGTCACTCCTATTTACTTCCTGCCTGCTCAGTTGTTTTGGTGCACATGAATTAGATTCCTTCCAGGACAGATTAAACCATACATGCCCCAGAGTTCTCCAGCCCCTCATGGAGGTGGGAGGTGTGACCAGCCCTGATCTCCAGCCAGGCCAGACCACAAGACAGAGCCCAGCTCCAAACAAAAGCCCAGAACTACAGGAAGTGCAGATGAAACCCCTCAGCATCCACTGCTTTATACACTGAACCTCTCTCACTGCTCTCAATTATTCTCCACCACTAAGAATTACTGATTTAAAAATCCATCATATTTTTCCATTGACCATTTAACTCAAGGAAGGCAAATAAGCTAACCAATAAACCCACAGAACCATGCTGATCCCAGTCAAGCTTGCTCCCTTGCCCACCTTCTCTAGTCCTGGGGTCAGCATCCTGGCAAGGGCAGCACTGGGCACTCTCAGAAAATTATCCAAGAAACACAAATTCATCACTTGGAACCTCCAACTACTTTAGACATCTGTCTTTAGATAGTTAAGTCCAGCCTGACCTGACTACTGTGACATTACAGCCACCTGGAAAGAAATACAACTGCATTCTTTCTTCCTCACTTGGGACTATTAAAAGGGTGGTTAATATTTTGCTACAAAGCTCTTACAGCATGAGGAGTCATCTGTCCCTCTGTGCTGTATGTTCCCAACAGTCCCACTCTGCCCTCCTGCTGCTTTATCCCTGCTCCTTGCAGATGTGCCTGGTGCAAGGTGGGGGATATTAGAGAACCAGGCGGAGAGCATCTGAGCCATTAACTCAGATTTGCTCTTCCAACATCAGAAGATTCAGCCAAATAATTACACTACACAGCTGGTGCCTGCTAACACACTTTAAATTTGATAATCTGTCCAGAAGCTAAAAACATTTTTATTCAGTGCAGGTTGAAAAGACAAGGCAAGAGAATTGAATGAGACAAGGTGTTTTCAACAGGATCGTTTTCATTACTGTGCTTCAGCTCTTTTCACTTTAAGACTAGAGCACCAACTAAGCGAACAAAAGACTTCTCTTTCTTCTTCAGAAGTTACATAATTTAGCAACACTGTCTCTTTTTTTTTTTTTTTCCCTCCAGACTGGCAGAGTCTTAGCAACTCTTCTTTGTCAAAACAGTGTCTGCTCTCAACACCAAATTTTCTTAATTGCCCCACCTGAAGCAGAAATGTGCCAATTACATTCTTGTTCTGATTATCAGACAACTCACTGGAATATGTTGAACCAAGAGAAACTAACTTCTGAAGACAAGCCTATGTGATGAACATTTTAAAGATATATAGGTATAGATATAGATATATAGATATAAGAAAAAGTGTAAAATCAACATTCATAGGAGAAGCTGGGAAAGAGAAGATGAAGCAGCTCTGTTCTGGCACGGAGCTTGGCGCTCAAGGAGGATGATATGGGCCTCCCTGCCCTTCTGAACCTCACCAGATCCATACCCTGCCCTCACAGCCACCAAACATTTCAGCCCTTAGAGAGGACACATGAACTAGAGATCCAAAAAGCCTTTGTACAAACGTTTATCCAGTGTCCTGGCATTGCTGAGAGATGAAAATGGGTGTCACATTGCCCACTGTACTGATGGGCAAGCAGCAGTCAGAGAAACACAACCAAGAAACAGAAAAGGCAGCATTTCCCATGAAAGAAAAGACTCATACCTGCACATCGGGTCCCTCTTCCTGTGTGACACACCCCAGAGGATGGAGGTGCCCAGTGCTGAGAACCCCTGGTGGTGCTGAGAGGGATCTCCTCATCCTGAGTTTTCACACCTTCACTGTTTCAATGAATGCTGCAAAGGGAGTTTTGAAATCAATTGGCAAGCTTTAAAATTATTTGGTAAGCTGTGTGAATAAATCTTCTGAGACCCTTTTCCCTATAAAATGAGCCATCATCTAGCTGTAGTTGGGTGCATAGAGAGTGAACTATGTGTAGAGAGAGCAGAAAATACTATCTCATTATTAATGCAGTGCTGCTAAACAACAGAGTCTGTACGAGAACACTGGTCTAAAACTATGGAGAAGAACGAATCTTTAATTGGACATCCAGATGCAAATTAAATGTATTAATAACTCCACTTTATATGAAGCGTCATGGGGTCATGTTGGGAACAGCGCAGTGCAGAGTCAGTCTCATGGGAGGAACATTAACTGATAACAAACCAATACTACCTGATGCTGATCCTCTCCAGACTGACCTGCCATGTCTTCAGCTGCTCCTGCTCAAAATGCTGCAGGGGGAAGCTGAGGGTGAAGGCATCCCCAGAAGGCTGGGCAGGAAGTGCCAGCATGGCATCTGAGGGTCCAGCAAACACACACTGGCTCCAGGCAGCCTCTGGCAGCGAGGCAGAGGATCTGGTGATACTGAGCATTGCCTTGCTTGCCTGGCAAGATGTTAATTCACTGGGAACAGCGTAGGGGCATTGTAAAGTATTAGCCTTGGTGTTCAGGCTTAGGAAATGCTTTAAAATAGATCAACAGGATATTAAATGAAAGTAGAAAACCCTACTAAAATACATGCAATAAAATTGAATCTTTGCATGAGAAAAAGATTTGTCAAGTTGCAGCAATTTAAAAATAGGCAATTTTATAGCTGCATGAAAATGCTTAAATCTACTCAGGAAAATAAAATAAAGATATTTTACTTCATTATATGATATATTTAAAGGTTGATTATTAAACAGTTATTTTAACTAGCCATGCAAAAGCACAAGATATTGGATGTCACCAGATGTACAGACAATCTGTAGAGGGGTAAAAGACATCTTGAAGCTCCCTGATTTTTGTTGTAATTGTTCAAGCCTCAGAACTGCTCCCAGCTCGAGAGAACTGCTGACACAGTGTTTCCCATTGTTGGAAGATGGACCCCTCCTTAGATGAGACAGTTTTTTTCCAAACACTTTTTATAATTCTTCTTTGCAGCACCTATATTCTAAAGCCCATTTGCCAGAGGCAGCCCGTGTACAGGGGCACAAACCAGCTGAGATGTGAGGCAGTTCAAGCTTCTATTGCTCTGATCAGGGACAGAAAGCTCAGTGTAGCACAAACACTCCCGTCCTTCCTCCCTATGGCATTTCTGTACTCCAGCCCAGAACCTGCCCTGCACTTTGCCATTTCTCTCCCCCACCATACAAACCCCAGACACACACATGGAGTCCTCATTCCTCTTGCACTACAGAACTTCCATTAACAGCAGGAGCCTACAGAAAAATAAAAAAGGAGAAAACTTACAATAGCAAACACATATATACAATAAAGGGATGAGCAGATGATGACATGGAAAAATATTTTCCACAAAGGAGCGGTGAGACCATTTGAAACTTGAGGTAATAAAGTAGTCAAAAACAGGTGAAGCAAAATTGGTGAAGTCATCTTTGCAAGGAAGGAGAAGTCAGGCTAACTTCTCTGATCCTACATGGCATGCAGAGACTAGCAAACCCCAGAAGGAATAAATATATTATATTTTAAAAACAACTTATTTCAGATCACTTTTCCCTTTGCTTATCTGTTATGATCAGAGAATGGACCCAAGGCTATCTATCATAGAACATAATATCTTTGTTAGTGTCTGAAGTAGCTCCACAGGTTCTGGAAGAGAGTGCTGCACTGCTCTAAGTGTTAGTGATGGGCATGGCACAGATCTTGGCAACTAAGAAAAATTTTAGTTTGCTTAGAAGTGAAGTCAAATGCCATTTATCCAGCTAAACAGGCTTCAGCTCTCTTGATGGTTTCTCTGCTCCACTTTCATTATTTATTAGTGTATATTACTGGGATATAGGAACACTTAACAGCTTGAACCAAGAAGGAATTTTCATTATAAGAGGTGTTGTACAAGCACACAGCAACAGACAGCTCCTGCTCAGAGGGTTCCTGATCTGACCAGAAAAAACTGGCATGTGCTGGGAAGGGCAAATTGACACAGGGCTGGAAAGAAGTTTGTTTTGCAGCAAAGTCAGGAATGGTGACTGAACAGTAAACATTATTTTTACATTTAGGGACAGAGTTTTCAAGTATTTTCTGCCTTTCTGAGGCAATTTTCCTGCAAAAGATCCCACCTTTGTTTTCCCGCCTGAGACCAACCATGATTATGAACATCATTAGTGAGTTGGCTAAAGGTTGTAGCATTCCGCAGTGCATTTTTGGGCCAATATCCAGCTGAATTATGTCATTAATTTGTGTTTGTTGAACAGTCAGCTCCTCCCAAATATTTTCTGAATCTTTTGGCTCACAGCAGTCCAATTTAGTAGAGGGATAAAGGTCTCAACATTGCTAAACTTATGATGAGTTCTGTAAAAGTACTAAGTAAGCAGATAGAGGGGAGAGACCTCATTAATACCCCCACCAAGACAAAGACAATACTATGACCTCAGCTGCTTTCAGAAGCTGGGTAATTCCCAAAGAAGTTCAGCCTCAGAAGACAAACCCTTAGAAAATGTTTTGCCATTAGTCCTGCTGGTCTTGGGGCAATCTGGCTGTACAAATGCTGATATTTGGATGACTGGGCTGACAAAAGCATAAGAAACAGAAAAACCATGTCATGCTTGTTGCAAAAATGTAATTTTGCCTTCTTTTTTAAGGGTTCCACACTTTCTCAAAGAAGACACCATAATAAATCCTTCTTCTGGCTGCACAGGGACAATCAGAGCTGTCTAAAGGCTTTCCAGCCATGTATCAATAGTTGATTTTTTTCCCAGCCATAAGAATAAATATATACAGTCTGTATCCTCAAGAAAGCCCTCTAATTCCCAGGCTGTGAAGGGAAAGGGAGACTATGGAAAAGGGTATTGCAGAGCTGGAGTGTTTTAGGCTTCCATCCTTCCCTGCTCCCCAGTAAACTCTTCCTGATCCAGCCCCTCCATCTGGAGCCAGCCCCCACTGCCCCACATGCCTCCCATACCAAAGCTGGCCCTCTTTGCCTGCTCTGTAGAGGTGGTGGTGGGACAACTGTATCGTCCTACATTCCTTTTCTTGTGCCTGCCACCATTTCCCTCAGCAGGTCTTGCTTTGCTGAAGACTGAACTGGTCCTGGGTGCAACCCCTGCAGGAACCAATTAAGTATAATCCAGCCCGATGTGGGAATACCTGCTCATATGGAGTTATGGCCTGAATTTTGATTATTCAGTGCCATGCCTTTCTGCCTTACCCAGCACCCCAAAACACATCCTCTGGAGTGGCAGGGGATGCATCCATCCAAAGAATGATGCAAATGCCACGTGCAAACCACCTGCCTCCTCCTCCACAGTCAGAAGCGCTGGATACTGGAATCAAGGCTGATGAACATCTGTTCAGTGCTTCCACTATTTTCTCAGATACTTCATGTGCAGTGGTGAAACAGAAGAGGAATGTTTTAAAGATGAGCCAGCTACAGATGGGAACTCCTGAGGGTCACAGAGTTTTCAGCATTTCTTCTCACGGATGACTGCAGAAAGCATTTGGTGTAGGAAAGCAACAGCTCATCTTAGCCAGAAAAAGTCATGCCTTGTGGGTGAGGTACAGAAAAACTTTTATATGGGAGACTTTGGGAGGGAAACTGAAGGGTTGGTGTGGCTCAGCAGAGCAACAGAGACAAACATGATTAAAACATGCTGATTTGTTTAAAGCTACAGCCTTAATGAGAAATGAAATTTCAGAATAAAGGCACCTTCTTGTTGCTTCACTGTCCTACAATGCTCATTCCTCTCCCATCTGTGCAACGGGAAACCTGAACTCTCTGTGATATCAGGAAGATTTTATGTCCGTGTTTCAGGACAGTGGGACACATTCTGCACATTTCTGAGAGCAAAATTCAGTACACAGCATCACCTCTTCAGCTCAGTTGACCTTCCTCAGCAAACTATTGTCCTCAGCAGGCAAAAAACAAGTTTCATGTCTGAGGAATAATGGATTACACATAGGGAAAGGATTATGAAAAAATGAAAGGTAGATGGATTTACTTGTACAAAAGCTGCTCAGATGGGTATTATTTTTTTTTTTTTTTTTTTTTTTTTTTTTTTTTTTTTTTTTGACAGAGTTTACTTTAGCTCCAGCATTTGGGCCAATCAGAGAGGCACTCTGGTAACTGAGGGATTTCGAGTGAGAAGTTCCAGCACTGACCTTTCTCCCAAAGGCAGCCAACATCAAGTGAATCAGCCACTATACCAACAAAAATTACTAAGAATAGAAAGTAGATTTCCAGCCTTCCTGCTTTGCAGCAGTTTTGTTTTTCCTTGCAGTGGCAGTGGTGATTACCTTATCTGCACATACCAGCCAGCCACACAATACAGGAAAGCCACCATCCAAGAAATACCCATTTAATATGCCTTGGCATCTTACATGCAGACCTGGGAAGGCAGGATGCAGCACAAGAGTATCTCCCTTCAGACAGGCTCCACAGTGACAAATACAAATCTGCAGATATGAGGTAAACCACATTACCAGGAAGGGAACATGGTGTAGGAAATCTATCCTCTCTGGGAGAGCTCTTCAAAAGTCCTCATTTCTCCAGTGGTGGAAGTTTCTTTCCAGTCACTGTCATAGGATTTTTGTCTCCAAAACCACATCCCAAGGTTGTGGCATATTTTTGAGTAGCCATGGAGGCTCAGTAGATGGGTGGGTGAGCTATATCCTCCCTTCCATGTCCCAGCTCATCAGGTGTTCCCATGGTATGGCTATAAGAGTGCTGAGTGATGTCTTCCCCTACAGGACCTTCATCTATTTTATGTATTTGATAACCAAAATTTAACAGTACCAAGGGACCTAGAAAAGCTTGGCCAAATAGGGACAGATATCACATGATTGTGCTGTATAAATACATCAGCAAGTTAATTGCCAGTGGAGGGAAAAACCTATTTAATGAAAAGAATATGTTGGGAGGAGAGGAAAAGGTTATGAACATGAATAGATTTAGGCTGGAAATTAGATGAAGGATTCCACTGATTAAGGAAATAGGGATCCAAAACAATCCCGAAAAGGGAAGACCAAGATGAAAATCCCAAGACAGTACTTGATCCATTAATGAGGGGATTACTTAAAATGAAATCCTGAAAAGGACTTGACCCAGAAGCACACAAGGTCACTCCCTTTCCTATACTATTATGCTCTTGATTCCATTTTGCAGGGAAAAACATACACTCCTAACTTTCTAATCTCAGTGCCATGGATATGCCCTGAAATATACAGACAGGACTTGCATCTCAACAAGGAAAGCAGAAGAGTGCTGTCACAGTCTAAGTGCTGAACCTTCTCCTCTTGCTGGTTGCATCCCAAATGCGCTTTGTAGTGGTCCAAGACCACTGTAAAAATGCAATAGAATGAGCACTCTGATTCCTGACTACTCTGTTGTACAAGTGACTACCTATTTATTGAGCTACAATGCCTGTATTTCACAAGGGACTATTACCATATCATTGAAGCAGTTATTTTCCTTCAATACTATTAATCTTGGTAGGACATTGCACTTCTATTACTTACCATTTATATTGCAGTGGTATCTAAATATCCCCATTATGTCAGAATTCCCTCTACTGAGCTCTATATAAACATGAGTAACAATTTGCCCTCTCCCCACAAATGTCTAAAGCCTCTAGGATTTCCCATTCCTGACATTGTAGCAGTTAAAGCTCAAACCCTTGCAACGGTTGAGCAGTTAAAGCTCAACCCTTGCAAATAGACAAATATGTCTATTTCTGTTTTACAGAACAGTAGAATGGCTGGGGTTGGAAGGGACCTTAATCTAACATGTTTCACTGTGGTATGGCCAAGCAGTCACTTCTGCTCAGACAGTACAGTGCTGAACAACTCTTGGGTTTCCCACCTTTGGAGCTGCTGGTCCCAGCAAAGCCTTCAGCAAAGACACTTTATTCTGCAGTGGCTTTGTAGTATCATGTTGTCTCTCAGCAGAGCACAGCTCTCAGGCAGGACCATCACATGTTTCCAAACTGTTCATCTGACCTCATCACTGCAGCTGGAGTCTTCCTGAACTAAGGCACCATGTACCTGAGAGCTCAGTGCATGCACAGGCCTCCCACCTGTGCATTTATATGTTTGCATTAATTAGAGCTGAACTAGCACAACTTTAATTTCTGGTTAGATCAGAACAGAGAATCAACACGCGCACAAATGCTGAGAGAACAGTGTAAAGGTACTGCTGGAAGTGAGATTCTCTGTCACCTTGTGTCTTGCTGAGTGTCTCAGGTGAAGACTGCCTGTTCCCATCAGGCAGTGTTACATACAGAGCTTTGCTCTGAAGAAAATGTCTGCATGAGTGGAGATCTGAACCCACAGCACTATGGCCTAGCAGAGTGTGCCTGGAGCCTTTAATAAAGCCACTTAATCCCACCTGCTATCTCCCAGCAGCAGGTTTCTTCCCTACTTACTGCAAAGGTGAACTTTAAATCCAAGCTAAAGCTTTATTGTATTTTTACCAGTGGTGATTATACCAGGAGCCACTGTCATCAGAAACTGGCTGCCTAAAGAGAGCATCTTTGAGGAACAGTGTCTGGGACTGAAACAAAAAGCACAGATTTCTTAGTGAGAAAAAACCTTAATGCAGCTCATCAGGGAGACAGATGGCAGCTTCCCTCCCAACAGGCACCGTGGGGGCTGAGTTTGCTCAACTCCCTCTTGCTGCACTTTGATGTATTCCAGCAGCTGTATGAAATTAATTCCAATAAATTAAACCCCTTTCAGGACCAAATGATCTGGATGAAAACTATAGTGCTAGGGGCAAGCAGCCATTTGAAACTTGGTGATCTCAGAGACAGGGAAGCAGCACCCTTGTCTGTATCACAGGCATTTGCTGAAGCAGCCACAAAGGGCTCTTTCAGCATAAGAAACCAAATGAGATCCAAATCCCCTTCTCTAAAACCACAGTAGTGCCAAGCTAATTATTTATGGTGATAAAAAATTAGCCCAGCACATGCAGACCCTGAGAGCTGACCTTCCCTAAGCACCTTGGGAAGGCTCCATGCCATAAACCCACTCCTTCAAGAGCCACTCCAAGACAAACCTCAGCAGAAGGAAGAGGAGCTCAACCCATTGGAAACACGCATGTCAAAGGCTGATATTCAGCTTAATTATTGCTAATTTAACTCGAAGCCCATCATTGTCTTTACTGGGCTTATCCAGCTGGTAATGTTAGCTGTTTGCTTAAGACCACTCCAATGAATATGATGATGCGCAAAGGCCCTGGGTGTTGAACAATGAAAGAAGAGCATCTGGAGCAGGTACCCATGTGCTGAAATTTCTGTGCTGTCAGGACCAGTCTTTCCTAAGCCATGCAGCAGGCAACACTCTACAGGGATATTGCTGGATAGCTTTTCTAAATTTTAGGAGTAGGACAATTTTTCAAGAATCTTGTGTCCACTAATTTCAAACTTGTTTTTTGTGAACATCACAGTAATGTGCCCAAGGATACCAAATCTTCAAAACAAGCAAGAATTTCTATAGATTTTTTTCCTGGTATTACTTAATATCAATCTGTATATGTAAACATGCCTTAATTTTTCTCCTAGATGACCCTTTACAACTATAGAATTTTTTTTATTCCCATGAAATGCCTCAAGTGGAGAATACATTAATTACTCAGAGCAAAAACACTAATATAGTGTTATAAGGATTGAAAAACTTGGGTACTGGTTGTGTTTCACCCCAGCTCTGCTTCAGCTTGCCTGGCTATTAACTGGGGGCAAAAACCTTAAGCATCCACTGATGGTATGTTCTGCTCCTGGTTATATGATATCCTAAGGCTCCTGGACTGTTACTGAGAACTTATCACTCTTTCCTGTTCCTTTCCAGGAAGAGTGAGTCAAATATGCAAATGACTTCTCCTTATAGCCTCTTCTATACTGAGGGGATTTTAACTCTTTCCTTTCCTGTAAGAACTAAAACACAGAGTTCCTGGGAAAGCATGAGGGACGTGCATCTGGCCAAATAAAGTAACCTGCCAGAGACAAATTTAGCCTAACAGACCCTTGTGGAAGCACCTAAATGTAAACTCATAGGCTATTTTTGTTATCGTTTATCACCAACAAACATGGCAGGAATCATAAACACAAACCTTTAAGAGGTAGAAAAAGGGAACTGGTGATGTGAGACAGCATTTGAACCTAAGATCCTGATGGGATCTATCTCTGCTTATGGTACCATGGCCCACATTTTTCCAAAAGTCTAGACTGCAAGTTACCAAAGTTTTAAATGGATCATAACTTTAAGCACTGAAGTCTAGATTTTCTGTATGGGTAGGAATTTTGTGCTTTTAATCATCTGCTTCTGTAACTCACTCACCTACTGATGGAAGATTCTATTTCTTGGTATAGTGTGGACATAACAGTCTTGTTCTCATTCAAGTGGTCAGAGATGTCACCCTGAAATGATCATCTGAACAAGTCTAACAAGTCTAAGAATAGTCTAACTGTGTGAGAAATGAGAGCCCTGGACTTTGAAGCTTGCTTGTAATCCATTTGAAGCTCTGCAGGTCAATAATTTAGCCTGGCTGCTCACTGGAGTAGATTCCTCTGATACCAAAGGAAATGACCACTCTTGGTGTAGCAGAGTCACACAGTAGATGCAGACACAGCAGAAGAAATATGAGTCAGAGGGACAGCAAAGATGAGATGTGATGGGAAATAGTCCCATCCAATGACCCCCATCAACAAATGAATGTGCAAGGATCAGTGGGTAGAGAATACTTGTGCAAACAGCCACAAATTACACAACAAATTACAATGCCAGACAGGAAAGCTCTTGGCAGCACCAAGTCCTGTTCTGCAACTTGTCCCCTGCCCAGCAGGGAAGTGGCATTGAGCTGCAAGGGATCACAAGCCTGTGTTCCAAGAGCAATGAGCTGTGGGCAAGTCTTCCTTTGAAACCTTACCTATCACCTCACCATTCCTCTCCAAAAAGGAGAGGAAAAGATTTAACTCTCCTTTTTTTCTTTTTTTTTTTTTTTCTTTCTGTTCTGTTTCTTTATTTTATCCTAGGAGCCACTAGAAAGGCACCACTCCAGCAGTGGGAGATTTGCTTACTCTGGGACAGATGTTTAAGGAAATATTATTTCTGATAGGCAAATCTGACATTTGGAGCTCTCCTCAGGTCCTTTCTCTGAGAGTATGAGTGCCTCCCAGAAGTTATCTGACAGCACATATCTCCTAGCAAAGCTGAGATACATTAAAAATCCAGCTATTTCACATCCTTGACAAGGAGTGGGATCACCTGGTGTGCCAATCTGAGCTGCATTTGGCCCTAAGTCTTAAAGGATTTGCTACTCCACCAAATCTTTACCCAGCCAGGGTCTTTTAATGTTCTCACTAACACCTGCTTGTGTATGGACAGTAAATCAACCCAGAATGCTGATGTTCATTTTCTCATCTGTTCAAACACTGCTGATGTGATGCACTTTCCCATAAATGTTCACAAAATCTTCGTAACAAAGTAATTTGTTACTGCTTTTACTAATTATCCATCTTCCCAAAAATCTGCTAGGACCAAGTTCAATAACTGATTCTACAGGAGTGAGATGTGAGGAGAAATTCAGATGTGGGATCCAGAGCACTAGTCCCAAAGGCCCAGCTGATACCTCCTCTTCAGTCTGTAGGTGGATGAGATTTCACTGTCCTGTCCAGCCTGCTCTCACCATCAACCAGGAATTTCTCCTAGAAGGCACCACTGGTGTTGTTCTGCCATTTCTCAGTCTGAATGCATACAAAGCTGGTGGTCATTGCACCCTTCTGACAGCTGGACACTGGAGGAGACTGTGTCCCCTGTAACTCACAGCAGCCAGGTGGGCAGAGGGCTCACCAGAAAAATAGGATGTCAAACAATGGTCATGTTACCCATGAAACCTATCTGTATCTTGGTTTTCAGATAAACCCCAACATGAGACCTCAATTATTTCATGAATTGTGAGTTTTGAATAAAGGTGCTGGGAAGAGTCTGGCACCAACACTGGTGTAATTCATCCTCTAAAAAACTTCACCCTCTGCTACCAATAATTCCAGCTTGGTCTGAGGGGAGAGGTCTGAGAAAGAAATTTAAATGTTTGATAGGTTAATCACACATGAAAACAGGGAGATAGGTGGATATTGAACAAGAAAAATTAAATCTGTAATTGCCGTTATTCCATTTAATCACTTTTGGTGTGCAGGGCTATGAATATCCTTAATTTGGTCTCAATTTGCTGAATTAAGTTAAACAATGAATAGCCACTCAGAGAAGTACAGTGAATGATGAAGAAGGGAGAGAATGACAGGGGAAGGAAGGAGAAAAAAGTCAGTTTTCAAAAACTTCCAATGATTCTGTAAATCTAGTATTAATCTTCCTACCTCTTTCTTGTGTTTTGGTACCCAAATTTACCAAACCCTAAGCACTGACATTGTGCAGGATTTAGGGCTAATCAAGCCCCAGTGATGGATATGGGGAAGGCAGAGTCAGAGAGCAAGACAGAATAAGTACAGAAAAGTGGAGTCCAGTGATCTTTATAGGGCAAGTGAAGTACAAACAGGAAATTTCAACCAAATCTTTGATAACAAGATATTCGATACAAGATTCCAGGATCTATCATTGGGATGCAGGGAAAAAATACAGAATTTATCAAATTCAGTACTAAAAAGAATTTAATCATAACCATTATGATTTTGGAACAAAAAGTGTGGTTAGGATTTACAAATGAATGCAAATTCAAGATTCTTTTGTTTCTAACAGTTCATCATTGACCCTGTGAAAATTGAAAAATATTATTCAATTTACCAGTCTCTAAAATAATTTTTTACTCATGCCTCATTCCTATACCTATAATATTTTGTCCCCCCAACCCCCTACTAGAAATACTACAACATTCAACTCACTGACACAATCACAGAAAATATAGTGTGCATTCTACTGGAATAAAATCCTCAGGATTTAGGCATTTTGACAGCCTGACTAAGGCATTATAAGCTTGACATAAAAGCTAAAATGATGTGGATGTAATCCATATAAATGATGTAATAACAGATGCAGTGAAAATAAAGGCAGAAGAAGAAACAGAAAAATCTCTGGGCTGTTCTCCAAGAGAATTCATTGTGGATGAAGCTATTACAGGAAAATAAAATTATATGTGACAAACACATACTTTAAAACAGTAGGAAATAAGAAGAACACAAATGTCAAGAAAAATAACCATGAAAAGAAAACATAGAGAAGGACCTGATAAAGCTGCCTTTGCTTTGCTGCAAGACCTCTTTGGTCTTCCTACACCTATTGCAACACGGAAGATAATGTTTGCTCCCTGGATGGGAGTTGCAGAAGACAGGCATGTGTGGAATTCCCAGGCCATCCTCAGGGCATTAGCCTGCTTCACTGCTGCTTTTTATTTTTTATAGACAAAGCATGGATTAGTAACTTTGCATGCTTGAAATTGCCAAATTTAATCCACAGGGCTCTAAATCCATACATATTACACAGCATTACAAAGCCCGTCTTCTTTACAAGAGTATCATGGTGTTTTCATTCCAGATCGCTTACAGCAAGTAATTAAAGGGATCATTAGCAAGAAGTGTACAAAAATCCTTAAGCCTCTCATGAGCAGTCTGCTTTCTCTATAAGTGGAATTGATGCTTCAACTGCCCCATTTAATGTAGATTATTTTGAGCATGTGTCATATTTTCTTCCCAGACTCAAAAACCAAAACATTTGATTAGATCTGAGTGTCTCCACCTTGCTTGAGTAATGAGTCTGTCCTTAAAAATAACTGACAGCTCCATCAAGGACTTCCTGAGTTACAACTTTGGGTAATCTATGCTTTTTGTCATTGTTGCAGTGAAGTATGGTCAGCTTTGTCTGTTCAGAAGCTCTTCCAGGCAGGGATAGTTTCCCTTAAAGTATGTCCTGTACATAGCAAATAGGAGTTTTGACACAGTTTGGGCCTCAGGATGCTTTGGCAGTGCAAACAGTAATACCTGAATGATCTGCTGATGTGATAATAACAGCATCTGCCATTTGCCTTAAAATAGAAAATTACGGCCTTGTCCTGTGTCAGTGAGAAAGGAATGAATAATCACACTATCCTTGTCCTGCAACAGTGCTGCCATGTGTCCCATGCAACGTTTCTCAGCAGCTTCCCTGACTCCTAAGGAGCTCAAAATGAGTAATCTGAGTCTACTGAAGCTATAACTCCCCCTACTATTTTAGTACTTTCTTCAGGATAGTCTCTTCCAAGCGGTTGAACTGTGGAAGCAGCCACATATCTCCTCCACAAGTCTTCACCCCCTCAGCTGGTGACAATCACATTGTCACCAAAGTCACAAAGGAGGAGCATGATCAAGAACTAGCTGCATGGAGGCTTTCTGGGCACAGTCCTGACCATAGCAAGGTGCCTGTTCAGGATTTATCCCTCTCTTTGAGTCAGAGCACCCCTAGCCTTGCTTTGGTTCCTACCCTCTGCTCTAGGATCATCTCTAGTGAGCCTGTCTCATCCCCTCCATCCTTCAAACCTAATTTAAAACTTCTCAACCAGCCACATCAAGCCATGGTGCTAGAATCATTTTGCCCCAATTAGACAGGTGAACCTCATCTCTCTGCAGCATGCCTGATGCCGTATAAACCACGCCATGATTGAAAACCCCAAAATTCCACAATGGCACCACTTGGGTTTTCCAGTTCCTTTTGGCATTCTTCCCTGGTTACCAAAGGCATCAAGAAGAACACCACATGTGCTCCCAACTGTCCAAGCAGGCAACCTAGTGCCTGCAAGTTCCTGTTGGCTATCCTGGTATTCCTCTCATCAGCTGCATCACTGCCAACGGGGACAACCCATGGTGGGTAATAAACAGAACAGGGGAGCTGAGAGTCAAACCCCTTTTCCAAGCTGGACTGTCCTAGGCAGAGGGGATCTTCACTGGAGAGGGTGAAAAGGCAGGAGGGTTGTTGCTGATTGCACAAGAGAAGGGACATTTTGCCCATGGAAATTGCCCTGTATGGTTATAATCCAGGGCTCTTTTGGACAATTCAGTGGCCACGCTGCAAAGTCTCCCTGCAGCAGCAGCAAGGTCTGACCGATGGGATTTTGTACAGAGTTGGGGGGAAGTGAAAACTCTGAACCATGACAAAATGCACTTCTTAACTCAGGCAAAACATCCACCTGCTTCCACTTGACCCTATCTGGCAAAGTCCATGTTGTCCTCACTGAGGGTTTCAGCTGAGTAAAGACTCCCTGTAAGTTTTAGCTCACAAACAGAGAGGAATTAATGACAGGCACTTTTCAATGATTAACTCACACAGTTAATACAGTTGATAGTCATCTCCCATTCCTGTAATTAAAGAGATAAAGGTGATATGGTTAATGAGTGCTTTAGCATGAGCTTAATTGCAAATCCTCTCATCAATGAAGTGATTTATTGAAACACTTGTGGAGCAGTGAATAACTTGTCTCCCCTTTGGAAGTGAGAACTCTGAGACATAAAAGAGTTTGGAAAATTCACAACCACTGTCAATATGTAGCCACTCCACATCCTAGGTCTTGCACAGCTACTCATTGGCTACTAAATATATTTCTGCAATTATCAGACTTTGCATAATGAAGTGAAGGGGAAAAAAAAGAAAATAACTAATATTAAATTACTGGTGTTGTTTCATTCCTATTACTGTCTTTCTGCTCTTCAGTCTGAAAAAATATTGTTCAAACAAATTCAGAGCAAACCTTTGAAAAATCAGTATCAGCCATGTATAAGCCTTTGGGAGAAAAACTTTTTTTTTTTTTTTTCCCCAGTTTTCACAGAACACATGAGCTTCCTTAGCTGTCATATTACATCTTCAGACTATCTTCTAGAAGCCTTAAAAGGTCATTTGGATGATCTCCAGTCTGATGTACATTTGAAGTAACCAATAAAGTACATACTTTTCATAAAGAAAATCTGAAAATGAAGGAAAAGTGTCTGCTGGTGGCCACCTCACAATAAAAAGCTAAGCAGGAAAGTTTAGACACATTTCTTTTCTGCAAACAGGCAGCAATGTTTGTATTTGTTATCTAGCAAAGGCTATTTAAATGGCTTGTCTAAGAAAATATGTTTGAGACTTTCAAGCCTGTGAGCTGCTTGCAGACTGAACATTTATTTCTGGTATTCAAGCTCTGTCCTTGGTCACCTAAGATACATGATATTGATGCCTTTCCTGACTGGAAAACGTAAAATCCATGAACTCTTACTATTTCTAGTCAAAATAGATTTGATTTTTGTCAGCAGAGTGAATAAGTACCATGATTAAACAAGTCCTGTCTGTGAGCTCAGGCTGCAGGGTTTCTCATGCACCCCTCCACACAAAAGCCTCTTCACAGAAATGGCCATGAGAAGCACATGGTCTGAGTGATAACAGCCACCTGGAGCCTCCCACTAATCCTGGCCAAAGACAGGCTTCCAAAGGCCTACAGAGAAATCACAAAAATGCCAGTGATTAAACTTGTATCCCTCGTATGGGAAATCAGGATGGCACTTACATGGAGGAATTCACTCAGTGCAGACTGGAATTTCTGAGAAAAAACTGAGAATATATTCAGCACAGACACTGGAGCAGTTTAAGGCTGTTGCAGCATAAACTGCAATAGAAAACTTTGTACAAAACTCCAACTGAGCCAATATCCTTAACCCCCTGAAATCATTATAGAAGGTATACATGCCCAATGCCTTTTTCTCTAAAGAGAAAGAGAAGGGAATATGACTGAACTGGGCAGTGAATGCTGATGTGAAATGGAAGGAAAAAAAAAAAAAGAAAAAAGTTTTAAAACAAAACTAGGGAAAGTTTCACCAAAAAGTTTCCTCTATTGCAAACAGCAGAAGCAGAGCCTACTGCCTTCAGCATCAGGAGATGGGGTTGGCCTTGACCAGACTTAACCCTGAACACAGTGCACCAGCTGCAAACCAAGGCTCAGAGCTGGGGCTCTGCGTGGAGTTTGAGGGGCACAGCACCAACACCAGCCCAGCACCTCCATATTCCCTCAGGGCATTTGATTGTGTAGGACCATCATTAACCTTCCCCGTCCCATCATTGTCTGTCTCTTCAACTCCTTGTGAAAGTTAGAGCTCTCCTGGTTAATGGAAGAAAAAACCACTCCAAAGCATTTAATTAAATGCTTTCCGTCACTTGGAGGTTGCAGGATTTTCTGGCCTGTAAAAGTATGAAAAAGGGGAAAAGAAGCATGTGACTGTCCTTTGACTAACATACACAGCAGTCTGGGACAGATGTCTCAGCAAAAGGTCAAGGAGTGATATTCCTTTCACTTCACTAAAAGACATTTCACTAACCAAGGCATCCTCCACTGCAAAATGTCACCAGCCATTGCCCAGGGCTGAGCTGCTAGGTACAGCATGATCTGTAAGAATAACCAGAAAATAATAAACCAGGGGGAAAAAGCCCTCTACTTTTTCTCTGGAGCCCATGGTTCCAGCCAGAAGCTGCTTGCTACAGAACAGCAGCTGGCAGCTCCTACTTCTTGATCCTGCCTCCACAGATGCTTCAATGCACAGACCTTAGCAAGATGCTCAGCCTTTCTGCACCTGCCATTTTTCTTCATCTCTTAAATTATAATTTTATTTTGTGCCCATCCTTCCCACTGCAAAAGCCCTGCACTACCCTGCTCATCCTCATCAGAATGCCCCTCCGTGGCAGATGAATATCCTGTGTTCCTGTTTCAATAAGATGGAGAAATTGAAGCATGGAAATTAAATTACTACTCCACGGTCTCAGACCTCTCTGAATCAAAGCAATACCTTTTTGGTTTGTAGAGGTGTCCTCTTCCTACAAGATCATTTCTTTCCATCTAGTTCAGAGATAATAATATCTCTGTAACTAATCCTTATGGTTGTTGTGAGAGTCCTCTGTTCATTGTGTTGAAAATGCAAAGCAGTATAAAATATATTACTGATTAAAGATATATTACTGATTAAAGTCACAGTGAAGGTGGAAAATGAGAGTTATTCCTCTTAATTTTTAAGTTTTCATCTGCAGCAACATGACATGCCTCCTGGAGTCTTGCTCTCCATTCTGTTATTGCTATAATGCTTTTCCACAGGAACTGAACAGGTGGACACTGCTCAAGGAGAGGACATTAAAAAACAAAGTGTCATTCAGAACAGGAGTGGACCATCACAATGAGGTAAATTTTTAAGATACAGACAGAAAAATTGCATGTCAGCACATGGAAGGGATGGTTGTAAGTTTCCATTGATTTGAAGTAATTCAATAAGAGTGCTTCCATAATCAAGAAAATCCATCCTAAACTTTCCTGTCTTTCCCTGCTGAGTCCTTCAAAGGACTAACCACCAGAACAGCTCTGCCAGCAGGACCAAATTCCAGGGAGCTTGTGTAAAACCCTGGGGACCCAAAATATTAGAGGCAATGGTTTCAAACCAAGGAGGGCTGGGCTGTACCAAAATGAAGGGGTGAGAGAAGAGACTGGAGCTCTGGCTGTTAATTTTTAGGTCCCAGACTAGAAATGACCCAGAGTTTCTCCAGATGTCAGACAGCACCTGGACCTGCTTACAGCAGCGTGCTGTCCCCATGGCCAGGGAGGGGCCAATTTTTAGCACAAAATGTGCAGAAAATAAGGCAGCTTGGTGTACAGACAGCAAGCAAGCAAACACAGAGGATCCAGTAATGTGAATTTGCTTTTCTAGCCAAATGGTGTAAAAATTGGCCTTTAAGACAGACAGGTGGTGTTAAACTTGGCTTGGAGTTCAAGACAGAGGTTTGTCATGTTTATGGCTGAAGTTTTTGCTGGCAAGAACTATGTTGTTTAAAAGCATGAACAATTCATACCCCTAAACAGCACATATATGTATAAAAGTCCTTTAATAACACAAGTAATAAGTTATTTCACAGGAGACTGGACTTGTTTTTTTCTTTTCCTCCTCACTCCCCTCCCTTATTTCCCAAGTAGTTCATTATGGCCAATTACTTTCTTAGAATAAGGGACCTTGTATGCACATGGGGAAGTTTGCCAATCAGTTGAACCACGTAGACATGCAAATCCTCTTAGTGGAGACACAGTTTATAAAGGCAAAGGAGATGTATATCTAAATGGCCTGCTCAAAACAGCAAACTCCTTCTAATGTAGACAAAACTACTGTTTATTTTGTTATTCTGATAAGCACTAGTGATAAAATACTGAAGTATTAAACTTCAGGGTAATAAAGTTTGGCCTCTAGTTGCTCTGCCACTTGAGAGAGCAAATCTAAGAGATGCCAATTATGAGGAAAAAAAATCAGGCACCAAAATGAGTTAGATTCCAAACAGTTCCATCATGGATGAGATATAGCCTTTCATCATTTTTGGAAACTTCTCTTCCCAATTAGAGAATACAGCTGCTCGAATAGTGTCATGTCTGTTCAGCAAGTAGCAGGCACGATGTGTAAGCACTTGTAGCATCAATAGGGACCATTGTTCAGAAAATATTGCCATTGAAATCTTGTAAATGTGAATAGAATTAACATCCCATTCATCTCTTGCTGTCACACTCTGTTTATTTTACTGCATTGTCTGAATGAACGTGCAGCTCTCATAGGTCCCATTTCACCTAACAAACGTCTGATTGTATTCGCTGCTCTTCGCTTCCTCCCCGCTGGGTTTCCTGCAGAGATCAGGGCATTAATGAAACCCTCCCCAAATTGTCCTTTTCCTGCCGAGAATGTTATATAAGGCCTAATTCTTCTTTATGTTATTCTGTGCAAAGCCCTTTATATTACTCTTCTACTCAAGGAACAAAAGGTAATTGTTCATCCGCAGCAGAGGAGAATCAAAAGATCATATACTTTCAGGTAATGGCACATTTCAGCTGATTGGTTACTTGGTTCTTGCTACAAAAGAAAGTAACATGTCAGATCCCAGAAGCAGTTAATCACACCTGACTAACTACACACTGTTCTGAATTAGGACTATCATGAAAAAACACAGGTTGATGAAACAAATACTCTTTGCTCACTTCGTATCTTTTATAGCCTCAACCTTCCAGTATTCCTATAGTGTTCTTGAAGATTTAAAACATTTTTATGTGTAATAAACAGTCTCATTCCCTTTTTGAGAGTAGATATGCATCTCTCTTTTAATTAATTTTAGCGCTGTAGGATGTACAATACAGAACTGCAGATACCACAGAGGAGGATGCATGTGCGTGGGAATGAGTGTGTGTGTATCTCATGGGGCACTGGGAAAGCCAGGGGAAAGTTCTGTATGACTTCTGTCTCTGATGCTGCAGCTCTTCTAAATCCTACTGTTTTTATGGGACCTTTGTCAAATCCCATTATATGGGTGGGAATCTTACAATGCACTTCAGTGGGAGGTCAATTAGATTCACGACACTAAACAGTGTTTGTGGACAGTCAGTGTGCTTGTATCTATCCCTTACTCATTTTCCAGCATTTGCTAAAAACAGGAGAGACACAGCTGATGTGGAGTGTGCTCTGCTGTCCTGCAGGCTGCAGAGAACAAGCTGACATGGCTAGGAAAGCACAGGTCTTTCCTGGCTCTATCTTCCCTTCAGCTCACTCAGTCACAAAAGACAGAACTGCTGGAGGTGTCTAGTCCAGCCTTCTGTTCGGACCAGAGTTAGGGCCAGTGCAGCTCACTCAGGGCTCTGTCCAGTTGATATCTGCAATATCTACTAGGACAGAGATTTAAAATCTTTCTGGGTCACTGTTTAAACATTTGACCATCCTTGCTGGGTTTCCACCCTTCCCCTTAGGAGTCCTTATATAAATTTCCCACATTTCAAGCTGTGCCCATCACTTCCCTGGGCACCCCAAGAAGAGTCTGTATGTGTCTGCTCCCCACCCTCCTATCAGGGGGCTGTAAATGGCAGGAAGAGCTCCCTGAGCCTCCTCCAGGCTGAACAAGCTCAACTCTCTCATGCTCTCCTTTATACCATATGCTTCAGCCCCTGAATCTTAGTGAATCTCTGTGGGACTTACTCTGGTTTGTTAATGTTTTGCTTGCTCCAGGGAGCCTAAAACTGGTCACACCACTCCAGATGCAGTCTTAAAGATGTTAATTAAAGGGGCTGGAAATCACTTCCGTCCTGCTAGCTACTGTTTTGGTAACACAGCCCATGATGACATTGTTACAAGGACACATTCCACACTCCAACTAGACTCCCTGATCTTTTCTGCAAAGCTGCTTCCATGTCAGCTGCCCCCAGCCTGTGCTGGTGCAGGAAAGTGCATTGACATTTTCTGAACTTCACAAGTCCCTGTCAGCTCACCTCTCCAGCCTGTCCAGGGCCCTCTGAATAGCAGCCCTGCCCTCCAGGTTATTGATTGCTTGTCCACAAACTCACTGAGAGTGCACTTTATCACCATGTGCCATTGATAAAGACATTAAACAACACTGGCTCCAGCATCCATCCCTGAGATACACCACTAGTAACTGGCTGACAGGTATTCCAGGTCATGGATCACTAGCACCTAATTTTCCACCCCCCTTTCATCTGCTCATCCAGTCTGTATCTCAGCACTTGGGTAATTTTAGTAATAAGCTGACCATGGGCAACACAAGGAAACCTGCTGTATGCAAAGATGTATAGGCAAAAAGGATATGAGTGTTGTAGGCCAGGAAAGCACAGAAAGGGAATTTGTTTTATTTATGATTTTATACTCCCTTCTGCAACACTCATCTGTTGAACAGCAGTGTTCCCTTCAAAGCCCCTCAGAAGTCAAAGTAGTGTTTCAAGAAAATTAATATGAACCTTGAATTTTCTTTTTCTGCTGGGGAAAATCTTCTGAGAATAATTCCAAGGATCAGAAGAGAAGCATAAATCCTCCATGTTTCTCAATAAGTGAGTTTCAACAAAAGCTGACACAATTCTTATCCTATCTATATACCTAATGTTTCAATGTACTGGGCCCAGATGCAATGGCAGTTCACCACAACCAAAGCTGGATTTCAAACACAAAAAGTGCTAAAATGACCACGACAGATACATTTATAGTCTCCCTGCTTTTCCTAACCCATTCTTAAACACACTAAATTGCTTGTCTTAAAAACAATTCCCAAGAAACTCTTGCAGCAACATGATGGAAACAGAAATTTTTGTCTTGAGTTTGCCACTAAAACTGATGTAAAAGAGAGTGCAGAGACAGAGTCCCCTTCCAAAATCTTTGGTTCCTGTCCCAGAGTTTCATTTGGGACTTAGAAGCAGTTTAAAATGCCAAGATTTCCAGACCTCCTGCTGTTGAGGCAGAAGCCTTATGTGCTTGTGAACAATGGAATTAAGTTACAGACATTCAGGTGTGTCCTGTAGTTGCATCCATGGTGTTGCTGGTGTCAGGGCTGCCCCTGGGTGCACACCCTGCACATTTAGACATTGGTTCCCTGGGTGGTCCCAGAGATCTCAGCTGGTCTCTGCAGGGGTGACACAAGGGACCGATCTCAGCCAAGGTGATTGCCTGAGCTCACAAACCCTCACAGCAAAGTCTTTGTCTAATTCCCCCAGGAGGGATTAGGCAGGAATACATATGGGAATTTTGAACAGACCCAGAGATTCTCCCAGGCAGTTCCTGCTGTACCTAGATCATTTTATAGACAGTATTGTATGTGTCAATGTGCTTGTATATATGGGATGGCAAATCTGGCTGTGCTGGGGACAGCCCCAAGCCATACCTTCTGCAGAACTGACAAACTTACACATTGATGAGCTACTTCTACCTACTCAGTAGATGTTGTTCCTGCAGTAGGAGAAATGGTCATGCAGAACAGCCTTCTACACACAGTAAAGATAAATAGGGGATGTTTTGCTCATGGTTTAAGAAAATCTACAGTAGATCATGTAGGACTGCAACACAGCTGGACTACAGGAACTGAGCAGGATGGTGGTTCAGGAAGTGTCACCTGATCCATCAGAAGACACTGTTTCAGGGATCCTCACAACAGCCACTTCATTTGCCATGTGGATAGCGAGCCAAACATCCCATCCAAGAGACGTGATTTCCCACGCGAGCATTACCCTAAGCCAAGACCCCAATAAGTTAGGGATTTTCTTAAGGAAATAAACACTCTCCATCAGACAACAGATGTTTCACATTTGTTGTGCAGATGTGCAAGGCTTGAAGCCTTTGAGCTCTGCAGTTATCCCCATCTAGACTTTCTGGTCCATCTCTGCCCCAGGGATCGTGGGAGCCCTGCAAATGTCAGTGAGGCATGAATGCTCAGAGCTGCTGGACTGTCTGCAGAAGGGCACAAAATTCTGTGAGTCTCGGGTCTTTTGGGGCTGGAGGTGTCTGGCTTGTGAGAGAACATTGACAGCTGTTTACATCTATAAATGTTCACACTGATTTCACAACTGCTGCCACAACAGCGGGCCCAGAGAGTTTTCTGGTAGTCAGTGGAACTGGAATGCAGTACTGTATGAACAAAATGTTAAAAAGGAAAAAATGTTCTGCCACCAAATAATGTTGGTTTCCAGTCAGCTGCAACTGCTACCCTCAGACAGGGCAGGGGAGAGCTGTGAAAGACCAGCAGGAGTCAGACATTTGATTGCTGACCAACAAGCGGATCTTCACTTTGCAGCATGTGGTGCATGTCCCTTCTGCTGGCCTTTACACCGTAGTCCATGGCTCACCCTCCGCTGCCCGGGATTGGTGCTACTGATCACCACATGGGCTCCTCCATGAGGCTGGAGTTGTTTTTCTACACTGCTCCCAGCTCTGCTGGTTGCACTTCCCTACATTAATTTGAACCCAGCCTTAAAACAACATTAAAGAGTCTGGATTAAAAAAAATAAATTCATTCCCAAAGGCTCAAAACAGCACTATCTTTAAGAATTTTGTGTTCTCTGGCCAAGTATACACTACAATTATACAAGCTTATCACTGTTATCACGAATGCATTTTTACTTTTATAGTAAATGTACAATAATCTTGCTTTTATTGTTAGGTTTTAATAATGGATTGCCACCCAGAAAAAATCAGAGTTGCTGTAGGCAACTGGGAAGCAGTCCAGAGTTACCCTCCTGTGTGTTCTTGGTGCCGGATTTCAGAGGCTCATGCTTATTTGTCTCAGTTCAAATCTAGTGAGAAAGTTATTCTGTATTTGCATTAGCATAAAAAAGCATATTTTGCTAAAATCACCTCCTTCTCCCCACTGTTTTTTTTGTCTAATTATATGTGGTAGAACCAGATTCCCAGAGGACTATTTGGGAAGAGTACACTTGGCTAAATAACTGTGCTGACTATCTAACCAATTGTTAAATGCATTGTGCAATTTCTATTACTACCTTCAACAACCTATTTTTAATTTATACTATATAAATAATAAATAAAACCCCAATATTTCAGAAACCACCCAATCTGTGAATTTATGTTTTCCATTAAGTGTGTTTCAGCATAGTGTAACTCAAATTACCTACCAAAAGACCAAACTTCTTATAAAAATATGCAAAAAATTCACTTTCACTATAACACCAGTTTTAAAAAAAGGATTCAGTCTATTCCACCCTGCCAGAAAATTAGTCAATATGTTTCAAACTAAACATGTTTTTTTAATTCTGGAGTAGATATTATTTCTGGGTTAAATATACAAAAATAAATCTGGTTAATGTCACATCTATTAGTCACGTACCAAAAAGCTCCAACCACCAAGAGCTTTCCATCTAGGTAGACTCTTTGGGCAGAAGCAGTGGCAGTGGCCACAGAGACAGGAACATAGAATGGGTAGGGTAGGGCACGGTAGGGCAGGGTAGGGCAGCCTGTTCACTTATCACCAAGAGTGTGCACAGTGTGGAAGGGCTAAAGGGGATGTGGTTTGGCAGTGCTGGGTGGTGAAGAAGAGATTACATCTAGAGGTTCCTGCATCCTTTGTGACTTTTTCACCGCTTAATTTCATCTTGAATATTGAGAAATGTCATTGTGTAGTTCACATGATAATTTCCATTAAAGAAATTTAAGGCACTTTAAAAAGAAATGAAGTGTTATTGTACCCATTAAGGGATAGAGAACTAGGACACAAAACAAGGGTTTGTCCATCAACAGTGGCTGTCAGAGCTTGCAGGCCAGGGCTTATACACAAAAAAATACTGACATAAAGGCAATCCATAGCCAAACAACCAAAAACTCTGCATGATGAATCTGTGAGACAGATGGGAAAAAGGCTTAAACATCTGTCCTAGAATGCATTGCACAACAGGTGGGATTGACAAAGAATGCTTAAATGTCACACAACCAGTGCCACTTAGATTTCAGTATCAAATACCTTCACAGTTTCTTAAAATAAAGAAATCCTTCATTTATTAATGAATTAATGAATTTCTTCATCAATTAATGAATTTCTTAAAATTCTTAAAGGAATTTGAAGCAACTTTGTCTGTGATTTGTATATATGGTGGGTTTACCTCCAACAAAGTATCTGATTTAAGAAAGAACTGTGGCCCATTTGACAATCATAGCAGTGAATGGATCTATTGTGTGTAAAGGATCTGCTCTGCCCTGCCTTACTTGAGTCTGCCCCTACATTTCTTTCAGGTGATTACTGACAATGGAAAACTAACTCAGAGAGATTGCACTAAAATAAGAACACACTTTCAACATTGCCCTCCCAGACCTGCCTCATAATTTGGTCTGTCATTAGTCCCCCAAATGTGATGGTTCTCATCTGAATTAATTGTAGACCCTTTGTGTCTTATTTCTAGACCACAAGAGAACCACCCAAGAATAAAAAGTCAGCGAGGCTGATTCTCATTTCTCTGAGATCAGTATTCCCTTGCCCTCCCTAGACTTACACCTGATTTACAAAGCTGTCAAAAGACAACTAGCACAGATATCACCTGAAGCAAGAGATACAACTCAGGTGTTGCAGAGCTCAAAAACAAACAAAGGCAATGCCACACGCACATGCAAAATAACATAATAGTGTTATGGAAGACCTGGAGGTGAGCATTCCAGCGACAGTTCCATACTCTCTCATTCCTTGGTGGAGCAGGCTTTCTGTGCAGCACAAGGAGTTTCTCAGAAAATCCACTACTTCCCTCTGAACAGAAATCCAGAAAATCCTCTGAACAGGGCCTGCCCTGCTGGGGGAGGCAGCAAATCTCTGTTTCTGGTTTGCAGCTGGCATTCACTGCAGAGCTCAAAGGTGCTGCCTGAGCTCCTTACCCTCTCTGGTGATGGCAGCGAGAAAGTAAGGTGCTTCTGAAGCACTGAGAGCCTCTCCTACTTGGAGTATCAAGCTGCTACTCCAAGCAAGGACAGGACAGGTAGGGGAGCCTTGCTCAGGTCCTGGAGGCTCCTAGGGAGTTCTTCTTTGATAACCAGGAGGGACATGGCACTTTCCTCTCTTGGGCTTGGGGATGCTTCTAGGAGATAAACTTGTGCTGAAGCCACAGTATGAGCTCAGGATCATTTCTGCAGGGCCAGCCTTGGAGAACAGCCTGTCTCCAGATTGCAGGCTCCTCTCTTCATTTCCCTCCTGTCCAAACAAAAAATCTCTGTTTCTCACCACTGTAATAGGTTGATTTACAGCCTTGGATGTTGCATGGAAAGAGGGACAATGACCTTATTTCACCTGTGAGAGGGTACAGCCAGAGAAAACTAGCTTTTCTAGCTGAACTACTTTGCACAAAGGAAACAAACACTTCTGGCACCTGCACAGCAGCCAGCTCCTCTCCTTCTGTGGGCAGCAGGCTGCAGGCACAGATGTCTGGTGAACACCACAGGAGAAGTGAATACCACAGGGGATTCCAGGGCAGGAAAAGCCCAAAGACCTTGTGGACAGTGTGTTTTACACCATGGCAGGAGAGAAGTGGAAGGTGGGGCACCTCCAAGTGAGACTTACTACAATGTAAAGGAATTGCCAGGTTGATGACATGGTTAATACGTTGTAACACACAATGCATCTCACCTCTGCAACATTAAAAAAAAAGGCTTAGACCAAGGTTAAGACCAAGAGGAGAGAAAAAGATGGCAAAAAATGCTATTGTTGTTTTGACAGCCAACCAGATTAACATGTTTCTGATGAAAATGAAAACCAGAGCTGAAACATGTTGGATGATATCTGGAGTCCCACTACCTTTCTCATTATTTATTATATGTTCAAGAATTACTGCAATGCAAACCTCTGATCTTGGCATTTAAAACATGCTGGGCTTAGCTTACAGAGTGGAGGGAGATCGGTATGCAAGAGATAAAAAACTAATTCAAGAAACTGCAGGATCAAAGTAACATGGAATGAAAAAGTTAAGAAGCTAAGGCACTGAGAGAGACCTGCAAAGCAAGTGAAGGACACACACCCAGGAAAAACTCTACTATAGTGTAAACAGTGTAGCTATGAAACTTTATTTTCAGAGTCTTTTGAATTTCGTTCTTTCATAAAATTTCTTGAAGTCAAGGCAAACATTTCTAGAGTCTTGAGCTTGATCCTGTCTATGTTAAAGTAATGTTAATGGTAGAAAGAACTAGACTCAGATATGTGTGCACAAGAAACCTGAACACTTCTGGCACCCTCTTTTGCATTAACTTGTGCCAGAGTTGTATTTGCAGCAGGGAGATGTTCATTTGCATCCTGGCCCATTACTCCATGGCTGTGGGAATATTTGCTCAGTTTGCCTAGTTAACATGTGACTCAGGTAGGTGCACATGTGGATTTCACACACATAATTCTTTCATGTACACACAAGTAGGTTCCTGCTTTGAAAAACTGAATGCATAAAGCATCTGCTGGCAAGCAGTTATGCATTCATTTTATTTTCAAATGCCATCATGTGTGAAAAAACCTGGATAGCTTCAAATTAGGAAAAGAAAAACAAATGCTTTTGTAATTTGGAAAACAACCCATAATGCCACCTCCAGGTTATGAAGACCTTTGGGCGTTCTTGACATCTTCATAAACCCCACGAGCACCAATGAGCAACGATTACTGAATGCTGACTTTAAAGCCAACAGGCTCCTTCAGCACTGAGGAGGGGAGGATTACTCCTGGGGATTAGGTGGGCTGCCTGCCTGCACCAGCAATGCCTGTTGGAAGGCATGACCAGGACATGTGTGACGTCCCCCCACGGTGCAACAGGGACATCTGCATCAGCACTGGAGCTTGCCCTGCTGCATCCCATCAGGCATAGACACAGGAGGAGCTGCCGTGGGGGAACGAGTAGTTCAGGCATGTTCCTCAGAAAGGAACTTAAACTTGGCTGCTGCAGTGTTTGGGATCACTGAAGGAGCTGAACTCCCTTCCAGCTTTCTCATTACTTGTCATTTTTCCAGCATTGGCCTTCCAACACTGGACTTCCTTCCTATGCAGATCCATCTGCTGAGCTGGTCGGTGTCAGGGTAACAAGATGGGAACGTCATTATCCAGACCTGATTTTGTCCAGCCTCCGTCATCTGAAACATGTTCAGGGATCACAACCCGTTTTTTCCAGTTTAAAGCAGTTTTGGCTGAGCTATCTTTGAGCTGTTGTAACACTGATAATGCAGAAAGGAAGAAAAATAAGATACAAGAAGGGTTTGAGCATGTCCCAGAAGTCCTTCAAAAATTACACCTCTGCTACAGAACAGCACAGATAGTCATAAAGAAACCACAGCTATAGAAAGGCTCTCTTGTGTCCTTACCTTCTCTGCCTGTGAGGGGAATGGGAGCTGTGTTCCCTGCACCACTGAGTGGTGAGCTTGCATATGTGGCCTGGCAATGATTTTGCTATCAGGAAGACAGTTTATGTACAGAAGATGTGAACACTAACCTCTCTGCCTGAAAAGAGAGAAAAGCCCCCATTAACAGGCAGTGTCCTCATTCTGTCTCCTGTAGCCTCTACAGTAAAGCTGAGTGCCATACCCACAACCCTTTCTGCACAGTTTTCCTTGTGTTTTTGTTCTTGCACGCACACACAGACCCCAAATCCCTTGATCTTGCCTGGACGCCCAGGCAGTTCCTCAGACATCACTGCTGCACTTTATGACCTGGACATGCTTCGGTGCTCCTTGTCCTGGGAAGCAGCTTCTGTGTTTTTCAATGCCCTGACTTCTTCCAGTTCACTGAACTGCTTCTTCCATTTAGGCCCTTGACTTTAGCTGAGCCCACAGGCCCCTGCAGGTCAACAGCAGCTATTAGCATCATCTTGCCTAACAATTTGTTTATACAGCAGGAGTGAAAGGGACACTAATCTAGTTCAAGCATTTAGGCACTGCTAAAATACAAAAATAAAAAAAAAATTATTATTTGGTGGTTTGAAAGACTCCATTCTTCACAGCAAGCCCTTTCAGAAGGAAAACTGATGGAGAGTTTTGCTAAGACTTGTCTGTGCTGAACAGCTTTCTAGTGATTAGAGATGGAAATTTGGAAGTATTTAATGCTTTGCCCATCCCACCACACATCCTGGCTTCCTTGCAGAGAGTCACACAGAACATTGCAATTGCAGTGTGAGTAATTACAGATGCTGCCAGAAACAACACTGTCAGGAAAAGTTTGTAATTGAAATTAGGAATTTGCTTTCTGGTATGCCCTGGAAAACATTAGGAACCAGGAGCTGACTTTGGAATTTTATAACAATTTTATCTGTGGCAAACCTGGGCATCCAATACCTGAACACCCAATTAAACACCTGGTTTTATTTTCTGTTTCTGCTCTTGCTGCATAAACCTGAATTTCAGAAATCCCATGCAGGTGTGACTTGCAGACCTGAGGCAGGACTGAGGTCAGTACTCTTGGCAGGGGTACCAGCAGAGAAGTTTCAAGACACCTTTTCTTTCTCACCCTCAGTTCAGCAGCCCAAAGTTGCCCTTGGGGTACACAAAGACTCAGGGTACACAAACACAATTACGAGCCTGCACTCCCAGTGCAGGGAACACACACATCAGGTATCAATTGCAGTGTTTCCAGGAGGAAAGACAATCTGGGACAGTTTGCCTTGAGCCTGTGCCTTAGTATCTCTTTCACTATCTTTATTTTCAAGACTAAAACATTTTCTCTGTTTTCTTTACAGATCCAAGGTGGGCAGAAAGGGGGAGGAGGAAGCAGTGAAGGCTGCTATAAAGTCTTTCTTGTACCAGGGATCCATATCTCACATGATGGCCCTGGGAAACTTTATTATTTACCTCTGTTGGAATGGGGAAGGGAAGTAGCTGGAATAAGCACAGTTCTCAGATACACGCAGTGCAATTGTCTGCAGGAGCGAGTTCCATGGGAATCCCACTGGAGCACCAGGCACAATCAGCAGACACAGCCCAAACACACAGTGTGTGTGAGGCATTAAATATTTACTTTCTCTATTACCTTTGCACAACAGGACAGACACCACCTAAATATATCTTCATTGTAAATTTTCTGAAACTACTTTAAAAATACACTTTTCCATTAGCAGCAGCACTGATCCTTTATTAACTAATGAAGAAGAAACATAAAATAATCGGTAAGAGCTGATCACTTGGAAACAGATGTCTGATTTTATAACTTGGCCTGGACACTTGGGCTTGAACCTACACGGGAGTATGAGTGCTAGGACAACTGGCACTGCAACACCTGATTTTTTCAAGCCTGTCCTTTCCCTCCCTCTTTTACCTACCTAAAGCTGCTGGAACCAAAGGAGCACATTCGTAAACTATGCTTTGCACCTGGGAATGGGATCTAGAAAAACCCACCAACCCAAACATTCAGGGTATTGTACATGAGCTACCTAAATGAGCAAGGGAGGAATCAGCTGGAGAAGAGGGTGTGTTGCAGCCTCCTCCTGCACAGGGATTACATGCCTTGTTCAGGTTTAGCGGGACATGCTTCTTTTCACTCTGGATTCACAGCCCTGAAAACTTAATTATAGCTTTTCACCTTGCATTGATTAACATGAGAAATGAAGAGACCTCTCTTCCGTCTGCTTTTTCTCCACCCACTCATTATCCTTGAATAACACATCGCCTGTGGATTCTCACTCTCCATAGGTGCAGGTTTGCATTCCTGCTGGGGAGGAGAGACCGGAGCGTAACCCGGATGAGGCTGCAGATAAACTAGGGTAGAGGTCTCCTTGGAGGGAAGGGAAGGTGTTTTGTGTAGTGTAGTGCGAGCAGCATGGTCTGAGAGACCCCACTAAACCAAGACAAGCTTTTCTGAGGATGATCCCATGTACAGGTCCCACCGCACGCTGAGGAGGTGAGTCCCAAGTTGCCCAGCCCACATTACCCTGGGGCACGTGTGTGTATCTGGAAGCAAACACCCAGTGTCAGAAATGAATGGCATCACTTGAAAAAAGGGCGAGATGCGGCATTTAGGGAGCCACATGACTCACATGGCTGAAATGACTGGGACTAATGACTTCTCTGGCTATCCTAACCTCCACAAAGTATTGTCCATACATACACCAAACGGTCCAGAACCACTGGAGTTTTCATTCCAGCTTAGGAAGAAGGCAGAGCTGCTCTGCAAGGAGCAGAAACAAAGGCAGTCCTGGGGGTGCATCCTGTCTGTAGCTGCTGTGGGGGAGCACCTCCAGGCCTGCTGGAGACATTTCCGAAAGGCAACGTGAAAGCGATGCTTTCTCTGAAGCCTGAGCTGGAGCTTCAAGCCCTTTGTCAGGGGCCTATTGTTTCCTAGGAGGGAAGGGAGTATGGGGAAAAAAAACTGCAAAACGGGACACGTAGCCCCCAGGAGTTTTTAACTTTTGTAATCAAAGGGCATATAAACAACAACTAAATGTGCAAAAGTATCTGTCACAAGCACTTAATACCTCCATCCTACAAAGCCGTGAAATAACTCGTATTCTACTTCCATAGAGCTGAAATTTAAGTACCTTGGGGGCCAGCCGTTAGCTTTAATTCACTTTATACAAAAATCCCCGGGAATAAAACAGAGTTGGGTTTTCCTTGTATCTTCCCTGCCGCTGGTTTCCTTCAGCTCCTCGCTACACCCCACTGCAGACGGCAGCTGCCGGGGCTGGCACCGCCAGATGCCACCACAGCCCGGCTCGGAGGGAGCCGCGCCTCAGCCAGCGATGTCCCTGTCCCACGCCGTGTCCCCGCGGGAGGGGCGGATCGTCCCCGTCCCACTCCGCCCGCGGGCGGTGCCGCCAGGTGCGCCCGCCCCGGCGCGGCCCCGGGGGGGCGGCCGCGGCTCCTCGCCCCACCCCGCCGCGCCGGGAGCTGCCGCCCCCCGGCTGAAGTCCGGTGCCGCCGCGCTGTGCCGTGCCGTGCCGTGCCGGGGGTGCCGTCACTCGGCGCTTCCAGCATGCTCCTAAGATGGCGGTAGCGGCGGCGGGCGGCGGCGGGGTCGGCCGGGCGCAGCGCAGCGGCTGGCTGGAAGTTTTGGTGCGGGAGCGCTGGCACAAAGTGCTGGCCAACTTGGGCGGCGAGGCGCTGGTGCTGAGCGGCGAGGAGCGCCCCGACGGCGCGGCCCACAACGGGCTGGGCGGCGATGGGACGGCGTGCCGCGGGGCCGAGGGCGGCGGGGGGCCGGCGGCGGTGCGCACCGCCTTCACCGACCCCCCCGAGCAGGTGCCCGAGGCGATCTCCAACAAGAAGCGGTGTGTGAAGGTGCTGAAGCAGGAGATGGGCGGACTGGGCATCAGCATCAAGGGGGGTAAGGAGAACAAGATGCCCATCCTCATCAGCAAGATCTTCAAGGGGCTGGCGGCCGACCAGACCCAGGCTCTCTACGTGGGCGATGCCATCCTAGCCGTGAACGGCACAGACCTGCGGGATGCCACTCACGACGAGGCGGTGCAGGCGCTCAAACGGGCCGGCAAGGAGGTGCTGCTGGAAGGTAGGGAGCGGGGCGGTCCGGCCGTGCGCGCCCGGCAGCGGGGGCTGTGGGGCGGGGCGGGGCGGCTCGGCTGCCCGAGGGCGGCGGAGCCGAGCCGGGGGCGAGGGGCTGACCCCGCGCATCTCCTGCTGCTCCTCCGTGCGCCTTTCCAGCGCGGAGAGTTCGCACCCTGTACCCCGCGCCGGGACACTCGACGGCGTGTGTTATGGACTCAGCCCCTCCGCAAGGGATGAGCGGGATCCCGGGGAGCCGGGCTTCAACTTTCCGCCCTCGTATCCGCCGGCGCAGTCCCGCAGCCCCGTCCGTGCGCGGTCGGTGGAGGCTCCGCAGCCCCGTGCGGTCGCGGCGACGGGTCTGCTCCTGGGCTGAGGCTCCCGGTGGGAGCCTGACCGAGCCTCCTGCAGGGTGAGGGATCTTCTGGGTCTGCCGTCAGGACGTTTTCACGTCTTTTCAGCCCAAGAATGGTGGGGAGAGTTGGGTACTGTGAAAGGAGAGCTTAAAGAAGTGAAGGAACCCCCGCCCCCCTCCTCCCCTGCCCTTAAGGGAAGGGCTTGGGTGACTTTGCCCTAGTCATCTCGAAACGCCGACACCACCCTCTCTCCAGTTCCTCCTTCCACCACCCTATTCCCGATCAGGGGTGGGGGCAGAGCGGTTTGAATGAAGCTGGCCGTGCCTCACGGACTCATCAGCCATCCCTGCAAAGCAGCGCCTTTTCCTTTCTCAAGGGTGACAGAAACAATTTTGTAAAAGTAGCCTTAGAAATGAGGCTCGGGGAAAGGAGCAGACGCTGGTGTGCGTGGAGGACACGTGGAGGGAGGTGTCCCCCCAGAACGGGACGGATGTTGGCGGGGAGCAAGTAGAAAAGCAGAGCCAGGTTCCCTCAGACCGCGAGTTCCTGAGGAGAGAGGCGTGTACAAACGTCTAATCCCTGTCTTTTCACAAGGAGTAATTCATTTGCTCCACCTGCGAGAATGATCAGCTTCAGAACTGCCCTTGGCGTGTGTGTGATAAAGTGATTACATATTTGCCCACAAGTTCATTTATCCGGAGGTCAATGGCATTTGAGGCATGCTGCAGCGCTGCCTTCCCCTGTGCCATCGCTTTCCTGCGGGCTCTCCCACCTCGCTGTACCTGTAGCCCTTTCGGTACCACATATTTCTTCACGTGTGTTTTTTGGTGATTATTTTGAGGAGCAAAGGAGCTGCTGCTGGCTGGGAGGTGCAAGTGAGGATCAGCCATGAGCAGCCAACTATGGCATAAAGTTACAGGAAAAGTTTGAAAGGAGAGAAGGTGAGAAGTGTGTTCCATAGTAGTGTGTGCTGAGAAACTCTTGTCCCTGTGTCAGTGAAAACTGGAGGAGTTAGTGCTCCATGAGTATTAAAAAAGCTGAGGACAATTGTGTCTCCTCTCCCTCTGTGCCCTGTATTACCTGCAGGACCAAAGTGCGTCTTGTCTTGCCTCGCTGCAGCTGAATTGATTACAGATATACCCTCTGAAGTATTAATATCAACTTCTCTGGGCATTCTGAAGTGGGGCTGTTGCATCTAAATTTTATCACTGACTTGTTTATGCAGTGTAAGGACTTTCTGGGGTGCAGCCAGGTAATGGCTGAGCTTTGCTGTGGCCCAATCAGTAACGTATATAGTGTATATAATGTATATAGTGCTTGCAAGTCCCCCTCCTTCTGTGTGGTGCCTGCAGCAGCAGCACCTGAGCACGGTGCTGCTGGGTGAGCCTTAAAAACCCCTCAGTTTTCTTCTGGGCTAGGAGCAGAGATGAAGCTGTTTCAGTGGGGACTCTAAGCACCCTCCTTCACTCCTTTTGACATCACAGCTGTCGTGCATTTCTTTGCTCCATGCTGAGGTGCCTCAGTAGTTGTTTCTGCAATTGAATTTGTAATTTGCAGAATGAGAGTATATTTCAGTAGTGATCTCTGTGTAGAGTTAAAATATTCTGACTCTGCACTCGTATTTTGTTCTGCCTTTCTCTCGCTATTTCAGCAGAGTAACCAAACCAAATGTTGGCCCCAGCATGGCCTGGGAGGGCTTCTCCCTTCCGTGGGGACCCACTCCACATGAATGGCTTATGAAAACAGGCAGCTTAGAACAATTCTCTGCAATTCGATTGCCCACTTCGAAGTTCATTCTTCAGCAACAGGATCTAAAATGGTGTTTTTATTACTAAAGGAAGGAAAATGCAAAAGTTCTTTTTGCTCTTTAAAGTATACAAGGGCAACACTTGATTTTCCTTTCCTTACAGACAATGGGATTTTGCCATTTCCTGAATTTTTAGATAGTTATATAGGCAAAAAGCAGTCTGTGATGGGGCAGGGCAAGACCCTTGTGCAGGTCCTCTCTAGACTCTTTCTCCAATTCACGGAGCAAAGCCAGCATGTGTTTCCAGGGTCAAAATGTAAGATTTACATTTTAGGGAGATTCTGAGATTTTTGTCTTCCAGCTCAGGAAAGCCAAATTTACAAAGGCATGGCAAGGTGTAAAGCACAAGAAACACATTTCATGGTGCAGCAGGACTCTTGAGTATTGCCCAATACGTTGTGCATTCCTGGAAAGGGTCTTGCTGTTGAGTATTTCCTAGAGGTTGTGGCAGGGAGGATGTGTCTCAGTACACCCAATATCAGAGTGCTGGAGCCTGCCTGTTATATAGTGTCTTGCCTAAAACTGCTTGCTCAGTGGAATGAGGCATTTTCCAGCTCAGCACTAAACTGTAGTCTCTCCTGCATTCCTGTGCAGGGAGGAAGGGAGTGGAAAATCCCTCCCCAGGCCTCTGCACCCTGTGTGGGAGGCAGGGCTGGCAGCCGGGTGGGTGGCAGGAGGGGGAAGGTCTGTGAAGAGAAGGAATCAGGCAGTGCCTAATTTTAACACTTGCCCCTTTTTCTGCATTGATCGCTGTCTCTGAGCTGGTGGAAAGAGAGATTTGCTGCGGGGTCAGGGGTGGTGTAGCTGCAGCAGCTGTGCTGATAGGGGGGGCACAGCTGTAGGAGAGACCCTACTCCAAAAAATTAATATCCATGCTGGGTTGTTCTGTCTTCTCATTTTCCATCCCTTGTATAATTCACCTACTAAGCTGAAGTTCCTTCTTACAGGTGTGGTCTGTGTAGTTGGCTAGGGTGCCTTAAATCCAGTAGAGTTTGGTAAATGGAAGGAAAATAAGGCAACAGGTGATACTGCCTGAAGAGGAGCTGTAAGGCAGAAGGTTCAAGAGGAGAGGGGGCTGATGAGGAGGAAGGACTCGAGCCCTTAGAAGTCACTCTGTCTCCTCATCTGCAGGGATGGACCGCTTCTGCCTGCAGGATTTAATTTCCTGTGAGCTTTTCATCGCAGCCCGGGTGTGGGGAGCAAAGCAGGCAGAGGGAGCAGGGGTGAGGGTAGCCCTGATGTTGGGCTTGTAAGCCCTGGGTGGCTTCCCAGGTGTTCAGAACAGCAGGATGGAACTGCTCACCAGCATTCAGGGGCAGAGAGAATTTCCCTATGTGAGAGACAAGGCACCCTCCTTGTATAATACATATTTGCAGGTGTGGAAGGAAGTTAGAATTATCCCGACAGCTATTGTTTGTACATATAATTTCCTTGTGGTTCTGTTAAATTTGGGCTTCTTAAATAAGCACTTTAGAAAATCTAGCAGCCCCTCTCGTGCTGTGTGAAGCACATTGCATTCAAGTGACTCTCAGGACACAAAAGGTGTTTGTATTTATCAAAGCATCCTGGGTAAGAGCAGTCCCTTGGTGTGCTCTGCAACCAGGCTGTTTGTGCTTTACTTGTATTCTCTATGTGTTCAGTGAAAAAAATGAAAACTTGAAGTAGCCTATGCTAATGTCAAACAGGACCCCTCTGCATGATGCTGCACAAAGAAAAAGAAAGAAGAAGAAAAACTGCATTAGTGAATTTTGCTATCTTTCTGCAGGGTATTTTTCCCTGACTTGTTTAATATATGTGGGTGAGCTAGTAGTGATGGTGGTGGAAGGTACGTACTGGGAAAAGGAGTATCTTCTTAGTGTTGTTAGAATTTTAGTGGTTTTGAATGATTCCCAGTTAACTCAATTGCAAGGTTTGTGGAGAAGTGTTTTTTGGCAGCCTCCCTGAGTTTGCATGAATTTCCCACTGAGAGGCATCCCCCTGCACAGTGAATTTTAGCATATGGATAGTAGCCTGTAGTCATCTTCCGTGGCATTCTTGGGACTAAGGCACAGCTTTGAAGCAAAGTAAGAATAAGCATCGTGCAGTTTGTACTGTAGTAACATGTATTATTTTCCAAACAATATTTCTGTAAGAATTGTAAGGATTCCCCTCTTCCTCCTACCTGTTTTTAATTTTCTCTGGGTGAAGCAAAGCAATTGTATCTGTGTGAATTACATGTTGAAATAGTATAAAATAGGTATGGGTTTCTTGTTGGCTGTAGTTTTCAATCTTATCTGGTTTTGTGTTTCTCTCAGTAAAGTAGTGATGACAGGAGATTTCTGAGGGATAACAAAATACAGTATTTATCCAGAAAGTGAGTCTCCTGCAAGTATAGAGAAAAAATGAGGCAGAGGGGCACTTAATAAATGCATATGTGGCATAACTAGTTAGTACAGTCAGGGCTGTAAATATCAGTGATTTCAAATTGTATGAATAGTTATTTTTTATACTTCTAGTATAAGTATGGACAAAACACTTTATCTTTTTTTTTTTTTTTTTTTGGGGGGGGGGGGGTTATTTGTACCAGCAAATATGCAGTTAGGGAAATGCTGTATATTTAAAAGCTGTATATTTCATGACTCATGTAGCTGCCCTTGGCACACATCAGTTTGAAAGTGAAACTGAAAGGGAAAGGAGCAGGTAATCTTATTCTAAGTGTCCCAGGTCTAAGCAGTTCCGAGAATCTCAGTTTTGATTGTTTAAGCTGCCTGCAGCTGATGGGGAAGGTTGAGTGGCAACAGTTGATGTGTTTTTCATTGATTAGATTAGATTACAGGCTAATTTAGCAGTCCCGACAGCCTGTATCACCTTTCACAGATAAAAATCAGTACATCCTCTTTGCAGTAATTCTTGTATGAGTCCTCTGTCTCTGTTGCTCTAAAGAAAATAAGGCACTTGTGAGCAACACATTCCTGGATTTATTTGGACCAAGTGTAGGGTGCCCTGTCAACCCACCCTGGGAATCATATACTAAGCCCTATAGAAGCAACTTACTACCATCTCCTTAAGGGTGTTTAGAAGATTAAATATGTCTAGAGACTTGGGATTCAATTGTGCATACAGATTAAACATATTAAGTGTCATTAGAAAAGAAGAAAGCATGTTTTAAAATCCCAGTAGTAATTTCTTTGTGAAAATGAAATTTAAATCCTGGTATAACTCTTTAAAGAATCTTTAAAACATGAGAGTAAAATTGAAAGCTGAAGGCTTCTGCTATGGATAATAAAACAATGTTTGTATCTTAATTTTGCTAGGTCAGGTGCCTTTTCTCTGAAGGCCATTTCCACCCTCTCAGGACAGCATTTTTACACAGGTGATGCTAGGGGCACTGGCCTCTTCCCAGCCCTGCTGCCCACTGGGTTTGGGTCAGGGATGCTCACTGCATGCCTGTCCTGAGGGAGCTGATGTGGAGTGTCCAGAATTGAAACCAGTTTGGATTTGGGGCAGCCCAGCTTAGGTGCTGATCCCAATAGATTGATGGTTTCAGGTGTGAACTGGGAATGAGTTTTAACTTTCTTTTATCCTCTTAATCTCACTGTGTCTATAATACATGGTGTGGAACTTGCCCTGCTAGTAATGTATCTGTAAATTTGGCTGTAGTATAGCATCTGTTTGTGTTCATTCAGAGCTCATAAGTATTGGAGAGTTTGCTCTATTTGTAACCTATACCAGTAGTCAGTCTGCTTCCAGGCTTTAAAAACACATTATTTCCATTCCATTTTTCTAATTTAGATTTCTGATCATAGGATTATTTTGTTCTTTATTCTGCAAGATTATGTTGCCATGGCTACTTGTTAGAATTGGTACAGCTACTTCAGTAGAAGGGAAATTGGAGGAAACAGTAGTTCAAGAGAGCAATAGCATAAGTGAACAAAATGTGATGAGAACAAAACTGTCCCAGTACAGCGTGGAAGACTCTGGCTTTCCAAGCCTGAAACAATTCCTCAAGCATCTCAGAAAAATAGTTGGTGATGAAGGGATGGTAGCAATATTTCTAGAATGCGCAGAAAATCCTTTAGCTACTTATCATACAGAGTTTTGAGTAGCCCATAGAACATAGCTTTGCTGGCCTTGACATGGAGGTGAGCCAGTTTCTTCTTTTAGCCCCTCCCAGCCCCACATTGGTGTCACAGCAGCTGTAGGTGGTGGGAAGTGGGCTTCACTTGGCTCAACTATGTCCTCTCTCCAATCCGTGAACTGTCGAGCAGAGAAAAATACTTCTGCCAGCATAAGGTGTGCCTGTGCTACGGTCTTTAGCAGGACATCTGTTCTTAGGGCAATCAGGGACAGCACTGTACTGTTATGGCAGATTGGGAAAGAGTTAAGACTTGGAACAAGAAGAATAAATTGACTTGTTTTGGCAGAGGCACGTCGTTGTAAAGATGAGAAGGAACATAGGGGAGTGGCAGCATTTGGTACATGCCTTGAGGAATGTCACTGCAAGCAAGGCAGTTTGAAGGTGTTCAAGGTGAGGCTGATTTGGGCTGGAAAAGTCTGTGAGACACTACAAAGGATGTAGAAAGCATGGAGTGCTACTTGTCATTGATGCTACCTGTTGGAAGGTGTGTTGTGAGCCTCCTTCCTAAGTGTGTCAGCTGCTGTTTTGCAGGACTGGGAAAGCTGCTCTATGAGACCATATCTCTGTGCTTTAAAAGATGGTTAATAGCTCAGCCTTCTTTACCTTGCACTTCTGGGAGAGAGGATTAATTGAAATTATAGCATCCAGCATCTTGCAACATCTCAAAGTCCAGCAACACTGTATAATGGACAGGGACACAAATGTTTGCTTGTGGGGGAAGTTGGGAAAAGACAGAATTGGTTTGTTCATCATCTCATTAGCCATCAAAACATAATTTTTTCCAGAACATAAGTTAATAAACTTGTTTAAAAAAGGTTTAATCAGCTGTGACTAGTTCATCAGATTGCTTCAACACTTAGATACTGCCTCGCAGTTAGGTTAAGTTTGTTCCTTAACATAAATTCAATTAAGGGACAAAATTTCCACATAACTCTTTGGCAGATACGGATTTCTGACTGCTGCTTCTGTGCACTTCTGTTACAGCCTGGCTTTAATTTTGTCTGTCTAGAACTTGAACTACTGAACTGGTTACAGCTCTGTTGCACATATGCTAAGGGCACAACAAAGTAGGTCATTGCCAAAGAGGCACATCTGTACTGTACTGTTGGGTAAAATGGAGTTTTTAATTGTAAGGAAATGAGCCAGAAAAGTAGATGTGGAAAAACTGTCTCTGATTAGAAATGATTAACATACAGCACATTCCTTCTAAAAATGTTACACAGGTTTTTGCTGAACTGTTGGAAGTTGTGCTTGTTGGCACAGCTCTAAAAGTCAGCAGAACTAAAGCTGTGGCTGTTTATTCCTCTCTGCTTTGGGATATTTCCTTCTGAAGATGACATGTATTTGAGCAGTGAGGCAGCTTCAAGGCAGCACACAGGTGAGTAACGTGTGTGTGTGTGCATCTATATGAACAGCTTCTGTTCACTTTAAAGGCAGACTGAAAATTGGTAAATTCCTGATATGGTGTAAGTACCTGAGAAACAGAATTTTTTTTCCAAGTATCAGAAAGCTAGAAATATATCCTAACATAAAAATAAAATGTAAAAAGTCAGTATCAGAATATAAATTATTTTCTGGCAAAGGAGACACAACTTACCTGATTTACTTCAGCAGGTAACATGATCTCTTGGAAATATTTGTCAGCCTCATGTGCCCTTTCAGGGAAATGGGACCATTAGTTAAACTTTATGTTCCATTTGCCATAGGCACATACAGCTGGTACAGTACCTATTTTGGCTTTTAACATAATCAAGAAGTTATGTGAGAGCATGGAAAAGCTACACCATGGAAATAACGTATCTCCACTTTAGTCGGAATTATTTCAAGAATAGCTATTTCCAGGATTATTTACTATATTGACATGTATTTAAACTGCCATTGGCTCTGATTTTGCAAGAGGAGCAAGAGACAGCTGTGTGAACATGCTGGAGAGGTTTAGAGTTATCCAACATGTATCTTATGAGGCTGCTTTAAGCTAATAGTTTTAACTCAGACAGTGAAAGTTTAATCTGTTTATCCTGGGTTTTGGGCTTTAGCCCCCATTAAACAGCCTGGAAAGACAAAGCTAGCAGAGGGACTAGCAGGATTTTTGTGGCAGATGTGATTTCCCTTATAGCAGGCAGCTTCCCTTTGGCCTTACTCTTCCCAGGTAGAAGCCAGCAGGATCCTTCTCTTGCTGATGTGAAGCCAAAGGAGGTATTTAAGTAGTGGATGTTCAGAAATATTTTCCAGGAATAAGGTGAGCAGGATTTGCGTTCAGTACCTGTGGCTTGATTTCTTTGTGAGGTTTTTTGTTTGATTGATTTTTTTGTGTTTTGGGGGATACTTATTTGGGTTTTTTGTTTGTTTGTGTGGGGTTTTTGTTTTATTTGGTTGGGGCTTTTTTGTGGAGGATGCTGTGAACAGAAAAAAAGGTCTCCAAATTACAATTGTTTTCCAAAGAATACATTATTCTTGGTAACTACCTGTCCATTTCAACCTACTTGTCCTGTCTCATTCAGTGATAGACTTTCCTGGTGCCCGGTCTCCTCCTCCATCTGTGATAGGTGGCTGGGATCAAGAAGTGTCTACAGAGACCCAGCAGGATTCCTACCACATAAATATATACTTGGGCAGAGAGACAGAGACCATAAGATGTGTTTACATCATACATACTTCTGTAATGAACAGTCCCATCAACAGGTATTCCTTGTTTGGTGCTTGACCTTCATATGTGCTCAGAGCCAGCCTGGCAGCTTTAGGCTGCTGGGGCTTTGCCAGGTCTGGAGAGGCTGAGCTGATGCCTGTTACCCATTGGGTCTCTATGCTTTTAGGCTGTTGTGGTGTGCTGTTCTAGCTCAACACTGCAGAGGTTGTGGAGTCTCCCTCACGGGAGATATTCAGGAGCAGTCTGGATGTAACCCTGTGCAATGTGCTCGAGGGAGATCCTGGTTAAGGAGGACACATACCCCACCTGTGGTCCCTACCAGTCTTAACTGTTCTCTGATTCTGTGATTCTTACTCTGTATCTCAACTCTGGGAAGACTTTTCCAGAGCTGGGGATGTGGCTGTTTGTGAGCTCTGCCATATTAGAGTCGGGAAGATGTGCTTATGCAAGGGAAGGTAAGCAAGCTTCAAGCTGGAATGACTTAGATGTTGACAACAGGCTCTTCATTAAGAGCTCCAGGTGTTATTACTGTGTTTTGCCCAAATTAAAATCTTCTAGATTTTAGAAGTTTAGGTAAATGGCCAGTCAAACAGTTAAGATAGCCGAGATTTTTTAAGTCCTGAGCACAGTGGTAAGGAGTGATGCAAGCAATGCTTAAACCAGATGAAAGACCTAAAGGTCCTGCAGATGTCTAAGCTAATAAGCTTGAAGCCACTATTGCTCTCATGGCTTTTGTTACCTTTCCTTTGCAGGAACAGAGGTTGGGTTGCAGGCTGATGCTCTTGGGATGTTTGTAAGACAGAGCTCTCATCTAGCTCTGGGGGCAAAATCTCTATTCCTGTCTTGAAAGAGGTAAAAAACCCCATGGCAACTTCAGTCTTCATGTTTGTGAAATGCTGGAGAAGTGTCAGGCCAAAAGCAGCCATAAAAGCAAATAACCTTTCAATATGGGAAGAATGCAAATGAAGGCAACTAGTTTTAAGAAGCTCCCTGTTGTTCGGTGAACGGCTGTCTGTATAAATAAGCCAGACCTACGTGATGTGTGAGAACAGGTCATAAAGAAAGCATTGAAGTAACAAACCAGAGGAATTTCCACTTAACATGTTAAAATCAACCCTGAAAGTTTCCATTAAGGAGAGTCATAAATTGAAGTTCTAAGAGATGGCATATAAAATATCCCTGAAACTAAAAATGATCATCTGACAGTTTTAGGTTTCCCTTTCAGTCTGTTATATCTATTTTAATAAACATGTGGGATAGATTATCAAAGGAGCAGCACTTTTTTTATGAAGTCTTGAGGAAATAAGTAGTGAGTATGGGCATTTTATAAATTACACCAAATAAAAATAAACTGAAATTGATTGTGGGCTTTGTCTGTGTTCGGACTGCATTGCTAGAATCATTCTGTTGATCTTGTTTTATATATGTATTGAACTTTTCTGCTAGGCATACTGTGAAATGTTAGTATTTAATGCTTGAGTTTTCGTTCAGGTACTGCCAGAGCTTTTTGTCTATGTGCATAAATAGTGTTAAGACCTTAGAGAGGTTTCAGAGTTCACTCTTGTTACAAAAGACTGGGGAACAAATACCTTTTGGTTTTTGAAGGAGGAAAGGAAGGGCTAACTTGAAAACACACAGGTTTCTGTGGGAAATTTTATGATGTTTCAATTTGAGATAGCATTTTATATCTAAAAGTTAATCAATTGTCTTTGAAAATGCTGACTTGAACTTGCATTTAAAACCTTTTATAAGTAGAATTTTCTGTGTAGAAGAGCAGAGAATTACCCAATGTACCATCTCCTCATAGAAAATTTTTGCAGTCACGTCACATTTATCACAGGGAATTCTCATAGCCAAAAAGTTTTGACCAACTCAATGTAGTAATTTGTTCCCATTTTGTTAAAATATAGGTAGTTTCAATAAGTGCAGGTATTTATTCAGTTCTTGGAAAATTCAGACATGCTGTTCTCCTTAATCACTTTGTTTTGTTACTTTTCTATCAATATGCACACTGTATGAAGTGGATAAGGATGTATATTTGGTATGAGCCAAGACAAATATCCTTCCAGTAGAGAAGTCACAAGTGATACATTATATGAATTCCTGTAAGACATTTACATTTGATCTTTTCAGTTAGTCATACTTTTGGGGGAATGCTTCCTTGTTTGTCTAAAACTCTGGAAACCTTGAATACAAGAGGAAATGAGGAAGAGACTTCTCAGGTCTCTAAAACTTGCATAAAATAGCTCTTTTAGGTGTAATTTTAATATCTTCTCTATGCAGCTGTAAATGAAGTTGGTCTCACTACCTTTTTAGCGTTTTCTGTATTAAAGACTTCGTGTAGAACTCTGTATGTGAAGGAATCAAGTTAATGAAACCATAAAGGCTGGGAAATTATTTCTGTGGGGGAATATGCAATGTATTATTTAGTTTCTTTTTTTTTTCTTTTTGCTTTCTTTCTGTTCACTATTGCATTGGCTGATGTTGGTTTAGGAATGCCTTGAAGTGTAGTTGTTAAATTCCAGAGCTGACCTAGCCCTGGTGTGGGCACAGCTATAAATGTCTGTCAGCAAATGTCATAGGCACGAGGTGCAGGTGGGCACACACAGCTTGCATGCATGTTGTGCACACATTTGCTCATATCCAAGACAGAATTTGTTTGTTCTCAGGGCAATGTAGATTTAGTTAATTGTTCTTTGGAAACAGAAATAGAGTCTTGATTATACCTGCTCTGGAGGAGTCTCAGGGTTGATTAATTTGCTGAAATGCTTTACAGGAGGCTGCACCTGCAACTGTGGTTTTTCTCAGGGTCTGTGTTTCCCACCCAGACCCTACTGTCCCTGTCCAGTTGTCTGTGGCTGAGCCTCTGGTGGTGAGACAGTGATGGCCAGGCTGCTGGGGACAACCTGCCCTCTGCTAGAGAGTGCCAGGAAGGGGAATCAGCGTGGAGCAGGAGGTGGGAGAATGAAAGCCACCTTGTTTTCAAGCTGCCATGAACTTTCCCATTAATTTCCATGGGATTAGGATATTTTTTAGCAATAATGACGTAAATCACTGATGGGGAAAAATTATACTGATACAGCTTTATTTTTTCCCCAACACGTACTGTATCAGTTCCCCTTTAAAATAGTATGGACAGCTCTTTGGTCCTGGCTGGGTGGCTCACCTGGCTGGCTTTCTGCTCCGAGCTGTCCATGGAGTCTCTGTTACCCTGGTGCTTTACTGTGCCCAGCAAACCTGGCTCCATACTCTGCCTCCCCGACCTCGCAGGCTGTCCCTCCCTCCCTTCCCACTCCTTCAAACACTGATGAGTAAAAGTTTTGTAAAATACATCTGGCAGCAGTTCAGTCTCCAAGTTCAGCCATTTAGTGCAATAATAATTGATTAAACAATTGTTGTTTCTTTATTTACAGGTCTGTGCTAATCACAAAGATTGAATAGCTCTGCAGAGTCACCTACATGCTTAAGTTGTGGGTACTTGTATGAAATTAGAAAGTATCAAAATGTTTCTTCTACAAACTCCCTGCTTTCCCTTAAATTCCAGGGTGACAGATCAACAGCTTTTCAAAGGATATTTCAGGTCTTCTTTCTCCATCAGAGCTAAGCCCTGACCTCTTCAAGAGCAGAAATACACTAAAAACAATGTTTCACTGGAGCAGAAAGCGGTCTCTGTTTGTGGAGACAACAAAACTAGTTTCAGGTGGGGGCTGGTTTATGAAGTTTTTTTTTTTTTTTTTTATAAAAAGCTTCACCCAGCAGAGATTTGACCCCTTCCATTTGAACACGAGGTTTGTAAGTGCCCTCATGCCATCTCCGTAGAACTGTCCATGCATAGATGATTTTCCAGGAGAAATTTGAGTTTGTATTTGCCTTGGTGCCATTTCAGTATATAGCACCAGACTGTGACAGTCATCAGAGGTGTTCTGGGTTTGCAGAGTACACCAAGCCCAAAGTCTCTGTGTGGCTTACCCCTAACCCAACAACACGATGTCCCTCTCCCCACTGGGTTTTCTGGGTATCATTTGCCTTCTTTCTGACTTCTGACTGCATCATTTAGGATGCGAGGCAACAGCAGCAAACATTTGATATTTATCGGCCTGATTATGCAGGAAAACCTGCAGTTGTAGCTGAACAAGTAACTGCATAATCAAACCCTTGGCTTGCTGGCTTTGTCCAGGATGCTGCTGCTGTGTGTGAGCGCGGGCAGAGCCCTGCTGGGGATGAGCAGCGCTGCCGGGCAGGCTCCATCAGCTGCTGATGGCTATCCTGGCTAACAGCCAGGCCTGATGGGTTTCCTTGTCCCTAAAGAGGTGCAAATTTGTGACCACAGTTTAAAAGTGATTGAAGAGTGACAGAACTGGTATCATCACAAGAAAGTTGAAGCTGCAAGTCTGTATTTTGTGCCTGAGGTCTCAGGGGAATTTGGGTTAGCTCAGAAGCCCTGAGGTCTCCGGGCCTGGAATGAAACATGATTACCTTGTGGGGTTTTTTATTTTAAATATCGTTAGATATTTAAAATATCATTATTTTAAATATCGTTAGAAAACATGGAGATTTGAAGCTAAGCCATAATGTTAAACCTGTAATCATAGCTTTGGAGGGTGCTGCAAAGAAATCTCTTACAGTATTACATGAAGAATACCCAGTTAAAATATAGTAACTGATTCTGAAAAGTCAAACGAGACACAGCTCTGCAATAATAATGCCATGTATTTTGAATGTTATTTCCTTTATAAATGATAGAATAACAAAAATAAACCTGATTCAACAGCACTTCAGCTGCAATGCCCCTGGCATTGACTCCTCTGGGGATCAGTTCTGGTGGAAGGACCCTGTGGTACAGCTTGAGCCCTCTGAAGAGCCCTGCTGAAGGACATCTGTGTGTGAGCCACAGTGGCCAAGGAGGCTGGAGAAAAGAGGTCCTGTTAGTCTGCTTGCTCTGGGGATGGGAGTGGTTTACAGAGTCATAGAACTGTTTAGGTTAGAAAAGACTCCATTTGAGTCCAACTGTTAACCCAGTGATGCCAAATTCATGACTAAACCATCCCTACATTTCACATCCACACATCTTTAAATGTATTCAGAGATGGTGACTCCACTACTTGCTTGGGCAGCCTGTTCCAGTGCTTGATAACTCCTTTTCTGTGGAGAAATTTTCCATACTATCCAATCTAAACTTCTCCTGGCACTATCTCAAGCCATCTCTTCTTGTCCTGTTACTTGGGATAAGAGATTGGCCCCCATCTTGCTACAAACTCATTTTAAGGACTTGTACAGAGAAATAAGATCTCCCTTTGAACCTCCTTTTCTCCAGGCTGAGTACCCCCAGCTCTGTCAGTCGCTCATCATAAGACTCCTGCTCCAGACCCTTTCCCAGCTCCTTTACCTTTCCTTGGACATGCTTGTGTCCCAGAACCACCTTCCACCATGTCCCTATTCAGTATCGTAGGTGGTGAAGGGGATGGAGCCTGGGAGCCCTGGGAGGAACTGTCAGCCCCCCTCAGACCAGCTTTCCTTCCAGCTGCCTTGTGCTGTGGCTGGATCCATGGTTTCTATGCACAGGTATTTCCTGAAAGTAAGAGAGGCCCTGCAAACAAAAATATTCTCTTCTGTAGGCTGAAGCAGGGTGGGCAGGCAGCAGGGCCAGGCAGAATGCTCCAACCTGCTCTGCAGTGTGTGTGTAGGCTGAGGTTTAGTGTGTACAGGTTTCTCTGTCCACGTCCTGATTCTGTAACTACACAGATGAGGATGACCTTTGCATATATAATGTCTTTCATGTTGATTTCATTAAGGCTAAGTTTGGGTGAGGATATGCAAGAAGAAGAGCCATGACTTTGTTTTCTTTCTCCTGTGGGCACACGAGTGCTGATTGTACTATATAAAGCTGCTTGCTGTTGAGCCTGTCCCCGTTCAAGGTGAGGAGAAAAAGTGTTCATGTTTTTATTATCATTCCTCCCCCCCTCCCCATGCTGCACCAAAACAAACAAGCAAATGGTAGCAGTAGCCAAGGAGAGAAGCAGCGTTTTGCAGATCATAGCTTTTTCTGCTAGGAAACACGTAGCCATGTTTAACTTCTTTTTAAAGAGTGCAAACGTTCAATATACAAATTAAAATCCAGTTTACACAGTTGAGATTTCCACGAGCACTTCACACAAGTGTTCTCAAAGTGCAGTGTTTGAAATAATGACATTTGCTAGGAACAGTCTTGGGGGAAGTGGGACAAGCCCTGTATTTGTACCCTTCCCCCTTTGATGCCAGCCTGTGTCAGCCAGGGCTGCGGCCAGCTCTGAACAGATCAGCCTTTGTGTCCCCAGCACAAACATCCCTCTTCTTTCTCAGGGAACGGTCAAAATGGGTTCTGACCAGCACAACCAGCTGTTTGCATCTTGTTGGGCAGCAGAAGAGAGACAAGTGGCTCCTCTGTGTCCCTGTTCAAATGCTGCTACAGAGCGAGCTGTCGAGCAGGCAGTGAAACAGCTTAAGTCTTTGCAAGCCAAAGTTTAATATCGGCTGTGAGGAGCTTCAGCTGTGTCACAAGACTCCCCAGCTTGCTCTGCACAAGTTTTCGGCTCTGGTTGGAGCCTTGGAGCTGCTTCACTGCCCTAGTGCTCTGAGTGGTGCAGAGGTGCATTAGTGCCCAGCAAAGCCACTGCTGGTCATTTCTTCCCTTGGCAACTTAAATCTTCAAGTGTTTAGTGGGAATGCCTGTTGTGGGAACAACTTAAAACTTACAAAAGCCAGTAACAACGCCTACCCTTGTTACTTCAGAAGGTGTGCCCTTGTGAAATTTTGGAGGAGATCTGGAATGATGTAAAAAGTCTAATTTTATTTAGTCTTTATATGATGCCTTACACTGATGCTGTTCAAGTGCTTGGAATTTTTACTATACTTAAGTAAACTCAGACTTGAGTTACTTTCCCTGGCCCAAGACTTATTCACCATTCTTCCTGAGTGTGGTGTAGCTTGCAGCACATTTTGCCATCAGCAGCAGAGAGGTGGGATGTCTGGGACTGTAGTTCCAGCTTTGCCAGTGTCCTTTGCATGGCTCCTTTGACTTTATCTCAATAATACATCAGAGGAAGAGTAGGAAGAGGAAGGTGCTTAAAAGCCATGGCTTGCTGTAGCACTGCTCAGGTTGGGATCCCGGCTGCCTGTCCTTGCCATGAGCCTGGCTGTGTGTAAGCTGCTGAGGCTGATGGGGCTGAGTCTCTGTAGCCAAGTATGGAGTGCTCCCATCACCAGGACAAATGCTTTTCACACCCTACCTGTCATGCGGGGAGCATGCTCTGATTTCTGTGCACACTAGTTGTGCTCCAGTTCCTTCTAACACAGTTAATGATGTGAAGCCAGGCCTGGGATGTGGGCAGCCATGAAGCTGGATCCTGCAGAAAATGTGTACATCACCTCCAAATGCCTGTCTCTATTTGCAGCAGTGGTGATGGGCTGTGAGAGATGGGCCCAAGCATTTGGCTCCCAGTGTAGGCAGTATTATTAATGTCCAGTAACACTAATTAAAGACTGAGTGCTGAAAAAGCTTTGTGCTGGAGCCAAAGTCCATTCTTTGTTCCTCTAGCTTCTTTATGCTGATCCTTCTCTGCTTCTCTGTGGTTTTGGGCTGGGCTGGGCTTCAGCAAATAAAGCCAAGTGAAACCTGTCTTTTTAGGCCTGGTGTGGCACGTTTGCTTTTGGGTCATGGTTTATATTGTTCATGCTGTAGGGGTAACAACAGATCTTGATGCCTTGATTGTGGGGTCCTGCCATGGTCTTCCCTCTGGGGCAGAGGATCACTGAGCCAGCTCAGTATGAGGCTGCATTGTGGCTGGGGTGCTATCCTCATGCCCTGTGGGGCAGGAGGGAAAATGCCCCACTGCTACTGTCCCTGTACCACAACTGGCCAAGAAGTCTGTCTGCTGGGTAGCTTCTGTCCTTGTTGGGCAGCCAGACTGCAGCCCAGGCTTCTGGGTAGACTTTAATTTGAGGGGCAATCTCTGCAATACCGCCTTGGCTCTTCAGGGAATGTGAACTAGTTGCTTTAGGCTTTTGGTTGAAAGAATTAATCATTCTCCCTTTTTCCTCTTTTTTATTATCCCTTTTATTGATATATTTTATTTATTTATTTATAAATTGTTTGTATCTTTCAGTGTTGCCTTTATACTGTAATTCTTTACTCATTGTGTAGTGACCTTTGTGATCCCCGAAGTCTTGATTTCTAATCCTGAGCATTAGAGGTAATAGGCAGAGAAAGGTGCTTGTGATTTTGGTTTTGTCTCCCCCTTTCTCAGGTGTGTTCAGACCTTTAGAAAGGATTCTTCTTACTGCAGGCATTTAGGCTATGCTGGGCATCTCTTCTCTCAGGATCAGCAGCAGAGAGAAACAGACTGAGTGATTTTTGGGAGGTGCCACTGTCCTTCATTACTATGGGGATACTAGCTTGTCATCCAGTTACACATTTTAGGTGATTAAAGATATGTGACATATATTCCCTCCCTTACAGAGTTTTTCAAGTTTTCCCTTTGCAACTCAAGGACAGTTCTGTATCTCTCTGTTCTCATTCAGTTACACGGTTCTCCAGAACTGGAATTTGGTGTCAGGCAGGATATAGTCCAAAGAGCAGAAAGTACTATATATCTTTGTTACAATAATAATACGAAAAAATCATACCTGCTGTTTAAGAATATTAGCCTGTAATTGTGTTGTGTGTTGGCCTTGGCAAGAGACTTGCATGAGCAAAGCCCATCCCTGTGCTGCACTGCATCTCTTTGGGGTTGCAGTGAATTGTGTGATGACATGCCAGAAGCAGATTATTTAAATTTGCATAGGTTAAATGGGTGCTCCAGAAAAGATGTCATCTCAAGTGCTCCCTTTCTCCATGATGGAGCTTACAGAGCAGACTGGAAAGCAGTTGTGTCTGCAGAAGGGATTCGTGGACTCCAGCACAAGGCAGAAGTGCTGAGGCTGGAGGAAGAACCCAGCAAGGTGGTTTTGTCACTGAAGCCAGTGTGTTGTGAAACTGCAGCTGAGCTGATCAGAACTTTCCTGCCATCCTCCTGGCCTTGGCAGCTCATTCCTGGGCTGAGCTCTGCCAACTGCTTCCCTGTGGCCATGCTGTGTGTTGTGTCTTCCAGGTCCCCAGGTCGGCTCTCTGGGTGGCAGCAAGGTCATGAGAATCTTGGGTCATTGGAGGTCCCTTTTGTGGGACAGCTCATATTTAAGATCCATGTAAAGCCATTGTGAAACTGCACCCATCATGCTGAGGCTTGTCTTGGTACTGTCAACATGCAGTGGATGAAATCTGGCCCTGGTGAAACCAACTTCAAGGACTCATTGATGGAGCAGGGCCAGGATCTCTGTTATTGCTGCAAGTTGTGCCACAGCTGAGAAAAAAGACAAAAGATACCTTTTCTCTCTCTCTCTCTCTTTTTTTTTTTTTTAAGTGCTAGACTTCTGAGTGATAATCTTGAATTTTCAGTGTTAATTGTGTCACCTACAAGTTAAAGTGTTCTTCTCACCTGCTTTGTATTCTGTATATCCCAGCTTTTATATAACCTTGTGTTGCTGTACAAAGGATGGATATAAATCTTTTATACAGAATGTCTCCTGGATTGTGTGGGGGAGTGGGAAATTCTGCAGAATTTAAAAGTACCTGTCCTGAACAAAGGCTGGGTTGATTTGGCAGCAAGAGCAATGACCTTACAGTTGAAATGAGGGGCAAGATCTAGAAAATTAGACACTCCCCAGGACCTTCAGTGGGCAAGGAGAGAATTGAGCCTTGTGCCAAGGAGCAAAGCACAGACTCAGCTGAGCCTCTGGAGCTGGGCATGTTCAAGTGTTGATTTGCATCAACACAGGGAGGGAGACTGAAGTGCAGCAGCTTTGCTTTTATGCACCTTGCTTAGAGAAAAAATACCTCTTATTCATGAATGGGTTTCTGTGCCAGTAGTGCCCTAGTTTCATGTTCTCGCTAGCCATACATAGACACATCTGAAAATCTTCAAATTCACTGTGTTCCTGGGCATGCTAAATTTGGTCCCCACTTTGCAGCCACACTTTAAGTGTGGGAATCCTGTGATTTTTTCTTTTTTTTTTAGTGTTTTCATGGATCTCAGTTCTGGATGACTTGTCCTGTGCTATACCCAGCCAAGCTGTATTTACTGTGCCTGGAGGCCATTTAAATACATTGACTTTTCTACCCATTTCATAACTGTTTGAGTTGTTTGTTGAGGTATGCAGCCTTTCCAAATACTCTAGTTTATTTATGTAAGGTTTTTTAACAACACTATTTCCTTCTGTATTCAGTCCCTGTTGTATTAGTAAAAAACTTGATTTTTAAGACTTGTTGCTTGTCACTTCTGTTGTGTCTGACTTCTTATCTCTGAGTTTTGGTGACTCCAGCCTGAATGTTCTGGTTCTTTGAACCTTTACCAGTAGTTTGTTCCACTGTATGCTCTTCATACTAAATTAATCTGGCAACACTATCCAGAATACCAGGTGTTTGAATATTTAAAGGCTTCCTTTCTTGAAAAAAAAAAAAATTAAAACCAAAAAAAATCAGGAAACACTCCCAGATTTGTAAGAAGCTTTTCTTTAGTAGCTAAATTAGAAAACTGTAAAGGTTCCAAAGATCTGCAAAAAAACCCCCCACAAAACACAAAAAACCCCAAAACAAAACAGCAACAACAACAAAAAAGAAAACAAAAAACCCACAAACAAAACAAAACAAAAAAAACATTCCACAAACAAGCAAAACAAACAAAAAAAACCCAGGAAAAAATGGAATTAGTAGGGTTGGAAACCTCTGAAATGATCTTGAGAACTTGGCTCACTTCTTGGACTGTGCAAAAGCTGGTGATCCTTAGGTTTGGTTGCAAGACTGACTGCCTCATGCCTGCAGGATGGCTTTGCATTTCCTTATTCAGACAACAACTTTTTTCTTATTTCTTTGTGTTACAACTTATTTCTTAGCACGAGTCTTCTTTCCAGGTCCTTGGCATGGCTCTTCCAGAAGATTGAGTGCTGCTATGTGGAAATACAATTTTGCATGATCCAACAACTTTAGTGTATTGATCTGGTGTGAGTTAATACACATGTGAGAACTTAGGGTGTTGTTTGTATTGCACTTAAAACTACTCAAATGGTTATCGCTGTGGCACTGATCTCCTTCCACCTCCATCTGTGTTCCTGACTCTTCACATGGTTCAGGCCTTTATCTGGGTTTCTAGGGGCCTGGCTCAGAGAGTTAAACCAGCAATAGTTTGGGGCTCTTGCGCTGGCCGTGCAGACCTGAACTGTCCCTCATGTGGTGGTTTTGCAGTCGGGCAGGGAGTTGGTTCACACAGCTGAACATGAGGAGTGTTTGTGTTGTTTCATCAACAGGGTGAAGTGGTTCCCTACCTGAATATCTTTTCTGATTCCTTCACTGTCTTTGGCCCTGCGGTAGTTTTTCACCCAGGGTATTGTCTTCAGCCCAGTAGAGGGGGTGGCAAACAGCAGTTCGTGGATAGGACCAAGAATTTGGCATGGCACTTCTTGAACCTGCTGCAGAAATCTCTCTTGTATGCTGACTGGTTTCAGTTTTCAGGAGAGCATGTTTTTTGAGCAGTTGCTAAATGCAGTGCTTTTGGAGGCAGCAGCCTTCTTTACATGCTTATACATTGATCTTATTTGGTGGGGGTTTTATTTCCTCTTAACTGATATGTATTAGCATCATATCAGTTTATCTGAAAGTTTCAGATTCTGTGAAAGTATGATAATAAGAACCATTGTGTCTGAAACAGTGATTATCTCCTTTTTGGAGGGTTATTTGAATTAATCTGACTAAAAAGCACTGGAATGGGGAGGCCATGGAAACCCCTTGCTGTGAATAGCCCAGATGACATCTCTCCAAACTCACAGCTTGGGCATACAGACTGCAAAACCTCATGTGTCCCTCTTCACACTGTTTTATATTGGGTTTTGAGAAATATGCACAAAGTTTACCCTTTGGAAGAGGGGTGAACTACATCACCCTTTTACTGAGGTTTGTGTGAAGACATGTCAACAGTGAAGGCAGGAGATCAACACAGCTACATGAGTTCCTGGGTTCAGATTACCTTTCAAATATCCCTAAACAGTGTTAGGTCCAGTGCCCACAAGGAAGTACACAGTGGAGGCAGTCAGAAAACCTTCAGGGACTTTTGGCTGTAGAGCAGATGCATAGTGGCACTGTGTCAGTTTATCTTAACAATTTATATGGTAGAATCACCTGTTTTTCCCCTCCTTTCTTATCTTCTCTCCTCCTGGGTTGCTGTTGTGAGTGCCAGTGTCCCTTTTGTTCAGAGATGCTGTGGGATGGTGGCAGTGACACGTGGCACAGGGTGAAGGTAGAGGACCAGACTGTATAGCTCTGCTTGATGCACCCACGATGGTTTTCTTTCCTTTTCTGGCTTATGTGAACATCAAATCTTACACAGTACACCTCTGCATGTATTCCTGTAGCTGTTCTTGCTCTTTCAAGCTCTTTTACATGGCTCTGCAGGTTAATTTTTCTTGACCTCACAAGGTCTCTCTCTCATCTCTCCTTCTCCCTTTACGTTTTTCTTTCTTTTATTTTTACCTTTACACTACCACCAAGGTGTCTAAGCAGCAATTTGCAATAAAAATATTTGTATCTTTGTTTTCCTGAGGTTGCAGCCTTCCTGTGGCTTGGGTTGGTGGAGGTCCTTGCCCTTTCCTGGAGGGGATAAACATAGGTCTCAGCTTTAGAGGAGGTAAACCCAGGCCTAGCTGCACATTTCTCACCTCCTTGGAGAGAATAAAGCTATTGAAAGTTCAGTGGTTCAGAGCCTGTCAGTTTTACATAGGGCAGAGGAGGTAGGAGGATCTGGTATCTTTCTTGTAACAACAAAGGCAGAAGGAGGTGCAAGATGTGAGGTTGACCCAATTTTTTTTATTTTATATTGAAATTAAGCATGCTGAATCTGGAAAGGAGCTACAATGTTAGTCTGCCTTAGGTTATTTTGGCAAAAGTGTGAGCTGTCTTTACACTAGTAATGGTTCTTAAGGAGCAGGATGGACATTAGAAAGTATGGTTTCATGTGCTGTAACAATTTGAACATTTTAAATATGGGGTGAGCAAACTTAGCTAAGAAATGCTAAGAAATTAGAATAAACGTGCTCAATATTGAAGTCTTTGTAAGTACTGATGTTTACTTCTGCTGATAAGGCTACAGATTTCCTGAAACGGAGGTGCAAAGTAGAGAGCTGGTAAATGCATCCTTCATATAAAGAAGCATTTGTGTGAAAGTAAAAAGCACATCTCCAAATCCACATCTCAATAAAAATTAGAGGTGAAAAGTAATCTGTCATCTAATCCCAAGGACCTGCCACAGCAGTGAAGCTAACAGCCCTCACTTCACTTCAGGATTCCTGATGATGTACCTTGAAAATGCCATCCTTAATTTCCATGACAAGAGACTACTGAGTTTCACATATGTTTCCAATTCACACATAAAAATAGATAAATGGAATTTTTTATCATCTATTAAAGTTTCAAAGGAAGTAGTTATGTTTAGTTAATTAGCTTTGCTGTTTGAATATCTACAATCCATCCTTTACTGGCATGTAGATTTAGTAAAGAATCCATTACAGAAATGACAGCCCAGGGGGAGTGTGTCTGTCCTGTAAACCCTTTTAGCTGATGGGAATTATGAATGTATGAAATGTCAGCTTTGTTCGAATGCAGGAATAAAGAATGCTTTTGTAATGTGCCTTTTTTTTTTTTTTTTTTTTAAATCTGATGCTTGATCAGAAGTTTTGGCTTCACAAACCGAAGTAGTAGAGAGAGTGAAGAGGAAATGTGTAGAAAACAAAGAGGAACCAAAGCATTTGCAAATCTTTGCAAAATGCTCGAGGCTGATGCCTGGAGAATTTGGCGGTGAGGGTGTGTGGTCAGCGTGATCTTGATTATTATTTATTAATGTTTTTTTTTTTTTTTTTTTTTTTTTTTTAATCTGATGCTTGATCAGAAGTTTCGGCTTCACAAACCAAAGTAGTAGAGAGAGTGAAGAGGAAATAGTGTAGAAAACGAAGAGGAACCAAAGCATTTTCAAATCTTTGCAAAATGCTCGAGGCTGATGCCTGGAGAATTTGGCGGTGAGGGTGTGTGGTCAGCGTAGCACACTGTTGTCTTCATGTGGTTGTCTGCAAGTATACTTCTGTCCCTGAAGTATAGAACACATGGACATGTTCTATGAAATGAGCCTTCATCCATATCGACAAGGAGCCCAACAATCTCTGTTTGCCTTTTCTCTCCACTTTGGTGTCTTCTGGGTCACCATTCCTTGTATATTTTTTTTCTGGTTCCCTCTCCTGTGTCACCCGGTGGAGCGTCATCACTGCCGCAAGCCCTCCTCACCTCTTCCACGCTCCGATGGGATTCCACAGCCTCTGGAGCCTGGGGAAGCTGCTTGCACAAAGGCACTGGAGCTCTTGGCTTTGGGTTTCTTATTCAATTTTAAGTTATGGATCTTCTTGTTATTCAATTTAAGGCCCTTCAATTTAAGTTATGAATCTTCTTGCTATTTCTGTTCTGTGTTTGCTTCCCAATAAATACGTACTTATCTCTGCCTGTCACAAACCTATAGAAAGTGCAATTTCCAGTCTGTGTTTAAGGACTGGGTCTTTTACAGGCTGGCTAAGGAAACTGTCCTCTTGGGCAAAGCAATGGTATTTTTCTTCCCCCAGGTGTCTCAGCTGCTGAAAAAAAGGGGGAGAATGCTTCCATCAAAGCAGCATATGACAAAGTCAGTATTATTTGAAGGCTGAAATTGTGCACACAGGTGTTTGTGCATTTCTGTGCATAGTTTAATGTTTTGGAAGCTGAGCAACAGAAATTTTCCCACTTCTAAAATCAGCAGTCACTTTCCAAAATGTCTAATTTAATGGAACTAAAGCGCATTGGGGAGAACAAATAATGAAAAACGAAAGCAAGAAAACAAGTCTGCAGAAGTTGTTATGGCAAAGCCTTGCATCCACTGTGTTTTTAATAATGAAACTATTCTTTCTTAAATGGTAAGGGAACAAATATTATGGTTCATTTCAGCATCATCTTTAAATATGGTGTTAATATACCTTATTTGCTGTAAGAATGATTTTTTTTATTGCATCATTAGCAGATCAGTTAGATTCCTTTGAATGTGCTGTGTCTGTAGGAGATTAAAAATGAAAGAGACCATATGTGTTTTCTTGAGTCGCAATCACATATTGGAACCTAATCCAAGGCCTTCTTAAGTTGCTAAGTAGAAAGGAATCTTTCATTGACTTCAGGTTTCTTTGGACAAGTCTTCAGAAGAAAAATTCATTTGGACAATTTCATTCTTATTACAAATATGCAAACATAAGTACTATATGAAATTGGATTTGGGCTTACACGTTTTTAAAAAATTTGGTTGTTGTTTGGATGATTAGGAGACGAAAAAGATTTTACATGTGTAAAACATGTATGTTCATCAGGTAGGTACCTTTGCTGGTGAATAGGATTTGGTACATTTATTTTTGTGGCTGCCTAATAGATGTTGGAATGGGACACCCCATTTCCTTGGCAGGTTCAGAGCTCTGAACTTAATTGAAAGACCTAGTGTTCCCTTATTTGTGCAGCTCTTAAACTGAAGCAAGTTTTGAACAGTTGCAAACTTCTTTACTCAAGAGAATGTTGTTTGAAAGTAGCCCATCTTTATGTGGGACTACTAAGGGTATTGGTATTTCAATCACTATTATGGTGGCCTGGAGAATACTTCTAGCAGGGCAAATTTGATTGATTTTGTCAGTACTTTTTTACTACTTGAAGTAACAGAGGCTTATTTAGAGCTGTAGGGGAACTGAGAGAAAAATGTTCTGCCTTGCAATAGTTTCCAATGCTTCTGGGAGATTCAAAGTGTTTTGTTGACCCCCCCAGCAGACAGACCAGAGATGTATTTTGTCTTGATCTTGTTATTGTGAAGGTATGAGATTACCTCGGAGAGGAGGAGAGCTAGAGAGAAAATTAGTCTTGGGGCTTACTCAGAGTCATTTATATTTGTCAGTACAGTGTTGCCTTGGGGATTTTTTTTTGCACTTGTTAAAAATAAAGACAAACCTCAGGGGGATGGGGAGTCTGGACAGCATCTGATCAGGGTGTGGGAACAGCGTGGGCATTTGACTCCTTGAGACATCCTGTTTCCCCAAGTTATCACAGCAAGTCTTTACTCTTTTTCCAGCCAGGCTTCATGAGTCCCTCCTCTCACTCTGCTCTCCCATCTTTAACTCTTTTTCTTCCTGCCTTTGCTGGGGAGGAGGGGGACTTCGCTGCTGTGTGTGCAAGGATGTTTTTGCCACTGTTCTTTGTGGAGCTGGGTGATGGGGGATTGAGGAACTTTCCTGGGGTGAATCCAGAAAATGGTGGATGGGTGAGGCCACTACCAAAGTGTGGGTCGTTGGGAGAGCAGAGATCTGCAACTTTGCTGGCTGTTGGAATCACATCTTTCTATAGGGACAGAGCTGGTGAGCATCCCTGGAGTGCCTCTGAGTGAAGGCTTTACCCCTGGGGTGGTGAGCACACCTCCAGCTGCTGGAATGCTCTCTCAAGGGTTTGTATTGGCAATGTGTAGGAAGCACACAGGGCTGCTGCTCACCAGCAAGGTACTGTCCAAAGCTGTGGTGAAGACATCCTATCCCACAGCTCCCTCTGGGCTGGGACCACCCTTAGATATGTAGCTTTGATCCTGTGCATGTACATAAACACTCATATAGATATGGCTGGATGCCTGCCACCCCAGGATTCTCTCATACTGGCCAGTAACCTGGTATTTGGGGGTGTCATGGTTTAATCCCAGCCAGCAACTCATCCCCACACAGTGCTCACTCACTTATCCCTGTGGGATGGGGGAATCAGAAGAGTAAAACTGAGTAAACTCATGGGTTGAGATAAGGGCAGTTTAATAGGTAAAGCAAAAGCCGCACATGCAAACAAAGCAAAACAAAACAAGGAATTAATTCACCACTTCTCATGGACAGGTGTTCCTCCATCCCAAGGAAAGCAAGTCTCCATCATGCAGTGTGGTGGCTTGGGAAGACAAATATCATCACTCTGAATGTCTCCCTGTTCCTCCTTCTCCCCCAGCTGTATGTACTGGGTGTGTTGCTCCATGGTACAGAATGTCCCTTGGGTTGGTTGGGGTCAGCTGTCCTAGCTGTGTCCCCTCCCAACTCCTTGTGCACCCCCAGCCTCCTCGCTGGTGGGGAGGTGTGAGGGACAGAAAAGACCTTGAATCTGTGTAAGCACTGCTCAGCAATGACAAAAACATCCCTGTGTCATCAACACTGTTTTCACCAAAAACCTAAAACACAGCCCTCACAGCTCTGGAGAAAATTGACTCTATCCCAGACAAAACCACCATGGTGGGGAATGTATAAAAATCTGCCTGAGCTTCAAGTGAGCTGTTCTTTCCCTTCATATCCTCTTCTGCTCTGGACTGCTGGATCCAGGCATTGTGCTCCATCCCCTGCACATCATAGCCACCACTGGCCTAACCCCCATGAATTTGTTTGAAGTTTTTTTTAAGTTCTGGGATACCCAAAGCTATGCCTGCAGTATCTTGCAGCAAGCAAATGTAGAAGAAGAAATACTTTTCTTTTAAGCTGTCTAGCTGATAATTTCACAGCATGATCATTAGTTCTCTGGCAGGAGAAAATGATGAATAGTTGTTGTTTTTGCTGTCATTTCTATCATCAAACACATTTTTTGAACATGTTCTGATATCCTCAGTCTACTGATATGTCTGGAAGCTGGCACTTGCAGCCATCCTTTTAAACTTCACTGCCTTTTCTTTTTTTTCCTAAATCCTTTTTGAGATGGGGTGTCCAGTAGAGAAGGCTGTGTTGAAGATGTGAGTATATTGTCAATGTATTTCTCTTTCTTGCAGTCCCTCGTTCTGATGTTTCCTAAGCCTTTTCCACTGTCACCTTTAGATTTCTTCACAGATTTGTAATAGTTAATGTTAATCTCATCAGTACTGCCTCAAGGGAGTGTCCTGATGACGGTTCAGATTGGCTTAAAGTAACCTTGGAACACTTCTTGTCTGGCATAGGACTGGGAGACAGATAGAATCTCCACAAAGAACTGAAACCCCAGAGTCCCCAGCAGAGTGAAAGCAGAGGGATTAAGGTTGATGAGTGAACTTAACTGTCTTGTGAAGAATTGCTGCCAGCTCTGTTTGATAGGCTACAAAAAATACATTTTGTCACTTCAACCCTGGATAGCTTCAGTGGGCATGGTATAAGGCACATGGGGAGGTTTTGTGAGTTCTCTGTGACTCCCTGATGTACTTCAAGTGTCAGTGATTGCCCAGCTCAGCCCTTTTGCCTCTGACCAGATCCTTAAACCATGACATGGACCCTTTCCTGGGTGATGTGGCAACACATTTGTCCTTCAGCTGTATTGGAACAGCTAAATTACACCAAGAAGGAACTGCTCTTGGATTTGTTGATTGCATGGCACAATTTCACCTTCCGGATCAGAATTTCTTTGGGAGCAAGGATGGAGTTCGATCTGAGATGAGGTGAAGTCCTTCAGCAGACAAATGGAACCCCTCTGAGCTGAAGGCCAGGTTGTGAGAGCTGCTGGGTGCTTTAACCTTGCAGCTCATTTCCAGCTACAACCCCAAGTCCAGTGGCTTTAAGAGTGTTTGCTTCAAACCTCCAATAACTTAAGTTTTTTAATGAATCAATTAATCTAACTGGAGGTAGTTGAAGGGGAGAAGCAGGACAGCCTCTATGGAGGCCCAGGTAAAAGTGCTGTTTAATTGGAATAGGAGTTTTTTCTTGTCTCTGGATCCTCAATGTCATGCAAGCCAAGAGTAAAATTACAAATAATTAATTTTAGTAATTAGCATATTTATGCTGTATCTATTTATCTGCTGACAAAGAGGAATGCACCAAATGTCACAGTACATAGCTGCATGTTGATATATTTTGATAATTCAATGCTCAGTTAGATAACTTTCTTTTAAGAAAGAAAGTCATAAATTTAAGATTTAACTTTATAAAAGAATGCAAACTAGGATAAAAAATGTTAAGTTTATTTAAATCAAGGTTTCCCACTACCTTCATTGCAACAGCCAACCTCTTCCCATCTTTTCAGCCAGCTGAGTGTAATAATCCTTAAGCTTGTGAACAAACTGTACTTCTTATTTATTTGCAAGTTCTCACTGGCTTGTACTGGTTTGTTTTGTAATATCTCTTAATTAATGAGTAAACCCTTTGGAGAGTCTCACTCGCTTATCCATTGACAAATCCTGACCCTGTTTAACAGCACAGCCTGCCCTGGTTGGGTTATGGTGCATGGTGAAATTTGGGGTGTCAGCATCCAAATGTAGGGAGAAGTGTCCCTTCTTCAGGGTGCCCATGGTGTAAATAAACAATACCAGTGAGGCAGAGGGGGAAGGGGAACTGAACCAGTATGTGCTAACATGCTGTGTGTTAGCTCCACAATTTTTATTTTTTATTTTTTAATTCTCATTTTATGGCTTTGCCCTTGAAGTTACAGACATGGGGAACCCACGTAGCAGCCAGTGCTCCAGCTGCAGCTTTTCCTGGAGCAGGTAAGGCCACAGATATTGCAGTGCCTGCAGGCTGTGAGGCAGTCACCCTTCTCTTTAGGCTGATGCATGCAGCACATCTCTGCTTGCAGTGCCTCTGCTTGCAGGAGAATCAGATACTCCCTTTTCTGTTCAAGGCATGTGAGTTTATTACTGGGCAGACTGAATGCCAGTGATGGAATTATCTCTGGTTTATTTTTTTCCTCCCCCCCTTTTCCCTTTCTAGTGATTTCAAAGTAATGGTTTGAAAATTGCATTTCCTTAAGACACCCATTTTCCTTGTAGCAATGCTATAGAGAAAAACTTGAAAATAAGCACTCAAATCCTTGCTCCTAGACTTTCTGCAATTGCAGCAGGTAACTACACTCTTTAGATGCATCTTAGACACTGTGTAAGGTAAAACTCACAGTTCCATTCCACTTACATTTCTGTCTGTACTAATCCATCTAATCTTGCTTTTACTCACAACTGGCAGTTTTTTCTTCATGGGAGTTCTACTGTGCTGTTTTGGGATCGTGGCTGATCACGGCTGTTTTGGGAGGGCCTGTCAAAGTAAAGGTATCTGAGGATGGTGCGTTTCCTCAGCCTCATTCCCAGAAGACTTTTGAGGATGCATGCAAAGCCTGGCTATGCAGAGGACTTGGACTAAAACGTTCTTGAGTGTCTGTGCTGGCAAACAGTGCTGATTTGACTGTCCAAGAAGATGGAGAGTTTCACCCCAAAAACATTCACCCTGGACTGATACGGTACAGTCTTTAGATTTTTCCCTTTAGTACTGCAGATTTTTTTTCCCTAACCTGAGATGTATCCCTGTTCAGTTCCTGTGCACCAGCAGCCTTGAAAGCATTTCGTGGTTTGTTCACGAAATTGAGAACACAAAACTAAGGCCTTCCACTGCTGTTTGAAATTCAGTTCATGTCAGTAATGATTGAATCCTGTTATCTGGTGGTTGTTCAGTGACCTTTGCAAATTTATAGCTTGTTTGCTCTCCTTGTAGTTCTCAGTAGATAAATACTTATGTTACAGGACATGCTCATTGATGATACATTTCTGATTTGTCTTGGGGTTTGGGTTTTCTTTCTTCTCCCTGAAGGATTTCTTCTCTTTTGCACTTCTAGAGAGAAATGATGATTGAATCCAGTTTTAGGATTGGCTTCTCTGAGTGTGCTGAGCCATAGTAAGGGCTTGCTGAAGTGCTGGTTACATTAGGAGGGAGAGGTGGGTATTTATTAAGGATGTGAAAGCTAATGCAAAAATATCATGCTTTTGAGCACAGAAGGGATGTGGGACAGTACCAAAACTCAAGTCTTAGACTAAGGAGTGCTTAAAGTTATGGTGAAATATGCTGTGCTGGCTTAGAGGCAGTTGTGGACTGTGTCACATATTGGGATTTTTTTGTTTCTTGGGCTTTTTTGGAGAGGACTCCACTGTGGGTTTGAATCTCATGCCTTTTTCCCTGCCAGTTGCAGATGTGCAGCTTTTTTTCCTGTCTTTTGAATCCAGGAGGATTCAAAAGACAGGAATTTTTCAAGAGATACTTCAATTCAAGAGATACTGAGTTCTTCTTTGAGTCCTGTTTGCAGCCTGTCTGCTGCTTGTACCAGCTCCTAGACTGCTTGCTGGACTATTTAGAGCAGAAAAAAGCCCTGCTGTCAAAGTGTAACAGGTTACATAAGCATTGGAAAGCATACCCTCTAGCACTTAGTCTTTCAAGTGTCTTAGAAAAAAAAAAATAAAAATTACAGGCTTGCTGCGTTTTCTGCCCCAGCCTTTTGTACGTGTGAAGGTAGGATCCTTGGTAACATTTTGTTCTGCCCTCCCAAAAGGTAAGTGGCCATGCTCTTTCTGCGGCATTCATCAGTGACTTTATACAAAAAAAACCAGAGATCAGGTGATCCACTTAGAATTGGAGTGGGTTGACAGACCGTAGGCTTTTTAGCATCTCCTTTATGAAGACAGAACTGGAAATATGAAAATTAATAAGAACTAAGTATTCTTTCCTTTTGCCTGTGAAGTTTTTTAGGAAGTTTTTACCTGAATAAAATTTAGAGTATAGAATTTAAAATGTCGTTTAATTCAGCCTTGCGGCACAAGAACTGCACGTTGTGTTTCCAACTGAGAGACACAAGTTTAGGAGCCGACAGAGTACTTTGGTACCAACTGCTAAAAATAATAATAGTAATAATAAAAAAGCCCTTAAAAACTGCTTTAGTCATTTGATTACCTGCTGTGTATTAATGTTCTATTCATTTTTTATGTACTGTCTTCCTGTCTCAAGTACCAGACAATTCTGCTCATGCCTAGGCTGCAGATAAAACTGTGTTGGATTTTGGGGTCTTTATCAGGGTTTTTCATGAGCTTCAATATTGAGAGAGCATCAAGCTATCTGGTCTAATTCCTGCAAGCTGCATTACAGGCATTGTTTTCCAGCAGTGTGGGGCCAGAAGGGCATGATGAACAGTACTCACAAAGTCGAAGTGTCTGTGATGGCCATAGGTTTTCAAATTCCAAGCTGTGCCCTGCAAATATGTAGATCTCAGTGGATGACAAAATGTAGTTGTTAATGTGACTGAGAAACAAATAAATGTCACATGGAGGTCATGTTTTGCCTGTATCACTTGGGCATGCTTACTTTTTCCACTTTCCTGCTTTTCCATTCATGCTAATGACACGTAGGTTCCCAGAAGAACCTTATCTGAATAGATTCACCACATGTTCTGGCAATTTAATCCTTATTCAGTTTAGTACTTTTGTCATACTACCACCTAATGGTTGTTCAGACCTGCCGTAACTTTTTTGTACCTTGAGTACCTCAATAATCTGATATCCCAAGGTTTATTTCTCATAGGATTAGAACAACATGTCCCAAATCCATGGTTCCTGCCCCCTACCAGTCTTGACCCCAAAATATTCAGTTGTCCTCCTTGTAATCTACTTTATGAATTTGTCTTGAGGTAAATTCATCAAGATGAGTGTAATTAAGTTAATATCAGGAAAAACAATTCAGGAGATGTCAAGAATTAGACCACCAAAAGCCAACATTTTGCATGCTTTTCATTCTAAAGAATATCTTTTGCTGTTCATATTTGCCTTACATCAAAAACCTAAGAAGTTTTCTAGAAGACTTTCATGTCACTTTCATGTCTTGGTTGTTAAAGTTTCAAGAAAGTTTCTTTAGTGTGTCAATTTATTTTGCACATTCTTCTGTGCTTCACTTTCACCTTAGGGGTGAACTTGTTGACTTGTTGGCATTTAAAATTACATTTTTTTTTCAGACACATCTTAACCAGAAGAAGAATCTAGACTAAGAGAGTGATACCTTTGCAGGCCAAAAGCAGCTTGGTAGTGTTGTGCTAGAATTGTTGGAGTCTCCTGATGAAACAAATGGCAGGATGTGCATAAACCAGCAGGAGACTTTGCTGTGGAAGAGGAAGCATCCCTTTGCTGTAATGGAAAGGAGACTGTGGCTACCACTGAACTGAGTAAGAACTGGATAGGCAGCTTTTGGCTTCGAATTTTCTGTTTTGTAGGTGAATGTAGTTGTCATTTTTGTTTCAGTAGGCAAATGGGATGACAGAGCTCAGTGATCAATTTAAAGGTTATTCTGACAATGACTCTTTGGTCTGACCGATCTCTAACAGAGACAACTGAAAGAGAAAAATAAGATCCTATCATGTGCAACCTAAATATGTGATACACAGCTTGGTGCTAGAACTTCCTGATGTAAATAAGGAAAAGGACCAACTGTCTACATCTGGTTTATACAAAATGGTATATACAATTTGTGTATTTGACAAATATATCTAAAATATATCTTTCCTGCTTTGGGATGTAGCTTCTAATATTGTCTCTTAATATTGTAATATTGTTTTCTTGCTTGGTTTTGTGCTTATTGCAATGAAGCCAAAATCTTCCTTTTTTATTTTTTTTTAATTTTTTTTTTTTTTTTTTTTTAGAAATAGTATTGTCAACTGGCACTGTCTTGAGATGAAAATATACTGACATTTTTACTTGGGTCAGTATTAAATCAGAAATTACCATCACGCTGGACTTTCTGATATACACGTTTGCAGTCTGCATAATTCAACAAAACTTTTGAACATGTTCAGACCAACTCAAACATTTGTTCCGTCTGTTGTACTCTTGACCAGAGTTTATTTGCTTTCTTTTTAAGTCTGATTAGAAAAAAAAAAAAAAAAAGAAATAGTTCTGCAGATGGAAAGAGAAACATCAGGGACAAATTTAATGGTGCCAGCAATTCAGAAGCATTTCCTGAGCTATTTCACTACGTCTGGTAATTCTTTGCATAATCTTCTCTTCAGAAATCTTATCTAACCAACTGTATCCAGGTGACATATTTTGAGCCTTTCATCTTCAAAATCCACAGTGTGTGAAACTTAAAAATTTCCTAAAGAGTCGATTAGTGGTAGAACTGGATACAAATACAAACAAAACAGACGCTCCTCATGGCACTGACCCAGGGTCCAGGTTGGAGGCATGATCAAAAGCACCTTGGGCCCTTGGCCAAAGTACCTGGATGAGCTCTGGGGAAGGAGAAAATTGACCATGTGTGTGTGTCTCTACTAAAGTTAGTTGATGCAGACTTTTTTCCTTCTGCTTTCCTGTCTTGTTGCTGAGGAGTTGGGATTTGCCAACACCTGCAGTTCTTAAGGCGTCAAATAGCCAAAGCTGATATTTTTTTAATCGTGCAGGTTGAAACAAGGGAAATTCCAGTTCAATATAAAGCAGAAATTCTTCAGAATGTGAGGTCAAACAATGGGACAAGTTGCCCTGAAAGTCTGTGTAATCACCGTCCCCAGAGGAATTCAGAGCTTGCCTGGGCAAGGCCCTGAGCAGCCGGCTCTTGGCTGGAGGTTGTGCTGCTCTGAGCAGGGGCTGGACAGGGCAACCTCCAGAGGTCCCTTCCAGCCTCTACAGCTCTGTAGCTTTTGTTCAGTGGTTAATTAAATACTTCTGAAGGCTTTCAAAATGAGTCCAAGGTAAGGAAGGTAAATGCAGATTCTTTGGATTCATTTATCATTACTTTCATCAAAACTTGAGCATCTGACTTCCAGTCAGAGAAGATGTTTTCAAAGAAATATGCATGAAACATGAAAAGGGCAGAAATTGGTAGAAGGCAAAGTTTTTCTTTTGGTAATTTGCTGATAACCACAGAATATTAGTGCCAATATTTAAAAGGGGAAAAAAAGAGTACCTGGAGGAAATTTTATTTGCTGGCTTTATTCAGCCTTTTCTTGCAATTAGAAACATTTCTGTAAATAGATTTTGTATGTCCAGAGTGTTCTTTGTGTCTCTGATTTTGGTAAGCAAACCCATGCCTGGCAGCCTACCCACAGTATATGTTAGCAAAGCCTGTATCAGGAGGATATTCAAAGTCTTTAATCTTGTAAAGAAGTAGCTTATAAATGTATGCCCAAGAGTTGCTGCATGCAACAGCAGCATTTTCCTACAGGCTTGTTTGTTGGTGGCAGCTAAGCTGAGTTCTCCTTTCAGCTCTGGCAGTGCTTCATATTAGAAATGTATATGGGTATTTTGTGACCTTCTCTGGGATTAGTGTTTTTTTTTCCTCTGTGTATGCCAGTTTCATGTTATTGCCTTTCAGAATTACAGAATCATCAGGATTGTCAGAGACTTTCAAGGTTTGTCTGCTCCAACCACCAACCCAGCACCACCATAATCACCCCTAAACCTGTGACTCCCCAAGTGCCACATCCAAATGCCTCTTGAACAGTTCTAGAGATGGATACTCCACCACCTCCCTCAACAACATTCCAATGCCTGATCCTTCTTTCAGTGATAAAAGGTCCCTTCTCCCAGGTAACAAGCAATAGGACAAGAGAAAATGGCCTCAGGCTGTGCCAGGGAGGTTCAGGTTGAAAATCAGGAAGAATTTCTTCACTGAAAGGTTGGTTAAGCACTAGAAAGGTTGTCCAGGGATGGTGACTCCATCACTTCCCTGGACATGTTCAGGAAGTGACTGGACATGGCTCTTAGTGAGTTTAGGTAACGTGAATTAGGTAACAGGATTGTGTTTGGTCAAAGCTTGGACTTGATGATCTTGAAAGGTCTTCTCCATTCTTAATTATTCTATCTGATTTGCATCCATTAGCAAAAAGGTGGAAAAGTCCAGGGAGGATGAATTAGTTTTGATTAAAACTCAGCAGCCACATTGGGTCCTCCTAGCTGATGCTTGGTCAGCTCTGGTGTTGTCAGCAGGGCTTTTGGAGGGAGCACCAGGAAGGGCTGCACGTTGTGGTCCTGCCAAGGCATGCAGCTCTCTGCTGGAGATTAACTGTGATCTTGTTTCTGTTGTAACCATGGACTGTCTCAATAGAAGGGCTGTCTGGGCACAGAGAGGATTTACTTCATTGTTGAAATAACTTTTGGCCCCTGAATGTCTCCAAATACAGCTACCAAATAAATTCCTTGGAGCTCTGTTTCTGACCATTATTTTTACCACCCATCCTTGGCTGAGATTGTGGCAGAGAGATCAGTGTTCTGTTTTTACTGCCAGGAAATAAAGAAGATTTTCTATCAAACTGAAATGTGTTTCTCCATGCTGTAGTCAGTTTAGACCTCTATATGTTTTTGGGCATGGACTTGGAAAACTTTGGATTTTCTTTTGGTTTGATTTCTACCTTGCCTGATTTGAGGTTGATTTCTTATGTATTTTTTTCCCATAGCTTTGAATTTCTTACTTGTTACACACCCATGTAACTCTGACATTTCAAAAAGTTAAGTCCTGTACTCTCCCCTTCTATGTACACTTTTTAGCATTTGGAAATAAAGATCCCCAAAATAACTGTTGGTCAACAATACATATTAATGTGCCTTCCAAGCAGAAAACAAGTCTTGAAAAACCTCCATATATTGCTTTACTTTTAACTTGTACCTTGAAATTGTGCATATGAGATTGGAAAGCATGCAGTAATGTGAGCCTGGAGAATTTATGTGATAAAAACCTTGGGCATAGGGGCCAGTTGTTTAAAGTGGTTGTTCCAAACAAGGTTCCCATGTGAACACTAGTTTTTCAGAGGGTGAGTGAGTTGACCATGATTTGAGGGTACTAATCATTATGCTTGAATATAAATGCAGTCTAAGTTCCTAAATAATTGTGTTCCAGATTAGTACTTGCATTAGAGAAAACTAATTTAGGGTTGGTGAAATATTTCTGAATATGGAATAAAGTGGTTTGTTTTCTCCTGTCCAGTTAAGACTAATTATTGTAATTTTACCATAAAAAATTGAATAAGGTAGTAGTTGATTCAGTGATGGAAGAGGTTTAGAGTGCAGTTCAGATTTTAGTTGTATAAATAAAATGTCTTTATTCTTTTAAAAGAAGAAAACATAAATTAAAACTTAGGCAATATGTTGTCTAATTCTTGCAACCTTTTTTCCCTTTGATAGTACTAGATTCTGAGTTTAATTCTTCCCTACAGACAGCCCTCACTGTTCAATGCAAATGCATGAGTTCATTGGTTTCAAAGTAAAAATCTTCACAATAAATACTGGTGGTAATAGGAAGAGAAATTAACAGTCAGATTTGCAGTACTGTGTGTAACTGCATTATGTTTTGACAGCTTGGCCTTTAGTTTTAATTCTTGTTAATGTCATTGGGAGCCATCACTAAGCAGAGCGGTGGAGTGAAGGCAGTCAGAGGCTGAAAGTCTGGCATCGCCCCAGGGGCTGGGGAGAATGCTTAGCAGCTGAGTTCTGCCTGTTCAGCTCAGATACTATTGGGTGTAAATGTACATTTCTGGTGCCTCACTTATGATCTTGGATTTATGAAGACAAAAACCAGGACATTTGAGAACCCTTAGGCTTCCATGAGAGATTTCCAAGGAGAAGCGAACAGCGCTGCAGGGGCTGTATGTGACAGGTGGTTCCAGAACTGTCAGGATGAATATTGAGTTGTGTAATGGATTTCTTGGTGACAGGGATGTGTGGTTGTGTAACTATATGAAAAAAGACAGTGCATTTATTTATTTATTCTTTGATTGTCATGATCTTTTAAATTTATATTTCTACTTAGTTTTGCCTCACACAGAGAGTTACTTTAAAAGATTATTCAATTTCACACCTACTGAGAAAAGTCTTCTTTTATCATTCATTCCTCACTGTCTGTACAAGATGCCATCCAAATAAACCTGCCCAGAAAAATTCCTGAATGTCTGTTGTATCTCTCCTTATCCAAGCTTTGTGTATTGGCAACAGGATAATCCGTAGCTTTGATTTAGAATAGGTTTTGGAAGGAATGGGAAAAGGAGGGATGGATGGGTTTGAGCTTCCTTTTTTTCAAGATCCATTAGTTGGGACTTGAAAAATTTAATGAATTGCCTTACCATCTCTGATTATGGTGTGCAGTTAAAAGAATAATGTATATGCATGTGATTTGGGTATGGTAATGTAATCAAAAAAAACCTTATGGAAACTCCAGAGCATTTAATTTACTCTTATTTTCGTGTCTCCCAAGTCTTTGCAGTACTGCTTCAGCATTCACAAAGTATAATTGGTTGATATGACCTTGGATTTAAAATACTGGATTTGATGCAAGATCAAATACAGGTTGATCAAGTGGAGTCTCTTGGTCTTCTGGGGGAAGTTCATCCTTCTGAACCTTAGCTAAGTGCTTGATAGCTAGCTAAAATGAGATACTGACTCTTCATGCTTGTTAACAAAAAAAAGGAGAAAACCTGGCAGCTCCAAAAGCTGATTTCTTCCCACTTTACAGTAACTGCTGCGTGAATTGCCCTCTCGAGAGGACTATTTATCTCTGTGAATTATAGAGATTGCCAGTTTCTAACATAGTAATTTTAACTCAGTGAATTCCTCCCATTATGCCACATTGTTGGCTGTCTTCATTTTAGATTTTAAGTTGTGTTAGATCACATTAAAGGCCTCCTTCTCTTCACAGACTTCTCATTTTTAGTCATTTGATTTTGCTAACTTGATCACCAAGGGAATAGCAGCAGCGTGTGTCTCCCAAAAGCTAACTGTGCCAAAGCAGCAGAGACAATTAAATCATCTCCTGAAGTCTTGGGAGCTCAGCCAGGCCTATTTTCTGTTCTACAAGATTTCCTGATCTTTTTAATCTTAAAAGACCAATGTCACCATGCTTGGTTAAGCAGGGGATTGGTGGCTTTGGTGACTCGAGTCCTCAGTAGGGCCAGGCTGCTGCGCTGGATGCTGGTGGTGCCCGGCTAGTGCCGTGCCCCTGAGCTGAAGAGCATGTGTAGGAAGAAGAGGGTTTATGGCTCTTCAGGCCTCAGTTCTCCACTCGGCTTCCATTAAGGATTCCATCTGGCCCAGTATGGAGCATTGCTAAGTGGAGATGACTCTTTGCTTATGGGTACTTTTGGCAAGGACTTGACACAAGCTGAAGGCAGCTGCTTGTCTTGTGTAATTCAGGCTCTTCCCATTGCAAGGCAACAGGTTCCTGCTCCGACAGAATGTTATTTTGGGCTTGGGCTCTCTCCGTAAATTCTTTGAGGAATCTAATGTTCTGGGTGTTTTGCTGTGCATGTAATTGGAATTACTGGTTATTTGCAAAAAAAACATGAAGTCTGACAGCCCCAGGATTAATAGAGCCTGTTTTTTGGTGAATCCTGTTTCATGGTTGATTTATTTCTTAATCTAATTAATCAACTAGAAATATTATAAGACTGTGGTGGGAACTGATGTCTTGTAAACATCAGAGTCCAGTGTCAAGAGTGAGAGTTGTAATATCCTAATGCAGAAAACATTTTGCTGAGCTTTTATATCTCTTTACCAAAGAATCTGCAAGAGAAGAAGATATTTCATACCACTTTCCTACTGTAGATCTTCTGGTGTCTAAGAAGGGTTTGCCTCCAGTTACTTCCTTTAGCAGGCTGCTGATAAAGTCTCTACTCTGCTGTTTGATCAGTGTTTCCAAGGAGGTACAGTATATTGTCTAAGGTTTGAGGTGTGTTTTCCTTCCTCCTGCCTCTCCAGCTTTTGGCGGGACTGCTGGATGTCTGTAGTGGTAGCAACCCAAAAGCAAGACAAACCTTTTCTTCATTCTAGTGAATGTCAAAATCATATCCCTGCAGTGCTGGGCAGTGCAGAAGGAAGGCAGAGGAGACAGTGAATTGACTGAAGAGATGAGCATTTAAGGATAAGGTGTGACAAGTGTGTGTAACTGCTGATGACACTAAAATAGCCATGAAAGGTGAGAATAATAGTGAAAGATGATGAGCTATTACATATTCTTAGTTTTGTGGAATTACTCAGGCCTGACCTGCCTAAATGATTGCTTGTATGAAACAAATCAGATGGTAAAATAGAGCTGATCTCTTTTCTTCCCCTTAGTGGTTACCAGTTGGAAAAGCCCTGTTGTTTTTTTGTCAGAAACAGAGCACAAGCACAAAGAGTATCCATAAAAAGGAATGCAGTGAGGATATTGAAAGCAGAGGATGGTAGGAAAAGGTAATTTAAATTGAATCAGGCTGCAGAAGGACTGTAGAGTAGTAAATAGAGAATATGTAAAAAATATGTAAGAAACAGAGAAAGTGTAAGAGAATATGTAGGGGAAAAATCAGTGTGTGTGCCTTTGCTTCTGCTGATATTTCTGTCTGATGGATGCCAGGAACAGGCAGGGTTGTGTGAGCAGCTGGGGTTTTATCCATGCAGGATGGCCCGGCTGGCAGCAGGGCTGCCTGTGCACACTTCCTTTCCTCCCACTGGAGGAGCAGCTGTTGAGTTTAATGAAAAACAATGGTTCTTCTAAAAGTGACAGCCCTTGCAAAGGAGCCTGCTTTTCATCACTGCACAAGTCAGAGGCTTGGTTTCAGACAGTTGTAATTACAGCAGAGCTCGGCTCCAGCACAGGGGTGAGATGCAGTGGACACAGCAGATGGGACCACCTGGTCCCTGTGTGCTTGGACCTGCTTTCCTCACCTCTTCCCTGGGGAACGAACAGGCCCTGCTGCTACATGTACACTGTAGAAGATTTAGGAAATGGTTTTAAGTAAGAAGTGTTAGACCAAGGCAATAGCATAGCCCATCAACTTTTCCACACCTATGTTCAAGAAATTCTCATCTACTACAAATCCCTGATCACAAATTCTGAGGTAAATATATGAGGCTCCTTCTTGAGCCTCACGGGTACATGTCACCCATGCACTCTTGAGTGTGTATTTAAAAATATAATGATTTCTGTTCACAAGTAAGAAATAGGAAGATCTGGGGTGCAATGGGACTGGTTGCACGTCTGGGAGAGGAGCTGTTGGTGGCCCATGGGGTTAGTCTTGCGGGAAGGTGGAAAATGATTTGATTGACTGGGGGTTTCTGTTGGTGTTTTACTTCTCCTGAAGAATTTTTTGAGCTTTCCATCTCCTGAGTACAGCAGGCATCTGCACAATTACTGCGGCATGATGCAAAGGGAATGGGGGAGAAAGTGTTGACTGTGGGATCCTGACAAACATTATTTAAACCATTGGAGAAGTGCAGCAGATTGACTCCCTGGCCGTCACTGCTGATAATGCTGCTCATAGAGCTTGTCAGCATTCCAGCTCCACGTTTTTATAACCATTTAATTACTGCCTGTATTGAATGTAGCTGGAATTCACCATTGCAGCTAATGCTCTGGAAATACACTCTAGACTATAAGAAAGTGAAGAATTTTGAGGAGATAGACAGGCAGTAATGAGTTTGCTCATCCTGTTAGGTAACATCTCTTTAACAACCCCAATAAACAGTCTGTTTGTTTTGTGTTTGCATGGTTTGTGGTACTTGGTTTTGTTGGTTTTTTTTTTAATTTTGTTTTGTTTTTAAGATACAGTGTCCTTGATTTGATAAAGTTTTCGTTTCCTTAAAATCACAATCCCTTTCTCAAAAATTAATTTGACTTTATATTATTAAATATATTTTGTCTTTTAATTTCTTTTAACTCCCCATGCCTGCCAGAACGCGGTGGTGGCCATGCCGTGGTCCAGCATGGATACCTTGTTCCTGTTTTATCCAAGGCATCCATTTGCAGAGAGCACTAAAACCCTGCTGACACAAATTGATCTGACTGGTGGGTGCTGAACTGCTGTAAAGTGACATGAAAATACTGGTTAGAGATTGCTATAAGTGTTATAAAGATATTTTGTCAGGGAAACTATATTTCTGTGTAACAGTAGATACATGTCATCATTCACCAGAGTACAGCGTGTAGCTCATGGGATGCCTCTCTCCTTGCTGCTGTGCTTTCCCACGGGGACAGCTCTGCAAGCTGCACAGCACAGCCTGGGAGCTTCCTGCAGCACCTGTCCCAGCACAGGGCACTGCCGGGGTGGGAGAGGTGCTGGGGTCCAGCATCAGCTGCTGCTCCCGGTGTGCAGCCCCTGCACGGAGCCAAGCGGGAGAGGCAAGGGCAGCCTGGCTCGGCAGGATGGTGATCTCTGTGCCCCCTCTCTTTCCTCCTTCCTTTCCTTGGCAGAAGAGTTTAGAGACTGCTGCTGTGGGAAGGAAAGGGTAAAAGGGAAGGTGAGGTGTTCTGGGCAGTGAGGGAAGAGATTGGCACTCAGTGGGGTGGGTGAGAGGGGTCTGCAGTGTGTGTCCATGGGAGGGAGCAGGAGAGGGGCTGGGGCACATGCTGCTGCTGCTCACTTCCTGATGGAGGAACAAATGTAGGATTGGTCCCAGGGGTTGAGGGATAGAACCACTGTGATCAGGTAACAGCTGCTAGAGGAATGGGGAGCCAGAAGTCTCTAACAGTACCCTAGGACATGGCATGTGCTGAAAAGATGCATGTACATCTGTGTACATTTATAAATGTCCATGTATTACTGTATTGGCTTGCGTCTGTGTAGTTGCTCTGTTGTATATCTGTTGCTACTGAATTATCTCATTAACACTTTTGTTGAAGAGGGCTTTCTGGTCATTGATCATTAGTGTCACTGCATGCTAAGTAGAAATCCTATAAACCTCAGAGTGTGAGCCAGGTTTAGTGTTTGTAAGCTAAACTGAGATCCAGGGATTGTGCTGTCAATCTGCAAGAATCCTTCAAGTCTCCTAGCCCTGCCTCTGAAGGTGATGATTATTTGTCCCTTCAGTGGGCTAAGACAAGGCAGTGCAATATAAATAGTGTGAAAAACAGTCTGGAGGAAGCTGAAGTGACCTAGAAGTGCTCTATTTACTGGCACATACTTCAGAACTGGTCTGCCTTATTTGCAGTTGATAGGCTTGTACATTTTTTAATCTATCATGCATTTAATGAAAGAATACAGAATAACCCTTGGTTAAACAAAGTGTATACAGCACTCCAGTATTCTCAGCTCTTAACTTAGGATGACTAGTGGGCCATTATTTACCCACCAGAATGAGTTTCTAACACTCTGTGCTGGAAGAGATGTAAATGTCACAGACATATCTCTGCCACCAGCTAGCTTAAAATCTTCTCCCAGATCCTCATCTTTTTTACTTAAAATCAGTAACCAATCAGGCAGATTCCTCAAAGGTTCTGCTTTAGGCTCTCCATCTGCCACCAACTTTACTTCAGTCTCTAAAAGGGAGGCAGTTGCAGAATTGGTCTTTGAAGAGTTGTAGATGAGTATTGAATTATAGATAAATATTGAATTATCAGTTTCTGATATTTGCTGAAATCTAGAGTTTCAAACTTGTCCTTTAAAAACTGGAGAACAAACTTACAACAGCTATAAGTCCAAAGGTCAGCTTATTTATGTGAGTGATCTCTTTAGAAAGATATGTTGATATGATTCTCATGGTCTTTGTTGTGCAAGATGAGAGAAGAGTCACCCTGACTGTAGGGGTACAGGCAGGCTGGTGTTTGCAATCTGCACTGAGGTATGGTGCCTGCGCTAAAGCTAACCTCAAAGCTCTTTTTCAATGCTTCCATTTGGGATATCTCTTGTTGAACTGGAGTTCAACAGCTACTCATGCTGCTATATAACCTGCCAGTGTTAGTTTTCCTCCCACTTCCCATTCTTTGCTTCTTTACAGACTATTCATATCTTCAGCTTTGACCATTTGACCTGAGCTAATTCCCACTGATAATGAACCCAGTGACTTTGGCAGAAATTGTAAGTGACCTTGAGATCAGAAGCTCTTTGAGGCAGAAATTATTCTTGATACATTCTTTCCCCCTCTGTGCCCATCAGTGCAAAAAAAAAAAAAGGGAAAAAAAGGAAAAAAAAAAGCAGCAACACTGATATAATCTGATTGTGCTCTCTGCAAGTAGCAGAGAGACCTGCCCTTGAGCTAAATAAAGCAAACAAGCCTCAAACAGATAGTTATCCCTGTTGTGTATCCCCAAGCCTCCGTAAAAGCACAGATGATGTGGCTGAGAAAGCTGTGCTTTCAGCTCCTCATTTCAAAGGTGCTCCCACACCAGAGCATAAAGAAAACCGGTTACACTAATGAAACAGACACATGTACTATCCTTTGCTTTCAGTCTGCAAGCCTGGCAAGCTTATTTACTTTTGCAACAGGATTATCCCCAGGTCTCACAGGACAAGCACACAAGCAGGGTATTTTTTTCCCCTTTTGTGTGCACTGGCCTGAACGTGCGAGGCCAGGACAGAGACTGTGAGGTTCAGCAGAGCTGCTGTTAGTCTGCCCATGTATTGAGGACTTTTCGTTCTATTCTCGAGGCCAGTCTGCCTGCCCATACAGGCTCTGCTGGGCATCCTCATCTGCCTAACTGCTCCCAGTCACTTCAGCTGTCCTTGCTTCAGACAAATGCTTTTAGATCTGTATTTATATCTAGCAGCAGAATTAAGGCTGCAGCTCCAGTGTGAAAACCTTTTATGCCTGAGGTGGTGCTTAAAGTTTATGTCTTGCCGGAATCCCTTCTTCGGAAGTAGCAGTGAGAACAAGGGAAAATTCTTGTCACTATTAATTTGTAAAAGCATCCTAGCAACTGTATCACCCCACTCAGGTTTTTTCAGTGTTTTTAAAAACAGCACCTGCTACTCCCATCTCTCTTACAGGGAATGCAATGCAGCTGTAACAACACGGGGAGATATATGCATGATTTTTATTGTGGGCTCTTCTGCCTGCTTATTTCCTTGTCATGTCCCTTATTGTCCTTTAACTTGTTCTTGATTTCTAAGATCTTAGGGAGGGGACCAGCTTTTTGTTCTGTGTTTGCACAGCATCTGAGGCTGTCATGCCCTGGTTCCTCACTAATCCTGGTAAGTGGTCCAGTAGTACAAATGGCAAATAAATTTGAGATACAAACAAATTAGCATTCTTCTCACTGATTAAACAAATGGTTTTCTCTGTGATGATTTGAAGCGGGGTTGCATTTTATTACAGCCCTTTGAAGCTCAGTTTCTTTTCCAGCCTCTGTTATCAGCCTCTTGTACTAGTTGACCGAAAAGTACTTGGCAGGCAGTTTGCAGACTTTGAAAAACAATAGGTTGTACTATTTTAACCTGGCTTTGACCTAACCTGAAGCAGTCAGAACCGGTACTTAGCAAATGTGTTTTGGTGTGCCGAGTGGACTTCACTTGCTGAAAGCAGCTGCTGAGAGCAGCCCCTCTTGCCCTGCAGAGAGATGGGGGGACTTTGCTGGCCCCGGCAGCAGCACAGGGCCAGGACAGCTCAGTAGTTCTCTATAGTAGGGCTTGAATGAAGCAGGGAATTACTTTACCCTTAAATTGAGGATTAATGTGATTTTTTTTTTTTTTCTGGGACAGAAAACACTGCTTGTTTTCTGTAAGGATAAAGTGCCCACTGAAACGGGATTATATTTACATTATTATTGCAGGAAGATCTGTGAAATAGGCTTTCTGTGCCTCAGTAAAGAGCCGTGACCCCTCACAGAGTTATCTTTTAAGCTGCGTGCTAAACCCAGGGGGGCTTATGGCTCAAAGCTAATGGGGATTTAACTTCTCACTGAAAGGAATTTGCAGCCTAACCCTATTTAGATACTCTTTGCTCTCATTGATTAAATGCCCAGTCCACTGCAAGAAACCTAATAGAATCATAACTGTATAAATTTTCCAGCTGACAAAATGGATGCTGGGAAATTCTATGCAATATTTATTAGAAAAGGAGTTTGATCTTAAAAAGACATTTTAAATCAAAATGTCAATTCACAGTTCTGTTTTGTTTGTAGAGAAAGAAAAGAATTTGAATGAAGATGTATTTTTAAAGCACTTCACAAAACCATTTCATGGAAAAAAACCAGTTTCTGAAATCAGTATTTTTGCGAGGATTTTCACTGCTTCCCTTGTTCACTGTGTTCACTAATTAGTTTTTGGGATCCTGTCTGTAGAATAGTTTAGATGAGACTATTTAAAAGTAATAAACCTGCCCCTCCTCCCAAGTATTTCTCACCCCAAATTGCATTATGCGCTGAAGTTCCAGGAGGGCCATATTCCATCACAGATCCTTGGCATTTTTTAAGATACGGTAACTATAGCTCCTCAGGGATGAGTACAGAAGAGCTGTCATCTTGGTAAGAGAGTCTGAGATGCAAAGAGCAGCACACGATGCCATCCACAGTCCTATGGCAGCACAGTTGGGTTTCAGTCTCAGTCTCTCTCTGTGCGTCAGTTCTGAGAATTTCCCATGCCTGCTCCAAGTGCAGGTGGTTTCTGAAAACCTTTTAGCCAATGCTAATGACTGGTATGCTTATGCTTTAATTGTTGATTGTTGTAGTTTGTTGATAGGATTTCAGTGGCTTATTCCTAGAGAAAACCATAATCCCTGGTAGAAAAGAGCTCCATTCAGTTGGGAGCCAAAGAACTGAGGGACAAGGATGTGGTTTAATGTTTCATTGTCCAACTCTTTTCATCACCCTTCCTGCATACACAGTTCTGTTTCCTTTACCCCATGAAATGCAAGCTCTTGTGAGCTCTTCCGTCCCTTCCAGTTCCTCAGTGAGCAATCTGTCTGCTTCAGGTAGTTTTCTTCTAGCCTGTAGATGAGCCAGGAAATAGGTGTACAGCCAAGCCTCATTCCAGGTTTGCCACTCTCCTGCTGGCTAATCTTGCAAATGACTTCAGGTAGAGTGGAGGCAGTGTGAGGCTGTGCTTGGGCTTCAGAACCAGGCATTCTGGATATGGCCACTGGCCTGTCCTGTTGGTAAGGTTGCAAACTAAAGGATTCCCCAAAACAAATTCATGGTGACCTGATGCTTTTTGGTGCACAGCCCAGCCACAGGAGTTACAGCAAGTTCTTAGCTGAATGCGTGCCCTGGGTTTGTTTATTTTGAAAGCTCTTGATATTGTCCAGTGAAGAATGAAAAGGATGATCTGAAACTTTGCAAGTGATTGCAGCTCTGCTTTTCAAAATAAATCCTGGAGATCTTAGAAGGTCCTCAAAGGTCTTCTCACAGGGAGAAGACAGTAGGCATTGCAAATTCAGTTTTCACTGGTGCTAGGATCTCTTGGAGTTGTTTAAAGAGGAAAAGTAATGTAGATAGAAATTGAGTGTAATGTTGAGAACTGTCTGTGACTTACTGCATGACTTTGAGGAAGGCAGTTTAACTTGCCTGTGTCAGTTTAGCCATCTGTAAAAGAGGTACAATCATACACAGCATAATAATTTCCCTCTCAGTGAGTGCCATTTTCAGTCTACCCTGTATACTTAATGATTTGTGTGCCTGCTGAAATAACAGCATCCTCTAAAACCGTAATACCCTTATGTATTTTTCACATAATCACTAGCAGCTGAAATATTTGTTCTGACACTTGAGATTACTCATGTAAATAGAAAAATTATAGCATGCTGGCAATGCCAGACACCTTGAATTCCATCTGAGTGTGTGGGTGATGGGAGAGGGATCTATAAATACTGACAGAGGCAGGGAAACAAGCATGAGCAGTGCACAAGAAATTATGAATCAACTTATTCCTGACATACAGGTAAAAGATTTTAAAATATAGTGTCATTTTGGGTAGAAGGCCCGTAGAAATCTGAGTGCTACAGTTCAATTGAAGAAATGTATTTTGCTCCATTTCTCTGCTTTACATGAAGTTACATTTTTCTGTTACACTTTTGAGTAGGATTACCTGCTGCATTTGACTAAACTATGTATTTTTTTCATTTTTAAATTTTTTCTTTCCTTTTTTTTTTTTTTGGTTAGACTTAGGAAACATTCAGCCTTGGGGACAAGCAGAAGCTCCAGTTTGGTTATCAGTGAGTGACTCACAGGTCCCACAATGCTTTTTCTCAAAATGTGACTGCTAATTTCCATGTTCAGCTCCAAAATTGCCAGTTTCAGATGTTTTCCACTTCCATTATGAAAGATCTGCATAGTTCTAATTGCAGAGTTCAGTGTCACATAACAATGTAGCAAATGAGCTGTGTCACATTTTACTTAAAAATGTAATAGGTTAGATAGCGACAGTCTTCAGGTTTTGACAGTAGTTTTTTCAATTTGTAGTTTATTTTATAAGAGATGCTTGTGCAATGTAGCTGCTCCCTGTTCTCCACTGAGTCTTGTTTCTTTTGAGTACAAGCTCTTCTAGATAGCTTCAGTGTCTCCTAGATCAAGCTATAAGCAACTTCTTTTTAACCAAACATTGTACTTCTGGATTTATAAGCTAAAATTTGTTTTTCAAATTATGAAGAGAGAGATGTATATGCATTTATTTTGTTGCAGTACGTAAATTTTGACAGATGAATAGGTTATTCACTCTAGAATTCATGCAGTTATTGTTAGTGACATATCAAAACTCTGAACTGAATACATCCAATTGATTGAAACAGAAACTTTGACATTTAAAATAAACTAAATTACTTGAGGGAAACTGTAGCACATTCAGCGTAGTAGGTGTGAGTAATGGGCATTATAATGGGAAGTGCTGAGAAACACCCAATGGAAACAGTCTGCCTTTAGTTTATTATTATTATTATTATTATTATTACTTTACCAGTTTGAAAATTTTGTGTACCAGGTTACTGACAACCTGTGACTGCTTTTAATCACTTTATCATCTGAAGTGCTGGTGTCATGTATTCACCCTCCAGTTCCATTGTGATTCTGTGTGACACAGGTTTGTGTCTAATTAGTTTCTGTTAATCTGTTTTGAACAGAAATACAGAAAATCTCACCCCAGCACTGAAATTCATCCTGCTTCCTCGAGCATGCGTGCTGTTAACTTTAAGCATGAACTTTATTATTGGACCATGGAAGTGCAGCTGACAAAGGAGCTGAAGCTGTGACAAAGGGCTGGTTGCAGTGACCTCAGAGAGCAGGGCTGGGAGTGCTGGCTGCAGTGAAGCTTTCAGGCTGCCTGCTGCAGGCTGCTGCGGCCAGGTTGTGTGCGCTGCTCACGCTGCCTTTTGTGCAGTACAAAACCATGGCTTTGTGGAGGAATGAAAGTGAATTAATCTTTAGAGGCTTTACAGCTGACAAAATTGATACACTGCATAAGATAAGAAGACGTATAAAGCCTTCCCTCCCTAGAAAACATTTATGCTGAGGAAACTCAGAACCTGTTGAAGAAGTGTTCGCTAAAGGGAGACGTCAGGCCTAGGGAATCAGTGGCTGAGTCAGCCCACACCACACGCAAAGTCTCAAGAAAAGAAACTGAGGATAAGTAAGGGAAGAATGTTTGGTGTTACACGAAGCAGGGGATGGCCTGGGAATGTCCATAATCTCCATTATGTGTGTAAGCTTCGCAAGTGCTGAAATCAGAGTGGAGGCCCCTGGTGCAGATGGGAAGGAGGAAGCATCCACAGGGGCTGCCCACTGCTCCAGCCAAGACCTGTGCTGGGTTTTTTCCTGCCATTTCTTAACTTCTGAGACATGTTTAGTGGTGAGTTACTTTTTTTGAAGTCTGATGTAGATAACACAGTGTGGCTAATCACTGTGACCTATTCAAGTTGTCAAAACCATGAGGTTTCACAAACTGCACGCTTGCATGGCTTCCTGAGAAGAGCCTATTTAGGCCCATTTTCTCCTGTTTGATGGGGCCAGGACCATAAATCTCTTGCCTTGTTGACAAAAAAATTCTCTTAACTACATAAAATTGCTTATTGCAAGGTACTTTGAAGGTACTGCCTTCATTTGTTGAGTGCAAGTATGTGATAGTGCTTATAGCCCTCCTTAACATAGCTTCACATTTCCTATAAAAGCAGCTGCAAATTTAAAAGCACACTGTGAAGTATTCTTTATATTTTTAAAAGGCAGCTGTTGATCTTTTTAATCCAGCCTATTTGTACCCTACTGAAAACTCAAACTTCAAGCGTGATTGCTTACTAGCTGCCTTTTGGGGCCAGTTGCTAAGGTGCTCCTTTCAGGTAAACTTTATCTTAAAGATATGTTTGTCTTTGGGATCTTTCTGAAGTTAATATTTTGAAATATTCCTTCTTGTGGTTCACATAAAAATATAATAAGTGCAGTATATTTTAAAAAGGATTTAAAAACAGCCCCTTATGATTTAAATCCAAGCCTGTCTCTTTAAGAGATGAATAGACAATTCATTGAATCCAGTGGAATTACTTTAAAACAGCAGAAAATGGGAAGCTGAGCATAGTCTCACTACAGTGTGAGAAATGGCCAAAGCATAAAGGGGATTTTTATTCTCGCAAGGTGTTTATTTTAACTAATTTCTATCTTCTCCCAGAGGTAGAGATCTGATGCTTTTGGCAGAGCAAGAGGTTTACTATTTCAAATCCATTTCAGCATGGGGGAAAGCAGAGATGATGTTAGTGGATAATACTTATCCGTGTGTGGTAACAGATGTTTCTGTAGGAAATGTAGTGGAAACAAGCAGTGACAAGTGACAAGCAGGATTGTTGACTGTTTTTTGGTTTATGCCCACATTAAAGCTGCTGAAAGGATCATGTGACGTGTCTTCATAGATTCCTAATCTTTTCTAAGATTAGAAAGTTAGAAAATTACATTAGTCTGATTCCTAAATCCTTTTCTTTGGGTTTAGTTTTGATGATGGCACCAGCAGCTCATCTCATTTTTATACAGTGCTTCACTGTAAGGCATGCACTTGGCTTGAGTTTAGAGGAAATTTGATCTCTCACATAAAGCCCAGCAGGCAAATTCTGGTATTGTGGCAGAGGACACTGTGCTCTTCTCCTGCAAAGGGGAATTCCTTGATCAAGTGTCTTCAGTCAGAGTCGGGTATGTTGTTCCTTTTGCTTTCGTATTGTAAACCTACACATCCTGTCCTCATTCCTGTAGTAACAAAAGAGCTTTCCTCAGGCTTGCTGGCTTCCCCTCCGTGGTCTTTGTCTTCCCTCCTAGGAAACAGTTTGAATGTGTCAGAAGAGTCCCAGTTCCTCAGAAAGGCGTCTGGCCAAGAACCTGACCAAGTTGGTCTGTAGTATTTCTCTCATTAAAAGCCTGCTTCTTCCCCCCAAAAAAGTCATCTGTGAACAGTAACAAAGCATTCATTGTGGAGTCTTGGGACTTGGCAGAAGCACAAATAAATGAAGTGCTTTTTTGGAAGCTACGTTGCCTGTCTTGCAGATCAAAAAATAAATCCAAACTATTTCAATGTGTATCAGTGGATTGATTAATTTGATTGCCACTTCCCTTCCGCTTCTCTTTGTGGGGAGGGGCACTCCGGAGATTAGAATTTTAATTGCTTGACCGCAGTTTTTTATTAGTAGTGCAGCAAAAGATCATTAATTAGTACTGAATATAAGGATCTCTGAAATTGAGTTATAGCATCAAACAAATGAGTTTAGACAACTCCTGACTAAACTTAAAATAAGTAAATTGAGTTAAAATAATGAAACTATTAGATTTTTTTTCTGAGTCCCTGCATGTTATTTTCAGTGTGTTTGCACTGTTTGCAGTGTTCTGGTGGTCTTAAAGATTGTGGCATTTTTATATAAATACATATTTAATATTTTTGTATATGTTAGACATATGTATATGCTCCAAAGATATATATGTGTATACATGCCTATAAAATAGTTATTCATAATTCAAAGTTGTTATGCAATGACATGCTTTATTTATTTTTATTAAATGTTTTGAGGTTTTAATTCATTAGGTAGTTTATAGTAGTTCATTATTATTATTAGTTCATTAGGTAGTATTGCATTGGCAGTATATAAACCCAGTGTTTTTGACAGTCACTTTCTTTTTCAGTCAGTACTTGAATTTATGCCACTGTATTGAAAAGAAAATCCAGCTCTTGAGTGCAATGCTCTGAAAGCAGAGTATTATCCACTTTATTACTTTAATGTCCAATAGATTGTATCATCTTTTTTCTGGTTTTAAAACTTGATGATGGAAGTGAATTGTATAACTGCAGTTTAACTTTGCTGTATCCATGATTCTCAGATAGTGCAGTGTGGAATAGGAATATGCCTATAATAGATACTGGTATCAACTTGTTTTCTGCTATGTGGATTAAGAAGTGGTTAGTGAACAGGCTGCAGAATGTAAAAGTGTGGGGTCATCCTAAATTGCTATGTATGTAATAGGGTTGCTGGTGCATTGTTATAAAACAGCATGTTCTGCAGTATCTGAACCCAGAATTTAGAGGTAAATAGGAAATAATTGCTGATAAAACTTATGAGTCATCTGAACAATGTGTGCCTGATTTCAGCTAAATTCATAAACTGGGCTTTGGTTATGGGCATGTAATTACAGATGTTGGTGAAGTAAATGGAAAGCAGTGGCTCTTAAGTTTAAATAATAACAAAAAATATATATAAATGGATCAAGTCCTGCTACCTGTTCCACTCCCATATTATATTTGTGCTTTTATATGTATCCATTTGGGGGCTTTTAAAACATGAAACATACCTGAATATGCAACAGCCATAAAGTCTGGGCTGTAAAATCCAGCAGAATTCAGCCATGAATCCAGAGACCTGTGCTTGTATTTAGTAGGAAGTAGGATGTTATTAGTAGAAGCTAGAAAAATGCTTCTTTTTTTTTTTTTTTTTTTTTTTTTTTTACAGAAAGCATATATTTACTTCATTTTTCATTCTACTGTGGAATTTCATATGGAGATGGTGTTAGCAGTTTATCAGTGCATTAATAGTTCTTTATTCATATTCCTGGGGCTGAGCAACCATCTTCTGTTGAGATGTAGTAGAAACTAGATGTCTGTGAGTTCAGAAGTTGGAAGGAATTTTCATAGGATGTACTTCCTCAAGGTAGTTTTCTTGGCTTTTGTTGTGTCACCAGCATTTTGTTGTGTTTGAGACTCAGTTTCTGGAAAGAGGATTGTGTTTCTGCTCTCCCCCTACTCCTGCTTCCTTTTTCATGGGATTTTGTGAAATACTGCAGCTGTCTGCCATGAATTCACCGGTACATCGTGTGGAAACTTGGCTTTTGGGACATGGAAAGGCTGCCTCTTTTCTTCTGTCCCATCTCTGGGGAATTAAATTCACATTTTGTGTTCCTGCTTAGGTTTCCAGCCAAAGTTTTTACTTCAGCTTCCTTCCTCCTCCTGCCCCTCTCTCCTTCTCTTAATTAAAATATGGTAGGGTTGAATGGATATAACTGCAACTGGAAAAGGACAAAAATAGCACAGATGAAATAGCTACACTGTTGAGACCTGGACCTTTATTTGGAATCACATTTGCTGGCATGTCACTGTACCAGTGTTCAAAAACTGACTGTATTACTTTTTTCAACAGAGCAATCATTAATCTCTAATTTTAAAGGGAACAAAATTTTGTTTGAAGTTGAACGTGATTTTCACAGCTTCAGCTGTTCCACCCGTGGAAATGAATGACAAAGTCGTGTTCATTCAGTGTTAACAGGAATAGATTCACCACATCTGTATCTGTTCTGTTCTTGGCTTCCCTAAGGCTATGAGTACATCCAAACTGAGATGGCAGCTGCTATGACACTGGCAACAACTGCTTATTTTCAGCACCTCTGAAAATCATGTAGTTTTTGGAGTATGCAAAAATGAGCACTGGTTTGGGGAGTTAGGTGACACAGGTTTTTAGATAATGGACTTTAGGTAGATATCTAAAAAAGTTTTAAAAAATCAGTCTCAACTCTTTTTGCCTGAAATAGTTTCTGGAAGCCTGACGGAATTTTGTGCCAATTCTTTCCGGAGAAGAGAACAAATTAATTTAAGAAAATATTCAGAACAGGATTGGACAAGGAACTAAAAACAGTTCAGTGGACAGCCTTTCTAATACATCACAAATGGTCCTTCCCAAAAAGGAATATCCCATAACATACCTAAACAGAGAAGTCCTTGTGATTAAGTTAACAGATTTTTTGAGAAAAGATAAAATGAACAATGACAAGATGGGCATTAAGGTGTTTTAGAGAAAAAGAGCAATAGCTGCTCACAGAGCTGGACTCTAGATTTGTACTGGTTTCTCTCTTGGTAAAATTTTTATGAAGTGCCTTGAAATTGTGCTGCTGAAGCTAATTATCTGATCTGTAATTTTGATAGTAGGAACACCGTTGTTCTTCTTTACTCTTCTGAACACTTCTCTTGCTTTCATTTTGAACTCAAAAACTTCAGCTGCTTTCCCTAATTTAACATCTGTCACCACAATGCCCTTTTGTAATTTACCCACCTTTCTGTTGTTCAGTCATTCCCAGCTTCTTCAGCTGAGCTGACATGAAGATCTGCACCAATTCCTTGAAATGTTCTCCTACAGCATTTTAATAACTCCCCCAAGCAAGTTCACAATGCCTGGGCCCTTTCAGGTCGTGTTGCTGCTGTTTGAGTTGTGGGTACAATCGAGTGGCAGCGGCCAGGGATGCAGCCACAAGCTGTGTGCTGGGGGAATATTGGCTTAAGCACGGGACTTAAATGGGATGTCTTGTCTGAGCTCCATCAGGTTTGTGAAGGGAAAGGAGGCTGTGACTGGCAGATTTGCCAAGTGCATCAATTGCAAAAGCAAAAGTGAGCTTAAACTACCAAAAGAATTAAAAAACAAGAGAAAAATATTGCAGTATTTGCCTGCATAAAGAGGAAGTATGAAGCATACATGTAAAAGAGGTATTGGGTTTTAATATAGTAAGTTAATTTCTGAATCCCACATTCACTTTTTTTATCCATTCTGGAAAAAAGCCCAGAAGAGGCTGAGATCTAATCTGACACCTTCACTCTCACGAAAGACTCAAATTCAATTTTATTTCCCCAAAAGAAGGCTAAGAAGTAAATTTGTTTTTGTTTGCTCTGTATATATATATGCACAAGTAGATTAGACAAAAAATGCTTCCCAGCAAGCAGAAATAGTTGTTGAGATTAGTGGTGGGGCACTGACGAGTGTGAACCAGAAGCAAGATGTGAGTTGGAATCACTGGAAGTATTACATTTTAGATAGGGAAATAATAGGTTCACTATCACTTGGTTGAATGTCTGTCTTTAAACATCCCTGTACTTCAGACAGCTCATGGCTTCTGTGTGAAGCAATTGTTGCTTACCCACTGTCATAGATATGTTCTTATTTTGCCTGTTCTGTTCTTCTCCCTCATTTTACTCATAGCACCATACTGACACTGGCAGCAGGCACAGCTTCATCTTCTGTATTTGCTCAGCTTCTCATGCGGGGATGCTTGGTGGGCAGAATTAATGGACAGCATCGAGGGTTAACACCAGTCCAGAGAACTCACATGGGCATGCAACTCCAGAATGTTCATTTATTTATTGTTTTCCATCTCTTTTTCTCTCTTCCATAGTGAAATACATGAGAGAAGCAACCCCCTATGTGAAGAAAGGCTCCCCCGTGTCGGAGATCGGGTGGGAGACGCCTCCGCCCGAATCTCCGCGCCTGGGCTGCGCCCCTGCTGACCCGATGTCGCAGCTTTCGCTCTCCATCCACAGGGACAGGAAGACAATTCCCCTCAAGATGTGCTACGTGACACGCAACCTGACAGTGTCAGACCCCGAAAACAGGTGAATGGGGATTTGCCTGGCGTTGGGATTTCACTTTCACGTTGAATGGTTGTTGTTGTTTTGTGGGGTTGGTGAGCAGGAGCGGGGCTCTGGCCACACGCAGGGACCCAGCAAGGGGAGCCAGCACCGCTTGGGAAGGGTGGGTGGTGTTGTCTGAGCCACATGAGGCGTGGCTCAGCTTTTGGGTTATGCTAGAGAAACTTTGATGCCAAATCTCAGGGGGTTGTTTTCATCATGATTAAGTGTCTGCTTTTGAAGGAAAAGACACTGTACACTTTAATTGGTTACATCCTCCAGGCTGGCTAAATCTGATTCCACTAAATTGCATTTTCTTTCCTTTTTAAAATGAATATTGTTTTAAGAATGGTCTGGTTTGAGTATTCAGTTCTGGACATTAAAGTCAAGAAGAGGAGAAAAGTTCCACTTACAAGGCATTAATGGAGAGTTTTTGTGACTTGTTTTTTTCCTTAATGTTAAAAATAGGATGAGGTTTTACCGACCCTTATTTATAACATATGTAGAACAGCTGCACTGCACCAGCACACTCCCTGATCCCTTCTCTAACAGCTGCTAATAAAAAAGGGAGCAGTCAAGTCAGTGATACAGACTAATTCTCCATCCAAATAATAGCCTTTTCATTTTGCTGCAGTGCTCAGAAGCTGGTGTAATGCCTTTGATTCTCAGCATTTACATATAGGCATAAACAAAAGTTAAATTTTCATTTGCAGAAAAGGATAAGGAGAAGTGGGAAGAAAAGCAAGTGGCTTGGGAAAGATGGGTTTCTCTGTAATCTCTTGCACTGCAATTCAGAAACTTTATTAGTATCTGTATAGTTTTCCATCTTTCCTTTTTATATTTGTCAGACCTTTTAATTTTCCCCTCCATGCTTTATTGCTTAGTATGGCTTTACTTTGCCTTGGCTCTCCATCTCACGTAGTGGTTGCCACCATAGTCAGTGTAACTGCTACAGAAGTGCAATTGTAAATCAGAAATAACACTAGCTGTCCTTCTCAGTTTAGATCAAGATGTTTATTGATATTGGCCACTTTTTTTTCCATATATGTCTGCATAGGATTGACAGCTGTTTTACTTGTCTGAGAGTTTGTCTTTCTCTCTGCCATGGTGTGCATTTTAAAAATACTCATACAGGTCTCATTTTTTGCATCAGTACAATGTAATGATACTTTGCCTGCATTGACTTTATTTTCTCATATTTTTTCCCCCTTCTTTTTTGATTTTATTGTAGTTTTCACCTTCTGTCACTCTCCTGGCCCTCAGGTGGCTTGAGAGCCAGGACTGACTCAGAGGGACACGCAGTCTTTGCTCATGGTACCTCTGCAGTGGAGCTGACTTTTTTGAAGTATGCTACATATGTGTGTTTTCTTCAGTGTTACTAGGAAGTAATGTGTGGGAGAGTCATATTGCTTGTTATCATGGTTTTCATTTTGTGTTGCTGTCATTTCCTGTGGAAAGAGTGACTTCTGATTTTTACTGTAGTCCAGCACAGTGCAGTCTAAGATGGATTTTTCCATCAAGCATGCAGTACCTCACCATCGTGGTAGCTGCTGTGTCGTAGTAGTGTCCCATGGATTAGCATCTTTACTGGTTGCAGTGGTTTTTAACAATTCTGAACACTGGAACTCATATTTCCCACTATTAATGCTATTACAATGCAGTGAGCCTTTCTTACTGGAATGCCCTCCAAGATAGTAATCTGATTCCAGAAAAATAATTTTGTCTTCGCTCACAGCAGAGCCTAAGCCATGTCCTTACATGCTTACAACACTTCTGTTTCATAACCCAGTGACCTGACACACATAGATTTTGCAACTGATGGTGTCACTTTGCTGGATGGCTTTAAGAGAGCTCTGCTGACAGGATGCCAAAGCATAATGTTGGCCATTAAAGGGCTCCTTTGGACTATAACTGGGCTAATTTTCATTTAAGAGCTAGTGTGAGCATGGAAAGCCTCAGTTTTCAAGTGCAGTGATTTCTTCAGTGCCAGGCTGGGGATAATGTCAGCAGCCTTCTGAGACCAGGATTAACTGATTTGATGTCCAGCATGAGAAGATACCTATGTTAAGGGACCCAAAAGGAAATACTTGCTTGTTGGCACTGAATTATCTCCAGGTCTTAGAAAGCTGCAGTGAAATGTAGATTTAATGGGCATGGAGGAGTATTGTTTTTCCCATTGGAGCTGGTAGCCCTGCATAGGACATTTTTCTTCTCATGGAAGACTGACCCCAGTTCAGAGATTCTCAAGTCTGTGTCTACTCTCAGATGGTTTGATGAACTTGTTATTTGGGAGCAGAAGTGATGTCTGATGCTTTTAGAGCCAGTGGTTTTCAGATGTCTCCTTCACCTGACTTGCCTGTGGGTTCATTCTGGAGGAGATATTTTCTGTTACCTGATAAAAAAAGCTGTAAGATACCAAGGAGAAGATCCTTAATGCAAACCAATACCAAAATTAGTGTGTAGGATTTTTTTTTAATAATAAAAGCATGGCAACAGGAGAAAAGATGTAGAGCATCTATGGCATTCTTCTCTAGGTGCAGGGCTTGTTGTATTTTAGGCTAGAAGAAATTGGTTAAAATAATTGCTACTTAAATCAGTTGTTTTCTGTGTTTTCACTGATAAGTGACCTTTTTGGTGGCAGTAAAGGTTAATGTCAGGCCTCACTGAGGAGCATCCCCTCCCAATAAAGGAACATGTGGAAATGACCATGGCTAATAATGCCAATAAGCAGAAAATCTTGCTGCAGTGTAGGAAGCTTTTCATCAATTTCTGGTGATGATATCAAGGAACAGAGGAAAAAAAAAAGGTCTCTCAGGTGAATTTTTTTCTGTTGGTGCTTTTAAAATCTTGAGATATAATACAAAGGTACCTCTGTACACAACACAGGAGACATGACATTCCCTGGAGAAATGAGATAATGCCATGTGGATGGAAAAGGTTTTCTCATCTGCTCTTGAAGTCACCCTAAAATTCTGCTTGCACATCTTTCAGCCAAACCCAGGAGGTGTGGGTCTGATCCTGTCAGCACTTGGTGTACACACTTCACGTTCTTCCAGTGTCAGGAGTCCAGAGCAGTGTGATCCTCACAGGGAACTTCAGCAGGGTCCAGCCTTAATGATTGTGTTATTCATTGGCAGGACTTGGACCTCTGATGGGAAAGGTTTGCTTTGGTCTGGAAGCTAGGAAAAATAGACTGAGATAGATTCCCAGCAGTAAACTCCTCCTGTCATTGTCCATTTCAGGATTGGACTAGTTACAATCAGAAGATAAAACTGAGCAGTTATATTCTACAGGTGTGTGTTGGGTTTGCATGGCCAGGTTCTGGTAGCAGAGGAGCTACAGAGGTGGCTTCTGTGAGAAGCTGTCAGAAACTTCCTCCATGTCCTACAGTGCCAATGCCAGCCATCTCCAAGATGGACCCACTGCTGGTCAAAGCTGAGCCAATCGGGAATCGTAGTAAAACCTCTGTGATAACATATTTAAAAAGCAAAATAAGCAAGTTACTTTGCAGATGTAATTGTGGCCAGATAAGATTGGAGTGAGAATATGTGAGAGGAACAGCCCTGTAATCAGTGAGGAAGAAGGGGCAGGAGGTGCTTCTTCCTGCCCCCAAGGTCAGTGAGGAAGGAGGTTCAGGAGGTGCTCCAGGTGCTGCAGCAGAGATTCCCCGGCAGCCCGTGGTGCAGCCCATGGTGAGGCAGCTGTGCCCCTGCAGCCCTTGGGGGATCACAGGGATGCAGAGATCCACCTGCAGCCCATGGAGGATCCCATGCTGGAGGAGGTGGATGCCCATAGTCTGTGATTGTATGGGAAATCTGTGCTGAAGCAGGTTCCTGGCAGGGACCTGTGGAGAGATGAGCCCAGGCTCGAGCAGGTTTGGTGGCAGGATTTGTGACCCCATGGGGGATCCATGCAGGAGCAGCCTGTTCCTGAAGGACTGCATCCTGTGGAAAGGGGCCCACACTGGAGCAGTTCATGAAGATCTGCAGCCCATGGCATGGACTCACATTGGAGAAGTTCATGAAGAACTGCATGAGAAGAACCCCACACTGGAGCAGGGGAAGGACCCCTCTCCCTGAGCAGCAGCAGAAACAACCTGTGATGAACTGTGTAACCCTCATTCCCTGTCTCCCTGTGTCACTGGAGGGGAGTAGGTAGAGACTGGGAAGGAAGAAGGGGTGAGAAGGTGTTTTTAAGATTTATTTTACTTTTCAGTATTCTGCTCTGATTTTGTAAGTAATACATTCAATTAATTTCCTGAAGTTGGAGCCTGTTTTGTCTGTGATGGTATTTGGTGAGTGATTGCTCCTGGTCCTTATCTCAGATCAGGAACCTGTTATATTTTCTGTCCCCTGTCCACTAGTGGAGCGCAGTGATGGAGTGACTTTGGTGGGTGCCTGGAATTCAGGGTCAACCCACTATAAGGTGGCAGAAGAACTGGCTGGTATCCATTCATTCTGGACTCTGCACAGTGAGCTGCATCTGGGAATTACCTGAGCTTCCCAAGACATCAAGGAGGTGCAGAACAGGACAGACTGAGACCTATTTACCCCAAAGGCAGCAACAGATTCAAGCAGCTTCATTACTTTGAGGTGTTTTTGTTTGTTTGATTTTTTTTTTTTTGCATTGGGAAATACCGATTCACTGAATGAAGTATTCACAAAAGCTATTGCGAAGCCATTGCTCCCCAAACTTCCTTTTGCACACATTTTTAAATAATAATTTCTTCTTACATTATATAATAACAGCAATGTCAGTAATGCACAGTAATAGTGTCAGTGAGGTTTAACATTTTGAACTGTAGTTGGTGTATAAGTAACTTCTGCAGCACGAAATAGCAGTGTGATTCTAAAATGGCATTTCAGAATCTTAAATATAAAAACAAACTCTAGTGAATTTGCATGTATTTACTTTTGGTACAGTAAGACATGAAAACAAAAGTTGAAGCTTTTTTAAGAAAAAAACTGAATTTCAAACAGATTTAATATGACATAGTAGAAACAAGTCCTTCCATCAAAAAACTTGAGTCATGAATGCTCACAACAAATATAAGACGCAGGCAGATTGTAAAAATGCAATAAAAAGACAAACATCTTGAAGTAGGTGAGGGAATGAAAGACCAAGCAGCTCCTGTACCTCTTCAAGTTCCTGCTTATATAACATAAGGAGAACTGAGGGGGTAGGAGGCAAGTATTAGGCAGTAGAGAAAGTTCTGGGTATCTCGTTGATGAAAACATGGTCTGGCTCATGCCCCCAGCCAGTCTCTCTCCTGTTTAGAGAACAGGACCATGCCTTTCTGCCAGCAGGCACTGGTGTGCAGAGCAGATGCTGATTCTCCTCCAAGAGCTGTGTGGCTGAAGGGTGCACCTTTGCAGCCTGGGGTTTTTCTCTGCTCTTGGGAGAATGGTTTCCCTGAGTCACTTCTGTTTGGGGCTCACAGAGGGCAGGCTCTGCCACAGAGTGACCAGAGAACCAGGATGAGTTACAGCCGCTCTTGGAGAGCACAGCTCACACTTTTCTTGTTTTCTGCCTCTTAGGAGGTAGTTTGACAGCACTGAGCATTTCAATGACACTGGCAGTAGCAAGCCCAGATGAGGTTAGGTGCTGGGCAAAGACTGAGCCCACACCAAGGAGAAGGAGGTGATGGCCCATTCCCACCACTCTGCTGGCACTGCTGACACGCTGGAGCTGTGTCACTCCTGGGTGGACATCCACAGCTCTGTGGGCCTTCCTGGGGAGGTGGGAATTTTTTTTTCCCCAGTGCACAGTACAGATTTATCTGAATTGGGCTCTGGTTTAGGAAACAGGAGCCTTTTTTCTGTTAACTTTGTAGGTACGCAAGGAAAGACAAATAAGACAAATAAAGACAAATAAGTTATGTCTGCATGGGGGATAGAGTATAGATAAAGATATTGAATGGATGCATTACCAGTATTAAAAGTCACCCTCCACATCTCCTCAAGGAATTTGTGCTTTGCTCCTTTGTGTTGTTATTGAGCTGCTCTCTGGCTGTAGAACCTCTGTGAATGGCAGAGACCATACTTAATTCATAGTGTTGTTGTGAGATACAGCTTGAGATCCTTGGATGAAAGGCACATAGCAGTTAATTTTCATTATTGGTACAGACATGTTTTACTGTATGAATATCAGTAAGTCCTTTGAAGAAGTCATTGAGAATGCTTGAGTCAGTCTGATTTATAGAAAGAATTTTTGTTAGCATTTGGGTTTTTTTCCTGGTGGGCTGTGTTTATTATCCCCTTAGATTACTATATCAACAATCCAACATTAAAGTAAAGCAACTTGAAAGAGTATAATTCAAATCCAGAAAAGAACAAAAGTGACAATAATCAGGGTGAAACTCTGGTTGACTCTCCCCTCATCCTTAAATCATTCTGTTGTGCTATCACAGTGTGCTTGGTCTGTTACAGCCTTGCCTACAAAAGGCTGTGAATTTAAAGTCATGATGAAAATGTGTTTTTAACCTTAGCTTCTAACTATTTTACTGTAATGGATCCAAATCCAGCTTTTGTGTGAAGCTGGGTGTCTCTTGTGTTCCTTTTCTGGAACTGCTAATCTGCTTACAAAATAAATCTCCTCTTTATGGGAAGGGATGAACAAGTAGACAGCACCTGAGGTTTATCTACTGTTGCCTCTTTCAAGCTGAGAGAACTTAGGTAATTTAGCTAAAAAAGCATTGGCTGCATCCCCTTCAGTACTCTGAGGGTAGGAGAGGGAAGAATTTGGGGTGTGGGCAACAGAGTGGAGTTGTGGGATGGGTCATGGGAGTGCCTCCTCTTCCTCCTTGGTACATTGCATGGCTGGGGGACCCTTCTCAGTAGCCAGGGTCAGTGCATTCAGGGCTAGGGTTGTCACAGGAGGAACCTGTAACGTTGCATTTTTTCCTCTCATAACAGTGTTTTGGGGGCAAGTCATTAACTGCTACAATTAATAATTCATTAACTGACAGATTTAATAATTAATGGTTCTAAAATTTGTTGTCTGACAGTTTTCTGTCATCTACATCATCTGCTTTTTGGGCAGCTCTGTAATTGCTGATGCATTTTGTAAGCTGCAGTCATCTATCTTGATAAGGGGTAGTTTTCTAAACCTGTAGAGCTGGAGTTCTGAAGCCTCTGGGCAGAAACAGTGATTTTTAAATTTGTTTTTCATTATGTGAAATAGTTGCTTTCTATCATTTGTAAAACTCCCCACAAGCCAAACAGTTTTAGTCTAGGTCATACCAATTTTTCTGTTAGCCGCAGTTTTTTCTCATCTTTCTTGAAAGGCCACTGAGATAGACACTTCTGTAGGACTATCCCTCCCATAAAAATGAGCATTTTTGCCTTTTTGAGACAAATCACGAAACTAAGGTGAACCTCATTACATTTTTTTCCCCGTTACTTAATTTTTGTTCTGTTAAATCATGTTAAAATAGGTTTCTAATGTCCTAAAGACTGCTGTAGTCTCTGGACAATGGTTTGAGAGCTGCATTACTGGGAGATGCACCAGGATCTGGGGACACAGTGGAAACCCCTGAGTTTTCCTGCAGGGTGCTTGAGATGCCATTGTAGAACTGGATTGTTACAGCATGTTGTGACTGACCTTCAATCTCTGCAGGTCCTGGTGAATTTGGGACTAGGCATGTCTCATTTTCTTGGAAAAAAAAAAAAGTTTAATCTTTTCTCCGGGTGTAATGGCATGGGGCTTTCTCCTTTCCCCATCCTTCTGGGCCATGCAGCTGAGCTGCTGGTGGAGATGGGTTTGTGCTCCCATCTCCAGCATAAATTAAATAGCAATGGGTAAACCTCTTGCATGTGTAACTCAAAAGCAGTGTCTGTGCATGCATGCATATATGTGACTATAAATAAAACTTTATGGATATCTGTGTGTATGTGTGAGCTGGGCTGAAGATGACCTGACAGGGATAAAATGTGTCACTGAATTGGGTGGTGAGGAAGGATGTAAGTGATGAGGAGGTGGCAGTAACTAAGGCTGGAAGAAAACTTTCAGCTGGATATGTGATTAACAAGACTTTTAACCAAAGTCTTTATTTCCTGTGAAAATGTTTAAATAATGGAAAAAAAAAAATCCAACCATATGCTGGTGGATTTTTGTGTTGCATTTTGGGTTTTTTTCAGCCATTGCTTCAGTTCGGGGAATTTTGAAAAAGTCAAAGAATTCTGAATTTTTCCAGATTCAAAAATTCCAAAGAATTTTTCCAATCACCTTCAGCTGTAGAGGGTTGAGATGAGAAATGGAAAAAAGAACAAGGGAACTGGAAAGTAATCAGGTGAAGGGAAACAGAAAAAAGGAACTGCCTTGAGAAATGGATGGAGGGAAGAGAGGAGCACAAATTAAGAAGAAGTGATTAAAGAAGAAGCCAACCAGCAAGGAAGAGCAATAAACCCAGAGAGCGAAGACTGCAGCAGACTTTACTTAACAAAAACTTTTGTAAAAAAGAAAAAAACCCAAAGCTCTAAAAAGATGGAGAAAGAGAGATGCTCCAATAAATATGTCACAGAAAAAAGGGAAAGGAAGAGCAGTGGGAGTGCTGCAGGGAAGAGGAGAACAAATAGTTAATCATGTTTTTATGTGCATCTCTATGTAAAGGTATGTAAACGCTGACACCCAAGCTGCTGCTAAATAATGTTGAAGAGCAGCTTAAAGACCCCTGAGATCTCCCAAAGAAAGAAAGTTGATGTGCAAGGGTTTCAGTTTCCTGCTGTGCTCCCAGTTCCCACAGTCTTCGTGTTATGGCTTGGAAAGAGTGACAAATTCAAGTCTCTTTTTCCTGCCTGGCTGTTGTCCTGTGCTCAGTGCTGGGCTTTCCCTGGCTTTCCCAGCCCATCTGCAAACTGGATTTCAGTTTCACAGCTCTGATCTGGCCTGATCTGCCAATAATTAATGAGCAGGATTTTCAGCTGGTGTATTATAGTTTCTCTCTCTTGCATCTCGTGTAGTCACGGGAATTGGCAGCAAATGACAATCACAGTGGGAGCCCTGGTGGTGGGCTGCCATCAGAGGTGCCCCCCCTCAGTGTTGGTAGATGCTGAGGCTGGTCCTTAGTGCTTAGGTTGTGTGTGAATACTTTGCTATTTTAATACCCTCTGTTCACTTCTAGCTTGCTCTCTCCTGTGTTTCTGCTGATGGAAATTCCTGTTTTACTGTAGTAAGAGTTTTGCTGAAGTTTCTACTTCTCATCACTTACATACAGCTTTTCCATCAGTCTCTGTGTCTATTCAATGGGAAGATGGATCTACTGCCAGTTGTGAAAGTGTCAGGAGGTGACCCATGCACACTGTCCCCAAAGAAGCTGGCAGTATCTCTGGGAGACTGGCTCCCAGGTGGGGCCTCTTCCTACAGCACTCAGAGGCCAGTAATTGATCCAGAAGGAATTTGTGCCTCTGTAGTCATGGTTGTCTGGCTTTGCTTTTGCTTCACTTGGCAAGTAAGCAGTGATCGCTGGGATTCTTGATCATGGAAGTCAAAAAGTAGATCTATAACATAATGAGACAGTGAGACATACCCTGCTAGATAAGGTGGACCTGCCATTTCTCTCTTCCAGCAAGGCTTTCTTCTGTGACAACTCATCCACAAGACAGAGCTGATCTGTCAGCAGCCCTGCTAATTTTCCCTGTTCCATATCAGTTTTTATCCATGTTTGTGGATCACATCCTCTTCTTTCCCCTGGGTCCTACTACAGCACTTCCTAACAGCAAGAATGGCATTCCTTTTCAGAAGACATCTAATTCATCTCCAAACCCATGATCTCTTACTTATGCAGCAGCATGAGACCTTCCACCCTTTCTCAGTTTGAAGGGGTCATTTACCACTGTTACCAGCTGCAGTTACATGCTCTTGCCAAGCCCAGATGCAGTTCCAGCTGCAGAAGGTTTGCTTTGCTGCTGCTGCTTTGAGTTTGGCTGTGGGTTTGCTTCAGGGAAAACAGCTGCTTCAGGGAGCGCTGGTCAGTGTATTGAATATACCAATCACATCTTCTGTTCTTAAAATTTCAGCATCTTCTAAAGTTAAACCAAATTCCTGACATCTCCATGAAATAATGCTGTTTGTGGGGGTTTTTTTCAAAATAATTGACCCCAACTCCTCCTTGAAACAGCGCTTTTGCCATTGTTTAATGCTGAATCTGCTGTGAAGAAGGCTGAACTCTCTATTCCTGGATTACCAAAATTCAGTACAATTACAACCAGAACATAAAAGAAAAAAAACAGCAGAGTAAAATATAAGTGGTCTTTTGGGCACTGTGGTGTAATAGTCCTGCTCCTTAATATCCATATACATTTAAAAACTATTCAATTACTTTTCTGGTTGCTCTGGGTGGAAAAGGCAGTGTGTGATGTCTCTGCAGATTGGGCAGCATCTGCATGCAGTGGTGTGAGCAAGTCCATTGCAGAAGAAAATCCTTTCTTTACTTGTGTGTGGCACAACTCTTCTGATATGCCTTGTATTAAAGCCCAGCTGGTGGTAAATAGAAATGAAATCAACTGTGACAGCTCATTAGTGATATATACACCCTCTGATTGGACATCAGTCTAGTCCAGCTCCCAGGAAAGTATCTACATCGTTTTTTTTAGCACTGTAAGCTGAAAGTCACCAAGTAACTGTTAATACAGAAAACACCCTTCTGACAGCAAGGGGACCGAGAGCCTTTCACATAGAAAAATTCCACTTCATTACCAAGTAGTGCTTGCCTGGTAAAATTGCTTTCACCTCCATTTAGGTTCATCAAATGAAGATGCTTCTTCAGAGAATATGCTGGGGAATTCATTGCAAGCCTAACAGTCTCTCTCTGGAATATTTTCCTTGCAGACCAAGCCCAGAGTTTCCACTGCTTAATTTTAATGTGTTCTGTTCCTGGTTCATGCCCTGATGCTGCATGTAGAATTCAAAAGAACCTTAACCGTTTTTTAAAATTTATTTTATAGCAAAACCTACAACTTTTTAAATATAAATCAGGTTGTGTTCTTCTAAATTCCCCCTTTTTCTGGAAAGGCTCCTATGTTTGTACACTCAGAAAAAACCAAAATTATTTACTGTGGTTTCACTTGCAGATGGTGATGGAGGAGACAGAGTGAACAGTTTGGCCTTTGATTCATCTTTAAGTTTGCAAAGTCAGTGACAGACTGTTTTGTTCCTCTCTGTGCCAGTGCAAAATCAAAGTAGTGTGATGGACTTGAATAACTCTGGCTCCAGCTTATCATTAACTTCAAGGGATTTACTCCACACTTTAATCAGTCACTGAATACATAATCTGACCCAGGAAGAGTCATGAAGTGTAACTCAGTGCCTGATTTGGTCCTGAGCCAATGCTGGTGGCAGAAGTACTTTCAAGAGTTTTGATAAAAGGTATTTCTTAGATAATGAAGACTCCTACAGAAAGAAGCTTTATCAAATGCAGAATGAGTATGGTCTACCAAACATTTGCTTTCAGCTTCTTCTGATCCTCTGTGAGTAGAAAATCTGATGAAGAGAGGAAGGGAGTTTTCCTCTTACAAGCCAGATTTCAGCATTTGGAAGCACTGGGTTTTGTGTCACCCTCGTGTTCTGCAGGTGGAGAAGGGGATGCTGGAAACACTCCTCAGCTCACTGAGGGTCTTTGAGAAGGAGAGAGAAAATTGCTCTTTTATTATAAGGTTTGCCAAATGATCTCTGAGAAAATGTGATATCATTCATATGCATTGCCAAGCTGGAGAGATGCCGCACATCTTGGCAGTCATCTAGAGCTAACGTATAATTCCTTTGGGGTGGTATGGGCTTTATCAGAAACAGCTCCATATGCAGTATTTACATAACTGTGGTGGAGTGTGAGAATAAACACAGCTGTGGCATTGCCCTAAATATTTCAATTCAGTGGGGAATTAAGGGAACTTTATCACTGAACTGCAGATAAACAGAAGTCACTAAGAGGTGGTCAGTTTAGCCAAGGAACAAATCAAAACTATAATGGCTAGACTGCTGGAAACATTTAAGTGCCTTAGTCTTGGAGTTTACTAAGGTCACTGGTATTTTCTTCTTTTCAGAAAGTATGGAAATGCCATCAGTCAGCTGCTATACAGAAAGCATCATCCAGTTGGACTGGTGAATCAAAGCAGCGTGGGCTGAAAGGCAGAAAAGGAAAGAGTTTATAGGGATGCAGCACTTTCAGCATCTGATTGCAGGCAGAGCCCATGGGTTTCCGGGAAGATTTAAAGTTTATTTTAGTATCTCCATCCCAGCTGACTGTGGAGACAGGAGTCCTGGGTTTTTGGTGGAAATCTGCAAGCTTGGTTTCCTAAAGTTTTCTACTCCAGCTCTTACAGCAATTGCCAGTAGCAGAATTCAGGCAGTTGAGGATTTAGACTTTAGGATGTGTAAATAAAAGTCGGCCTGTGTAGCAGCTTGCTAAGGAATGATGCTTGCAGATGTATTTCTGGGAGTGGACAAGTTCTATGGATAAAAAGAAAAATTTTCAGTGCAGTCAAAGCAGCATCCTGTTTTGAACTAAATTTTGAGAAGTGTAAGTATTATTGTCCAGTCATCTTGGTACTCAGCTCACGGAACAAGGAAGACTTTCTGCAATTGTTAGTGTTATCATCATCACAGTTTGGTGACTGACAGGCATTCCCAAACTAGCTCTATTACAAATCACTGAGGGATGAGTATTTTTTCAAGCATGGCTCAGTATGTGTGTATGCATATGTATACTAGAATTTAGACTTTGATATCACATTTGACTATGTAGATATTAGAAAGAATATGTATGGTGTAGAACCCCTTAAAAAGAACTGTTGACAACTGTCTTAAATGTTCATTATTTTAGGGTATAGAACTCTTGTAGAAATACTAAAATAGTGTCCATCAAGGAAAATACACTTTGATGAAGGCCCGAGTACTAAAATACCTGTTTGTGTGTTAATCTACTTGTTTGAAGGAAGAATTTACAAACTGGAGGTAAACAAGTTGCCATTTGGAAGCTCTTTCAGCTCTCAATAATTTATTTTTAAGTCAAAACCTGCTACAACTCTAACTTATAAAGAAATCACACAAGTTTGCTGCTGCTCCTTTGCAACTGAAAAAGCAGCACTTTCTTCTGAGCCTTTAGAGTCTATGTTCAGCACTTTGTTTACTGCACGATGTGCAGCGAGTTTGTAGGTGGAAGTCCCCATGTAGAAACCACAGGCTTTGTAAAGAGCATTGTTTCACACAATCTGTATGGTGTGTTAACATTTTTCAAATGCAGCACAGTACTGCTGTGTTGTCCAAATAATTTCTGTTTTTAAAAGAAGTATTAAAATGGGAGACAGAGGACTGAAAATTCTGATTGCTGCTCCTGGCCTGTTCCCTGCCTTGTCTGGGTTCTTCACTTTTCCGTTTTTTTGTTGGTGAAATGAGGATATTGTCACTGACCTAATTTGTGAAATGCTGTAAGATCTCCTGCCAAAAACTGTTCTGTAAGTAATAAGCAACATTTCACTGATTACCACAATGTGTTTTGAAAATCCAAGTCTGTCTAGCTTGTTTTTGGTGGTGGCTGCCTACAAGAACACACTCCAGCTGCAGTTCAGAGTCACAGTGGGACTCAGCAGTGGGAGAGCTGTGTCTGTGATGGAAAGACAGACTGGAGTATGGTAGCTGTGTATGATTGCCATGATCTGTGGACACGAAAGGCTGAATCCTAACCATGAAGGAGATGGCTATTTCTAGCAGCTCAGAAAAAATGGGAGTGGGGTTTGGAACGTGCCTCTCTATAAATACAGTTTTATACTTCACAAGACTGCCATCACATATCAAGGAATTTTACTATGGTACTTGAAACTGAAAATTTGGTTCATCCTGGAGTGGCTAAATAAGAACATTAATTTTCAGATAGTGCTGAACTGCAGCAGCTTTACTGAGGAAGCATGCATTACTGTGTTGGCTCAGTGCTTCCTGAAAAATCAAGCCACTTCTTAAGCTATCCAGTGATTTAAGACCCTGAACAGTTCAGCTGCTGAGTTTGGAAAATCATGACCTTTTCTATATTTAGAACAGTGTCTACTTGGAAACCTCCCCATCTCAAAATGGACAAACATGAAACCAGGGATCCTTCCTCTCTCGGCCCCAGAGAGCTGTGCAGATCGAGTCACCCTCTGTTCTGGATTCTGCTCTGGTTTAACTAAATAATTAAAACCTCTTAATTGTTAGTTAAGCTCCAAATTGCTGGATTTTGTAATTGCACAGCAAATATTTGCATTACAGTTCTGTTTTGAACTTCAACCTGAATAAATTCCACTGAACTAATTAATTTTTCCGCTGCAGAAAGGAGCCATTGTGTGTCTCAGAGACTGGGCAGCCATAGGACAGAAGTACATGCTTAGGCTCAGATCCCAGGTTGAATTTGGGAGGGTAACATTCGGGTCTGTCACTGTACTTTTATAATAAAAAACCACAAATGTGATACAGAGTTGAGTGATGTGCAATGACCAGGGCTTTGTTTTATAATTGCCACATAAAGATAAAACAGGCTATTACTTTGTGGGTTATTTACCAGATATTCAAGTAAAATGGCCCACAAATCTATAAAGGGCATGCAAAGCCCCACTAATAACTAATAACTTCACTAAGAACAGAACTGAAATAGCTGCAGCTGCCTGTCAAAGCACTTTTGTTGTTAGTGAAGGTGTTGGCACAGGTCCCATTACCACAATGAACAGGATTCATTTTCCTGAAAACGGTGTTCAGTTGTACTTCTCAAACCACAGTGGAAATCCACAGGATAGTCCACCAGGAATGTTTTCTTTGAAACAAAACTCATTTCCTTCTACAGGAGTTTGAAAATCTGTAAAAGGTGCCTGCCAGCAGCAATCATATGATTGTTGTTAGCACTTTCTTGTTGCCACTGTTAGCAGAATGCTGGTAACTCCTGGAGAAGGCCAGTTGTGCTAGACCTGTGTTAATGTGTAGTGGTATCACTGAAACCACAGAACAATCCTAGGAAAATTCCTCTGTTTGGGATGAGGATGATTTTCATTTATCTCTGCATGGATAAAATAAACACACTGAAAAACTCTGGTAGTGCCATGATAACCAGCTGAAGAAAGCAGCAGCTTATGCCTGGCTTCTCCAGAGTCATCTTCTATGCAGTCTGTAGTTCTGGGCAGTGTCCATGTCAGTGCATGTTCCTCTTGCCTTTATATTCTGAACTGCTATTGACATGCTGTATGTGGGGTTGCATCAGCACTGGCAAGTCCCCTTCTCAAGGATGTTGTCATACTGCCGGTAGAGACCTGGCTTCAGTTAGGATGATCCTACTCTGTTCAGGTGTTTTAAAGGTAAGTTTTTAGTGCTAGGTCTCAATATTAGTATCCTTTTTAACTCATTGCCTTCACTAAACAAGGTAATAAATTTAGCTGCCTATTAGTATATGAATGAACATAATGTTTTTCCCCCCATTTTTCTAGAATTATTGAAGTTCATTCACCTGATGCCAAGCACACCGTGGTGCTCAGGAGTAAGGATTCAGCTACAGCCCAGGCCTGGTTCAATGCCATCCACTCCAGTGTCAATGAGCTCATCCCCAGGGTGATTGCAGAGGTCAGAGACCAGCTGGGTAAAACAGGGATTGCTGGAAGTCGAGAGATTAGGCATCTAGGCTGGCTTGCAGAAAAGGTAATGAAAACACTCTTATTTTCATTTCTAAGCTCGCTATCTCTTACTCTCTGTTCCTGAATTCAGCCTTGTCTGGAAGAAGAGAGACTAAATGAGATTCTGGGGTTTGATTTATCTTTCCTTGAAGACCTTTCTTTTCTTAACATGCCAATTTTTGTGCTTTAAAAAATCAAGCAGAAAACTATTATGTCCCCATAGTCTTTGCTTCTACATGCCAATTAACAAAGTCTTTCCTGGGAGATCAAAAAATCTCATATCAAGTTCAAGGATGGGACATGAGCCACAAAAACTGACACCAGCCCTTGAGTTCACCTGCTGTTACAACTCCCATCATGTATATGAATTGTCATGTCACCTTCCTACTCCCAGCTTGGGAAGTACTTACTTGGTCCATGGGCCACCCCTCTGCTGTGCCTGGCCTCTGGAGCTGGGCATGATCTGGAGCTTCCTATAAAGGCTGGGAGATTGTTCTTTAATTGTAACTCTGCATTTGAGCTGAGCATCCTGTCAGGCTGAGCTTGCCATTGAAACTCTTGACCATCTTTCAAAGTTTGAATCTTAAAATGTTTCATGCACAGAGAAAAGCTGGTGTTCTGTTTGAGAGTAGCTTGGGATCTGTTGACCTGTGGAAAGACAATCCATGAATGCACCGGGGTGGTATCTGTATTACATGATCTGATTTTAAATCAGTAGTCTCAGAATTCATTTTAGGCACTGATAACTGATAACTGTGGATTTGCTACGGTAGCAGTGTTAGAATTGTGCCTAGAAATATTTCCCATCCGTCTGCTGCCTGGGCAGCCATTCAGAGCATCTCTGCCCCTCCAGCTGGGAGTGTGGAAAAATGGCCACTGTGTACACACTGCCCTTTCAACCTGTGCATCCAGCACAGATGTGCAAAACTGACTGTAACTATCCTGGAAAAAAAATAAAAAATTGTATGTTTGATCTCTTTTTGGGATTTTGTAGATGAAAATATAGAATCCACAGGCATGGGTGCCATATTTCTATCTACTGTCCTTTAAACAGGCACACCATTAATTTTTAGCAAAACATGGATCACTCTACACCACTTGCAGTGACACAAAGATTGCAAAGCCTTTCAGGCAGATTTTTTTTCTTGTCCTTCCCTTCAAGCTTGCAGAGTGGGGACAACAGCAAAACTCTTTGGCTTGCTGCTATAGAAAATGTAAAAGTTTGGGAGAATAATTTGGGATTAAAACACCAAAGGACTGGTAAGTAAATTTTAGCAGGATTAAACTATACAGCCATGGGATCTTTAATCTTGTTTTCCTTTTTGTATTTCTATAAACTAATAAAAAGCTGAACATAAGGGGCTTTCCTGTTGCAAAATGCTTTCATGTGGCAGGGTAAGTGTTCTGTAGTAGATCATAGAAATCTTGTAAGTATAATATTCACAGATCATCTTAAGTGGACACATGGCTCCTGGTTTATGAATTTCCTCTTCTTACAGTTAATACACAGTATCCCACTGAAATGCTTCTCTCTTTCTCCTTCTTTTCTTTTTCCCCTTATGGTCTGAAATCTTGTTTTGTATTACTCAATATGGACCGTTTTGAGGTCTTTCTAAATTTAGTGATGAAACTTGTTTTGCCTTTGTTAGGGTCATGCTGTGGCTCTGTGCATGTTCCAGTGTATTTATGGTGGCTGTTACCAAAAATTAGCCTTGAGAGATTTGCAGTGACATTGTTACTGAAAAGGCAACTTGTTCTTTTCACCAAAAACCATCCAGAGCTGTGCAGTAGTAACAGAATGATGTCAGAGGTTCCCACCTTTCTCTCATGTTGAAGACCTGTTGAAAAGTAGAGAAAATCCCTACATGTGGCAAAATGTGATGTGAAATTCTCTTTATTTTCTTACTGGACTGTGGGCTGTACAGCCTGGATGAAAGATATAACCTGCATATCCTGTGTATATGCCAGCTGTTTGTATATTGTTTCAGAGGAGGTGTTCAAGGCAGCTGAGGGACCTGCAGACCAGAGGTGCTCCTTGGGAAAAAACCTGGGTTTGTTAGTGGGAAAAGATCAAATTCTGCAGTGATTTGTGGAAGTGCCTGTGAATACCAGTGTGGTTCTTTGGCTCTGCCTGGATGCCAGGTGCCCACCAAAACTGCTGTATCACTCCCCCTCTTCAGCTGGACAGGAGAGAGAAAACAAAAGGCTTATGAGCTGATATAAGGGTAGGGAAATAAAATTCACCAAATACAATCACGGGCTAAACAGACTCAACTTGGGGAAAATTAATTAAATTTATTACCAAAATAACCAGAGTAGGCTAATGAGAGAATAAAACCAAATCTTAAAAAAACCTTTCCCCTGCCCCTCCCTTCTTCCCTTGTGATTTTCTCTACCTTTCTCCCCTCCCTGTGGCACAAGTGGACCGGAATGGGGTTGTGGTCAGTTCATCACATCCTGTCTCTGCTGCTCCTTCCTCCTCAGGGGAGGACTCCTCACACTGCTCCCCTGTTCCAGGGTGGGAGGGACCCCACCTCCAGAAGTCCTCCAGGAACTTCTCCAACACAAGTCCTTCCCGTGGGCAGCAGTTCCTCACAAACTGCTCCAGTGTGGGTCCCCAGCAGCATCACAGGTCCTGCCTGCTCCGGGGTGGGCACCTCTGTCCACAGGGCCACCAGTCCTGCCAGGAGGCAGCTCCAGTATGGGCTTCCCACAGGGTCACAAAAACATCTTAGACTGTAACTTTTGAGACAGCTTTTATGGCGTCTTATTATGTTACTTACATAGCATATCCTTAAAGTGAATTCTCAGCAAAATGGGAAGATTGTGAGCTGAATTCCTCTGCTTGTTTGGGGAAGGCAAAATGTAATCCCATAGAAATTTCACTGTAATTTGCTGTGATTACCCTGTGCTTCAATTAAGCTATTTCCTGGTTTGATATTTTTTTATGTGACTGCTCTAAACTTAGCTCTAAACTTCAACTTACATGACACTGCAAAAATAGATTCATTAGGGGAGCCTCCCTCAGGTGGGTAACATTAAAATAAATAGTAGGTTATCTAAGATACTGAGCCATTGCATGCTAACAGGATTCTACCACCTTAACTGAACTTCCCTGTGAAGAAAGCACTAAACTTGTGGTGTTCAGCCTGAAACTTCTGTTTTGCAATTCCACCTTCAGGTTCCTGGTGGGCAGTGAGGGTCTGTCTGCAGGTAAATAGAGAGTTCTGCATCACTTTAAGAAAGCAAATGTTCTCTGTGGCATTCTTACAAGCAAGGAGAAAAACAGCCAGAAGCAATCATTAGAGATGCCATCTTCCCTCTGTTATTAAGGAAGTAGCCTTGTCCTGACCTTGGCCTTATGAGGAAGGTTTCTAAAGCTGACCAAGGATTAGGGAGTTGTATTTTTTACCAGCATCCTAAAACTTCTCTGTAACTAAGAGAAATACCAAGTGCTGGTTTGTAATGAAGTGTGTGCACTCCTCATCATTTTGTGTTTCCTGTATTTGTCTTTTCACTTCAGCAAGACCTGTGCATTTAACAGCTGTGCAAGGCATGAGGGAATAGTTACATGTGGGTTTTAATCTTTCCAAGTCTTGTCTTTTTATAATGCTCAATCCTTGTAAAAATGTCTTCCCCAGCTTTCCCCCCCCCCCCCCCCCCCACTTTTTAATACTTCTGCATGACTTACAGAGGAGCTGAAACAGGCATGGTTGCTCTTCTCCTTACACTTACCCATCTACCACTGAGTTCCTTTATGAGGAACAAATCCTGCTCTGAACTGAAGAGCTAAAACACTGAGGAAATGGTGGTTTATTTTATCACTCTGTAACGTTTGCTGCAATAGACCAAAATATTAAATAAAAAAAAAAAAAAAGAAAGAAGTTGGTAATGTCATCTAAATTGATGAGCTTTTCCAAATGTGTATTTTTTCTGCTCTTCCAGAAACACTTTCAATCCTTGTAAAAATGTCTTCCCCAGCTTTCCCCCCCATTTTTTCTTCTTTAATGCAAACACAAAAAGGTGTTCTGGCAAAAGGGATTTTGTGAAGGTAGCTTTTGCCAATTCAGCAGTCAGCCACACAAGCAAAAGCATGACTGGCTTCAGAGGCAGCTGAAACTGCAGCCAGGCGCCAGCATCAAGCTGGGTCAGTTAAGAAAAAAACCCAAAACTAAATAAAACCCTGAGCTGTGCATCTCTCTCTGTCCTCGCTGTGCCAGTGATACTTTTCATGTGGGCTTGGAAGAAAGAAAAAGCACTTCTGCAGCCAGAGACTGTTCTCCTTTCCGGATGTCAAATGTCTTACAGGCAGTGGACTTCTTAAAATTATCTGAAAGCTCCTTTGAGAAACTTAAAAATAGGAATTCCTGCAAGTTGTCTTTTAGAATGTTAATTTTTGTAGCTGCAGAAAAAGTGACCTTATGGGCTTTTCTCTCTAGATCTTAACTCCAGCACTTGGTTCCTGTTCGTGTTGCTCTGCCTGTGCAGGGTGAGGGTGTTGCTGCTTCCACAAATCTGGTGTGGGTTTCAGAGGGGAGAAAAGACCTGAGGGGAAACAGCCAAAGCAGCATGGTGAACCAGAGTTGTTTTTCAGCTCCTGACACTATCTCTGAAATGAAGTGTGTTAATATATTAAAGGCTGTTCAGTCTCCTCAAACCTTAGATAAGCATATCATTGTGTTAGTGCTGAAGTGCAAGGCATGTCACAGCAGAGTGATCCTCAGTATCGAGCTGTATATTGCAGTATTACATTTATCTCCCTGCTCTCACTCTAATTCAGAGGAGCTAGTGATAACAAGAAAATTGTGTGACGTGCAAGCTGTCCAAACAAGATTTAGGCAAATGACATGAGAGTGTTGAGGTTATTTTTCTTTCCCCAGTATGAAATGAAAATTTTACCATTTCCTTAGGAAGCATGTTCACAGGTTAGCAAAATAAGTAGACAGCAACAGAGCCATGTTGTTATTCTCATCAGAGATAAATGAGTTTTCAAAGAAATGGAGATCTTTAGTTAAAAAAATTTATATAATTTCCAAATTGTAAAAGTGAGCTTAGGATGTCTTTGCATGAGAAATTCACCAGCCCACCACATAGTTAAAACATTTTCCCGTTATTTAACACTATGTGTCCAATGTTATCTGATTTTCTTTATTTGTATCTGACTTTAACCACCTTCCTATGAAGCACAGCATCTGCTAGGCAGCATTTTAAAAAATGTGGCATGGCTGTGTCTGTGGTTGCAGCTGCCACTGTTCCCCTTAGCACTCCCAGCTCTTCCATCATGGTGGTGGCAGTTCTGGTAGAAAAGTCATTACTTTTGGAGGGACACCATCAATTTTCTGCAGGTTTTGTGACAGAGGCAAATCCCAGAGCAAGACAAGTAATGAGAACCTGTGGCAAGGAGGAGGGGATTGGGAAGCTGCTGCTTCATTAGACAGCGTGTCACTGTTTCTCTGGGGTGGCTGCCTTATTCAGGCTGCACAGTCTGAACAAGCAGCATTTTCAGGAATAAAATCCAGGTTATACTAATCCCCAGGTCTCTCTTCTGTGCCTGGAAAGTACCTGTGCATGTTTAGGCTGAACCTACAGCAAGCTTTGGGTTGTACTGTACAAATCAATATATGATTTAACCAGATAAATAAACTGCTAGAAAAATTGGTGTTTGCTAAAAATACTATTACTAATTTATTTGGAAGGGATTTACAGAAAAGTTTGGAAATACTACTCACCTATAATATTCAGGAAGAAGAGCAAGGCAATTTGGTCCTGCTCTCCTGTTTTTTGTGGTTAAAGAAGGATGCAGTTTCTCATATCGATAATATATATCTGGTCATAATCTTAAAATCGATCTGACCTTTTAGAGATTACACATACCTCAAATGGAAAACCTTCTCTGTGTCCTAAATTAGAAATTGCACTTTTAAGTACCAGCTAATGACTTGCTGTGGAGCACTTATATCCAAATGAAAAATCCTGGTTTTGCCCTGTGTCACTTAACCTTGCAGCTTATTAATTCCGGAACTTATTTGTTTGCTTTGTAAAACACCAGAACAGAGTTCTTAATTACATTAACAGTCTTCATTATCTGGGGTAACGATCAGCCTGTTCTTGGGAAAGACGTAAACCTGAAATAGCATGAAGAGTAATTTCCTCTCCAAGCTTCAGTGAGGCTCCTCCATAGGCCATTTTTACCAGCAGTGACATCGTTCTCTCCTTGCTTTCGGTGCCTTCAGTAAATAGCTGTATTAAGGAAAACTCAGGCTGAAAACAGCCCTTTCATTCACTGTACTGTTTTAAAGGCTTTGCCTTTATCTCTAACATACGTGCTATTTCTTCCCATGCCAATGAGAGATGAGCAAATAATAAAATTAAGTGAAGTGCTCATTGCAAGGGGAATGGAAAGAAGGACAGGTATAAGTAAATAATGAAAAATTACAGGAATATGGTGGTAAATGCATGAAGGACTTGAAATTAAAAGTCTATATTTCTGCAGTGCAGTTGGTTGTTGTAGTGAAGGAAAACCCCTCTATCAGATAATTACAGAGCACAGTTAAATAGCGAGTGAGCACTGTTGTTCCTGTGGTAGCCTTCAGGTATTAAATTATTCTTCCAGAAGTTGAGCTGCAATGTGAACTGGGCCCTGCATATCCCCTTGCCCTTCCCATGAGGGCTGGATTAGTTCTGGTCAGATCCCAGCAGAGGTAATCACATCCTTCCTGCTCTCCCTCTGCCTCAGCTTTGGTCTGACTGTCCTTGCACATCCTTCCTGCTCTCCCTCTGCCTCAGCTTTGATCTGACTGTCCTTGCAGATGACTTAGCTTTCTCCATAAAATGCAGCATATGTCTGTCGGTGTTCCTATGAACCCCAGGAATGATGAGAAAGTTCCTTTTTATAATCATTCCTCTCCATAGAGTTTAATTAACTTCTCCCTCCCTGCATCAGGAAGAATTCTGAGCCTGAGGTGTGGCTGCTGCTCTGTCAGCTATGCCTGCACAGGCGGGGGACACCAGCCCCAGGCAGGATCCACATGGCTCTGCTGTGACAGGGAGCTCTGCAGGTGTCTGGCAAACCAGGTAGGGTTTGAGAGGGGAAATGCTGGGCTGTAGCTTGAAAGGAGGGAGAGGATGCTGGAAGGAAATGGGGAGTTCAGTGCCTTCCTGACATGTGGGAGCTGTTTCTCTTGGTTTCTCCAATAGAACAGGGTGGTAGCTGTGGGACCACATCCTAGTGTGGTCTGGAGCACATCCTGATGTGGTTCTGAGCACTGGCTTCTTTGCACAGTGTGTCTGCCCCAGCATAACAACTTAACACTTAGTTCTAGTTAACCCAAACTGGAACTGCTGTTTGGCTAGGTTGGATTTTGCTGGACAAGGAGCTTTCTAGATTTTGGTAGTTGAGGTATTTTCTTCCTAGATTTTGCTAAATTTTCAAGGTGTTGGGCCTTTCCATCTTTTGCCTTGGCAGTTGCAGTTGATCTGTCCAAAAGGGTCCAGCTCCCCTTGTGCATGTGCTGGGTCATCTCATCTTTTGGGGCTGCACAGGTTTGAAAGCCTCTGTTTGAACATATTTGCAGTACCGTTTATTTGAAAAAAAAACAGCAAAGATACAGGTGTGATGTGAAGGAAGACTTTGATCCCCTTCATTCAGAAGTTGGGGAAAAGGTTTCTTTTTTCTCTCAGCCTCTGACAGAAAATATTGCAAGAAAGATAGTGAAGGAATTGGAGGCAGTGATGCTGTTTGGTATTCAAATGTGATTTAAATGCAACATGAACATGTTTATAAAAACATGTTGCATAGGGAGCAGAGACCTCTACTGAACTCATATCCAGCACTGCTGTCAGTGGGGAGTGGAGGGTGGCCCTCCTAATTGTTTTAAGTTCTTAAGTGCCAAAACAACTGATCTGCTTTCTGCCCCAGTGTGTTTCTGCCTCCTCTCGCTGTGCAAGTAGGGTGCCAGCAGTGGTGGGTTAGGAAACGGGAGCGCCTGTTCTTGCCCAGCTGTGGGATGCAGGGTGGGAGAAACCAGACCAGCACAGTGGTTGAGGAAGGTGTGGAGCTCATCCTGGGCATTTGGGGATGCTGTGCAGTGATTATTCAGGGTGAGGAAGCTGCCATTAAGGCAATAGTTTGGGGCAAACTCAGCTGAAACAAAGCAAGGCAAATGCAGTCTGAGCAATAGGAAAGCCCTGAACACTGACCCCATTGACCACAGTCCCGAGCAGAGCTGGGGACACCCTTCAGCCCCTGGATCCCACTTCACTTCCATGGGACAAGCAGACGTGCTTACATCCCCAGGGCTGATCCACCCTGAGTACACAGCCCTGCAATGTGGGGGTGCTGGCAAACACTGTTTTGCAAGAGCTGTGCCCTTGCACTCTGTCTGTTTACTCATTTCTCTGCATTTTTCTGCTTACAGGCTGCATGTTAGAAGCGTAAAAAGAAAGGGATTGTCTGTATTAGAGAATCATGGATTTTTCAGGCATTAAGTTCCCATCAAGCTGCATTTTCTCTGTTCAAAGTTACCTGGTTCTCGTTTGCTGGTTTTGTCTCCTGAAGTTAAAAATCACCTTCAAGGGAATGGAGGGGCCTGCTAGGGGAGTGTTGACCTTCAGGCTTTGCCCAGTGTGAATTCCTCTCACCCCAGTCATCGTTTCTTTGGGGCTTTTTTCCTAGCATAACAATACTCCTATTTCACCTTTTTGATTAATGGCATGAATAAATAGATCAGAAAGCAGCAGAACTGGCCATAAAAAAGCTTCTTTGCACTGCAGCCCTTCTTCTTCCCCCAGGCCCCTCAGCTGATCCCCAGAGAAAACTTCTGGCAAAAGCAAAGCTATTCTTAGTAAAAATCACCTAATTTAGAGGGAAACATTTGGCATTTTTTCCTCTCTTTTTGCATATTATTGCCCCATCACGCTCACCACTCAGCTTACAGTCAGAGGAGTGCTATCTCCACCCACAAGTGCTTTTAGGACAGATGAGCTGGTTGATGTTGGAGGGCTGCTGTAGAAGAGCAGAGTGGCACTGCTGGTACAAGCAGGACCAATATGCCTTGAAAGCTGTTTTGCCAAACTGTTAACAGAGAGAAATAAACAGATTTTCTAACTATATCTTGAGGAGAAGCTGTGTTCTCTGTTGGGAAGAGGGATTGACCTTTAGAAGAATAAGAGAGTTTTAAAAGAACAGTGAAGAAGGAAAAATTACATGTGTTACAATTTTCAGTGTGGCAAGACATTCACTCAGTGCGTACTCTACAAATCCCGTTCAATTTTAATGCTCAGCCTCTGGTTATGTAACAAATTCCTAAGACTATTAGTACCAGCCTTTTACCTTATTATCAAATCCTGTAAAAATAAAATTGTACTCCATAATAACATGAGAACCCTTAAAAAGTGTGCCATTAGACAATTATATTGCAACACAGCAACTCTGTAGACTGCAGGGAAGTATTTCTCATACAGTCTAATTCTTGTATCAATAATACTTTCAACACCCTTCATTACTGAGGAAGAAAGAACATGCTGATACCATATGTAAAATAGCATATTTTGAAGTTCTGATTTCAGGGCTTGACTGTGGCAAAAGTGCTTGAGTATTGGTGAAATCCTTGTAAGAACTGTACTTGAAACAAATCCAGAATTGAAAAGGTTTCATGTATCATTCCTCTTATCTCTCCCACTCTTAAATTAATGATTGTTTTATTTTAGTTATTTTAAGATGGGAAATGTTTTGACAACGGGGTTTTAACATTAAAAACATATTGCTGATAAAAAAAAACCAAAACAACCTTTTATTCCCTTTACTCCAGATTCTTCACTTCCAAAGATTTATTTCTGCCTGCAGAATTACCCTCTCTTCTTAAGTGGACCGTAATTGATAGTGAACATCATGATAATTAGTCTAACGAGTCTCCTAAACCCCAAGCCCCACAGCTATCTCTAAGCTCCACATTGTCTTTACTGTAACGTAAATAAAAGCTTTAGAAAAGGACTGAAAAGAAATTTGGTAGCGAGGGAGCCTTGTCCTCTCCAAGGGGTTTCCTCTACTCATTTTTAATGAGGCCCGTATTAGTTGTCATTTGTACCTTCCCTGATGAATAGTTTGGAAGAAAAGCTTTCTCCGTGCACAGCGAAATTTGTGCCAAGTTGCTGACCTTTGCTTTTGGTGAGACCTCATTTGAGTCTGAGTCCTCAGCCCAAACATATTGTTGGATCAATCACGTTGATTTTTGGCTCAGATAGTAATGCAGGGCTAATGAGTTGTGCTGTGTACACATTAACCTCAGACCTGGAGCGCCTATGGCAGGCTCGGAGCAGAGCGCAGGAAAGACATTCCGTGCTGGCATCTTAATAGAGGGAGACAATAAAAACACTAGGGCAGTATCACAGGTTCACTGCTTGTGGGATGTAGGATTTAATCAAAGCTGGAAAAACAAACTGCCTTCTGTTCTGTTTGGGAAAAAAAAAATCACCTCAGTACCATAAAGGTGCTTTATGAAGTGTGAAATAGGGAGGAAAGCCTGAATGTTTAAACAGTAAGACAATGATTCTACTACCAAAAGGGAATCTGCTTCGGGGAGCAGCCTTTGAATAGTATTAGATTTAACCTTGTCAGAGCTTACAATCCAATGACTATAATGGCATTGCAAGGAATTTGGGAGCATTGAGGTTTGTTTTTTTATTAGTAGATACCTTATTTAGCAATACTTTAGCAAAGTTCGCCTTTATTCATAAGTAAAATTCTTAAGACCGATTGTTGTATTACTGCACCATCCCTTGTTTAAAGGAAGGTGTTTCTGATAATTTCCAAAAGCAACACTTCCCACAAAGGACAAGATTTTGACCTCATTTTACAATTGTAAATCTAGGGAGAGACAGTATTTCATCCTTATGGAGAGACAGACAAAAATCCCAACATGCACAATATCCTTGTACTGACTGCTTTCCTCACTTGATTGATTAGGAAAGGATGGGTTACTCAATGACTAGTACAAAAGCAACATTTTGAATTTTAATTTTAATGTAAGCTCCAAACAACCACATGTAAGGGACAGAGAAATAGAGACAGAATAAATTTGATTTCTGCAGATCACATATAGTTTTGCATCCTCTTTGTGCAATGAAAACTGATCAATAAGGCTGAAAGACCATTACTGCTTCAAATAGAAAATTCAGCAAAATCAAATGGAAAAAAACCCAAAGTGCATAGAGATCCAGTCTTTGGTTTCATGTTAAACTTTGGAAGCAAGATAGGACACAGCTGAAAGGAACAAGGTGAGAAGGGGGTAGAAGTATCCAAAACAGGACCTGCTAGAAGAGCGAAGTTCTCTACAGGTGTGAGAAGCTGCCCCATTGTGCATTGCTGGAAGGGCATTCTGGCTTGTACAGTGAGCCTGTTCAATAGTCAGGGTGCAAAAAGGGGATCTGGAGCCAAAGTGCATGTATGTCTGGGGGTTCGGACCTTCTGCTCTCAGTGTAGTCACATTGAAGACAAATGGACTTGTCAAAGGTTTTCTCAGATGTTTCTGGATCCCCTGAGTTTCAGGTGTTCCTGCAGTACCAGTAGCCCTGCTGGAAGGAAGCACCTGGGTTTTAATTACTAGTGACTGTTAGCTGCAGTGAAGATTCCTGAAACTGTGTGAACACATTGTGTTATTCTTGGAGCTTTTTTTGTTTATACATTTCTGCTGAGCAAATGCTGCTGTACAAACATTCATTTGTTGATCTTATGCTGAAAATAGTTGCAGACATTGGCCAGTGTAGCTGCTGAAGCGTAGTGTGGCTATAGCTGCTCTTTTGTACTTCATGCTGGAAATGCCAGTGATGTTTATGGAAATGGCTCTAAAAGGTTCACTTTGAGGAGAAGCCTGCTACGGGAATAGAAGCTTACCTATTTGTTTGTGGAATGAAAAGCTTGTACATTATTATGAAATAAGTAGTTTATGGTGTTGTCTCTGGCTTCTGTCACCCTGGGAAATTTAGTGCAGGGCTCTTCAGGTTGGGGAATATGTTAAAACTTCATGTTTAAACATATACATGTATTCATTCCACATAAGAAATGCTTATTATTGCTATGTTCTTTGGATTCCTGAATCACAGAGCTACAGCATACAGTAATACTCTCCCACATAAATTTTCAAAACAGAGGTTTAAATCTGCTTGCCCAAAACTGTAGGCATGTGTTAACAAGCAAAGGCAACTGGAAGAATAGAAGAAGCTGGAAGTGTTGCAAAGAGGAGCAGATTGAAAAGGGGTTGCACAGCTTAAATGGGGCAGTGTGAGAACCTTTTATGTGATGTTTTTGTCTGGTTTTGTGGGTTTTGGGAAGGTTGGCTATTGAGGATGAGCTGACTTGCTGTTGGATTCTTCCTTTTCTGTTGCAGGAGTTTGAAATGAGAAAGAGAGTAGCACGGGTTCTGGGGGTGGTTGTTGTGGCTAATAACATAATACTAATAATTATGTTAGTATGAAAGTGCCCAGGGTATAGCCAAAGCTGGAATGCCATGGTGTGAGATTGCAGCAGAAGTAGTACCAAAAGGAGAAGACCCTGCTCCAAACTCTAACCATGTGAGTAGGCAAGAAGAGGAAGAAGGAAACATGGGACAAAACATCTGATATTGCACTTCTGCGACATAAGCCAAGTGGATGCGTGCAGAAAGACAATTAGACTGGGGGAAAGGGAGGAGTGCGACAGCACTGGAAGAGCTTGGAAGATTCTGAGCTGGGGGAGCCTGGAGGAAGATGACAGTGGAAGGAGCAGATGATGAATAGATGAACTGCAAAAAGTTCTGAGTACAGACAGGTGTACAAAATGTTGAGTGGGTTAGAAGGTATTGAAATCTTCTCTACTAGCAAGAATAAGACCAGCCTTGTGTGAACCTTTCATAGTCACATAAGATTAACTCTTCACAGCTGCAAGAAGACTTCAAAGAGAGGAATTTTAGCTCCTCTCTTTTATTTTCCTTCAGATTGGACTCAGTTTGCACTCAACAAAGGTCATGGACATCATCATGTCCGTTAGCCCGGATACATCAAGTAAAACTTCAGTCTCTACCCTCTTCAAATAACTTGAAACAGCTGCTTGGATATTTGCAAGTGCAAGCAGAAGGAATGGGTTGTGGTTACAGGATCACATTCAAGTGAGTGAACAATTCTGAAAAACAGTGTCAAGGAGGCAACCACTAACTGATAATGGTTACACACCTGTAGCCCTGTGTAGACCTGCAAAGTGGTTCACAGTTTTGGAAACAATAGCATTACAGGCTGTTGTGCTGAAAAATGAATTATAAGAATACCAGTCTCAGAGGTAACAGAGATATCAGACTGCTTTTCTTCTAGGGAAGCAAATAGCCACCATGTTGCCTTGTGTCAGCCCCAGACATTATCAGCTTAGTGCCCAGGATTCAGCAGCAGCAGCAAAGGTTACATGCATGTGCAGATAACAGCAAATGAAGTTTGCTCCAGATCTCCTCTTTCTCTTCCCCTTCTATCACTCTGCAGCTCAGCCTCAGCATCCCCATCACTGACTGCCTCTGCCTCTGATGGTGGCTGGGCTCTCTGAGCAGGCCTGCTGTCTCAGGATGTACTTTTGAATAAATGGTGCATTTAAAGGGGTACTAGTTATATGCATGAAAATGTTGTAATAGCTAGCCTGATTTCCATCTGGCATAATTTGGGACTAAATCCATTGACGTCAGTAGAACTGAAAGGATATAAATATAATTGAAGTCAGACCCTATATTTTTAAGGTTAAGCCTAAAAAACACTGTAACTTACTCTCTCTCCTCCCCCCTCAAATCTTTTCTCTTTGAAGCTCTGTCACAAATTTAAATGTCTTAATTAGGAATTCGTCTGTTTCTGCCCAGTTCAATCAAGGATCTGTCAGTAAAGAATTTTGGGAGATGCAGAGGTGAAGCTCTCCTGACCCCCTGCCTATCTTTAGAAAATCTCAATGGCTGCTGGTTCTGAAAAACCGTGGCAGCAGTTGTTCTTTTCTGCCTTGGTCAGTTGTGTCAAGCTGTGTATCGGTAGCTATGTTTAGTTCAGAGCACAAACATGAGGCAGAAATGGAAGCTTTTTGGCAAGCAAAGATTGTGATTTTCAGCCCATTCACACAAAATCTTGTTAATTAAGAGACTGTTTTCTGACAAATAGTTAATTGTGCCTGACTGTTTTCCATATGGCTAAGGAAATAAAAAAGCCAAAGAGGACAGGGTATTTAAAAATCCAGAAATTTTGGTATGAAACTGCTGATATGATAGCCAGTGCAATCCCATTTGCTCTACTTCTAAAATTGGTTATGTGAATATTAGCATGTAACTATGTAAAGAAATACATAGTTCCCAACTTTCTTTTTGCAGTGTTACTCAACTAAATTACTTCAGATTTTTTCTACCAATATATGAGATGCTTAGACCAGTACAGACTACAAAAGAAATCTCAACAAATAGGCAAATATTTATCTCTGTTGTAGGAATAAAAACAAGAGAAATAATTTGTCAAATTTCCTAGTGAAATTTTCCTTTAGGGCAAGTATATTTCTAACACCAAGGGTGGAATTAGATTTAGTCACCTGGTAATATCCACATATGTTTATCTTTTTGGAGTTTCTACTTTCTTGTAGTTGCAGAAGTTATAGCAGCTCTGTGATGTTCAAGCTATCCTCAGCCAGCTCGTACTGTAAATGGCTGGCACTTGCTGGCTGGGGTGATTTATTACCCACAGCAGGAAAGAAACTTCCATTGATCAAATCAGTTGGTTTGTGAGATCGTATGTCTCTTGTGCCAAAAATAATTTCTCTTTGGACAGGTGATATGTTTGTTAAGAGATCTGTAAGTCTACTGCTATTATCATTTATTAATTTATTAAATTAATAAATTAAATTTATTAATTTAATAAAATAAATTCTTTATTTTATTAAATTATGTATCCCAGGGTTATTTCTTAAATCTGAAACCTTAATTTCTCATCCTGGCTCCACAGGTAGATAACCTGTAGCCTGCAGTCTGGTTGTACTAACTTTGGAGATTAACTTTATTCATCCCAAGTTTTTCTTCTACAAGGATGTTCAGTTCTCAGTACAATTTTCTGAAAGTAGTTTAATGCTGTAATTATTTTAAAAATATGAAATACTGACAATTAGAACAGATAGAGAGCATTAGCTTTAAAAATTGCATAGTTTACAATATGTAATTTGCTGATAGTTGTGGGATTTAGTTCTGTAGATGGATGGCCCTAATTGTGTATTTTAAAGTAATCTAGATAAAATAACATGGCACAGCACTAAAGCCATTTGTCCTGTGTGGCTAATTTAAATCTCAGCATAGGTAATTGCCAAGTGCAATATTCTTTATTTGTCTTCCTTCTGTTGAATATTCATAATTTCTATTAACACATGGCCTTCAATTTTTTTTTTTTTTTTTTTTTTTTTTTTTGGTAGATAGTAGATTAATTAAAAGAGTTGTTGCTGTAAATGCCTGGGCTGTGATCTTGCCTGGTCTTGTAATATAAACAGTATCAGATCTGGGAAAGTCATGCCTCTTGGGAAGTGGCAGTTCACATCCTGGCTATAGGTGGCAACCTCATAGCTTGAATACTTTTACTTTAGGGACATTTCTTTGCCTGCATCTTCTGAAATAAATAGGGTTTATGAAAGCTGAGCTCTCATTTTTATTGTATGTTCCTAGCCACAGAGAAAAGCTTGAAACTATGGAATGTCAGCAAAGCAAAAAGGCTTGATGTATCAGCAAGAATTAAAAATGTATTTTAAATACCAGGCAAACCTCAGACTGATTTTCAAGCCCCAGTTGACATCCCCAAGGGAAATTTGGCTGACTGCAGTTGGTAACAGTGCTTTCCTATTAAAGCTGCCTTGCCAGTTATTTTTGCATCATTAGGGATATGTGTGTTTCTCTTCATGTGCCACACAGCTAGTGGTGACAGCTGGCCAGCAAATCAGAGCCCAGTGACAAACTGCAGTCATCCTCTAGCTCTGAACTTCCTCTCCTGCATTCTTCCCACTTTCCCATTTCCTCTGTGACCATTGCTCTCCTGGAATTACTTTGGCAGAGTTACAGAAAAGACCATCTTAAAACTACTTTTAGCTAAAAAAGCAAATTCAAGTTTTCTGTTAGTCTCCCAGGCATGTAAAGATACCTGAACTCACAGTAACCCCAGGCCCACAGTGGCACGTGCTCCAGTATGGACAAAGATTGCCTAATGGTGAAACTGGCCTAGGACTACCGTAGAGTAGCTGAGGATTTCTGTCAGGAAAGTTTTTAAAGAGCAGGCTATACAAATCTTGAGAACAAAGGCTGTCCTCCCCTGAGCAGTGTTCATCTTTCAAGTCATCTAGGAGGTTCCTGGAGTGACACAGCTGGTGGGGGAGCCAGTTCAGGAAGGCACCTGACTGGACCTGTTGTTTGGGAACGGAGAAGGACTGGTGTGATGTGGTGTGATCATGTCATGTCATGTCGTGTCATGATGTGATGTGGTGATGTGATGTGATGGCTGGAGGCTGTCTTGGGCACAGCGATCACAAAATGAATTTTCAGTTTTTGGAGAAATAAGGAGGGGGGTCAGCAAAACCAATAGCATGGGCTTTTGGAGGGCAGACTTTCATCCACTTGGGAGACTGGTTCAGAGAATCCCTTGGGAAGCAGCCCTGAAGGGCAGAGGAGCCCAGGAAGGCTGGACAGTGTTCAGGAAGGAAATACTAAAGGCACAGGAGCAGACCCTCCCTGTGTGCTGAAAGATGAGCTGGTGGGGATGAAGATGAGCCTGGCTGAATGGGGAGCTTTGACTGGAACTCAGGACAAAAAGGAGAGTTTATGACCTCTGGAAGATGGGATGGGGAACTCAGGAGGAATAAAGGATGTTGTGAGTTTATGCAGGGAGAAAACTACAAGGGTGAAAGCCCATGTAGAACCTAACCTGGCTGCTGTGATAAAAGACAATAAAAAATGTTCCTATAAATACATCAGCAAAAAAAGGAAGACTAAGGAGAGCCCTTATTGGAGGTGGGGGGGGGACACACAGTAACAAAGGATGAGGAAACAGCTGAGGTATTTAAAGCCTTCTTGTCTTAGTCTTTAATGGTAAGACCAGTTGTTATTTGAGTACCAAGCCCCCTGAATTGGGTTAATGGTGGGAATTGATGCTCTTAGAGGTCTTTTCCAGCTAAAACAATGCTATGTTTATATGGCTCTATGATTCTATCTTCAGCCCTCTTTCTATGAACCTAAGCATTCATATTTCTGAACCAGTGACTGGCTTGGATTGATTTCTGCCTTCCTCTAGAAGACAGAAAAATTACATACTCAGTTTTTCAGTGGGGAAAGTGGCACTTTTGGTTAGATACCATTTGTCTTCTGTACAGATTCTTTAGAAAACTAACAAATCGCAAATCAAACAGAACTCTCTGAAAGGGCAAAGATTTTAAATCCACTTTTGTTTTCATTAAGTAGTGAAAGAAAGTGAATTGGATGTTGAATGGAATAGCTGTTCATTTCTTACCTTTACTGGCACCCTGGGATCCACTCATGCCAAGATCCACCAGGAAGACCTGCTGGATGTTTTCCCAGCTCTCCGTACTGTCTGCCAAGGTGCAGCAAACTGAATACCTTTTGGTGAACAGAGGTCTCTCAGAGCCAGCTCAGCTGCCTGTCTGGGGCAAAAAATAATCCTGCCCATCAGAAAATGTTGGATGTGACAAATCAAAATGAAAAGTGCATGTTTAAGTTTCTCCCCCGTCCTCCCGACCCCTCTCCCCAAAAAAACAAACTGAAACAGGCATGTTGCTTGAGTTTCTTAGATAGCTTGTGGAGGTCTGTCATGATGATGGAAGTACAGACTTTGTAACCATTCTAAAACAGGTTTCAAATAATTGAATGGCTTTGAAGCTGACAACTAGGTACATAAACAAATCAGGAAAAAAAGACAAGTATGAGGGCTTTTTTGTGATAAATAATAATAAGTAGATTTGGATTCCAAATTGTGATTAATTTTCACCAAATTTTTTGGACATCTGTGGCTGCTCCACATTATTTCAAAATTAAGTGAATTTTTTAAGAATTCTAATTGAATTTTTGCTTTTTTAATAAGGCTTCCAAATATTTCTCAGCATGGTCAAAATTCCAGTTGATTTTAATTGTTTTTTGAATTCACTCATTTACTCAACGTCGTTAGTTGCATTGCAGCCTATCAGTATTGCCGACTATTGATCAATGACACACAGACTAACATGACACAGTATTCTGGATTGTCCTTCAGACAACATAATGAGAACCAAACATGTTGTTCTCTCTGTTGCTTCCCTACTATATTTTCTTCCAGCACTTGTGATTTATTATGACCCTTGAGTAAAGTAGTTCAATCTGTCAGTCTTCAAAAGGTACCAGTCATGATGGGCCATTATTTCTTAGATTGAATATTAGGGAAGACAGTGTGGTAGACAAAGGCACAGAACATCTCCTGGGACAGATTTCAGTCACTATAGTTTTATGTAGACATTGATGATTACCTGTCCTTCACCAAATAGACACTGTAATAATTTCAAATTGCATTTTTCATGTTTCAGCCATCATTAAAAACTGCAAGCTGCTTTCAAATTAAAAGGCCACCTCCAGCATTCACATTTGATTGGATGCTGTTGAAAAGTGTTCTTGAGCTGATATTTAGAAATCCACACACTTTTACTGGATTGAAAGATGACATGCTTGTATCTTTTGAGGCAATGGGTATTATTACTCATTTATCTTAATGTGGAACCCATTTGATCAGCAGAAGTCAGATTCAATTGCAAATTACAGACCCTTCAGGGACAGTGAGTGGATTCTGCACATGGATTCTGCTCTTGTACCATTACCTTTATGCCCCACTGATGATAATGTACTTCCTCAAAAAGTGCTTCACCTTGACTTGAACAGAGCACTCTGCTCACAGCACAGCTCCAGCACACAGTAACCTGCAGGGCATGGCAGGGGTCAGTGGCTGCTCCTGGTATCCTGGAGCATACCTGTTTCCCCAACCACTAAGTAACAATATCTGCTCTTGGGCAGTTGCACAGCAGAGGTGGTAGAGCTTCCAAAGCCTCCAACACAAAGCAGAATCCCTTTCCTTCTGTGGCTGATCCTTATGTGTAAAATAGTTCCATGGACTGAAGCAGAAGACACCCACCTGTGCTGTGCTCCTTCTTGGTTTTTCACAGGGCAAGCCTGGCTTACTGGAGGAAGAAGACTGCTCCATTTTAAAGAGAAGTACAGGCTTTTCTCCTAGCACCAGGTTTTTAGTGCTTTGGGGTCCAGTGATTATTTTGGAGACAATACAGCTGCTCACCTCTCTCAAAACTAAGCTGCATCATAGAAGTACAGTTTCTACCACATTTTAATTCTGTGATTTTTATTTAAATATTTATTAAACTTCAGATAGCTGCTTCAGCAGCTTTCTGGTGATATGTTCATGAGACATGTTTCAGAAAGCAAGTTTACAGCTACTCTCATGTGCAGTCTGAAGAGCCCAGACACCTCACAAATAAGTTATGCATGCACACACAACAGATCCAAAGGTGTCTGCTAATAGCATCTTCACTTCTATCCTGAATTTGTGGTTGTGAGCATCCTGAAAGAGAGACAGGTTGCTGTGTGAAACACTGTTGCTGGCAGATCAAACAGTTGCCGACAGATCATGGAGGTATGTGATTGCCTCCACTTTTACAGAGTTTCTTGCTTATAAATAGCAGGTTTGTACTCACCCCCACTCTTCAGGCTTTCCATTCATTGTTCAATCAGTGTAAATGATTAGAAAAGCCTGGGGTTAATGGTCTTTCTCTCCCTTTAGTCCTTCCTCCCCCATGCCTCTTTTACAAGCAGAACTAAAAATGTGATCTCTTCCAGTCCAGGTTTGTTCCCAGCCAAGTTGTCTTTGAAGGGCAGTTGAACTTTAGCTGTCCACTATCTCCTGATGAGCCTCAGTGGCCAGTGGAGCTGTGCTGACCTTCCTGTGTGTCTGACTTACATCTCTGTCCTTGTGACTTACAGGTTGGCCACTGCCCTTGAGCAATGAAATGTCCTCTTACCTTCCCTGCTCTCCCCTAGCAATTTCTGAGAAGCAATAAAAATGAAAACAAGAAAAGATAGCAAAGTGTAGGTTTTTCTGCAGAAGTAATTTGGTTCAACACTATCATTTCAGGAGTGGACCTTTGCTATTTGCAAAGCTTTGCTATCATAAATTACTGCTTTTCTAATTTCACACAGTGCTGCCATGGTCTGAAGTCACTGCTATAGAAGAAAATGTGTTTTACCCAGGAAGCACCAGCATACTTCTTAAACCACAATGGTCAGCTTAACTAAGATAAAAAGCAATCAGTGTCCTAACAAATGGTGTGGGGCATTTGCCATCTCCAGTGCAAATTGCCTGTTTGGTTTTCCCTGGAAAGATTCCTGACATTATCAGGAAGTTAGAATCTCCTGTCTCACTGAAGAATAGCTCTTACTTATGGAACTTCAAATCCAAACTTCATGCATAGCAGGAAGATTGTGGGTCATGGCTGAGATTTCAAAAATAGATTAATTACCATTTTTTCCCTTTTTGAGTCCCCTGGACTTGGATTTCTGTGTATTTAATCAGTTCCTGTGGATGTCAAGACAACACATGAGGATTTTAAATTTTTCTCATGTTGTTGTGTAATATATTTTTACTTAAGGTAAAGTGAATAAAGTTTATGTGATGCTGGGTTTTTCACTCCCTTATGTTTCTTATCTTTAATCTGCTGCAATGGAAATGCAGAGTGTTAGGCTCCATCAAGATAGAAGGATCAAGGATGCACTTCTTATTACAGCTCTAGAGGATTTAAGGCTCAAGGCAAATCATCCTGAAAACCCTTCAGGAGTGATAACTATTTTGTATTACTACTGCATTCATATTGGTGCAATATTCATGGAACACATGCATGAAAAACTGTATGTGAACAGAATAATTATACAAGCAACTTTAACTCAGGGGAAATCTATATGATGACTCTCTGATCCAAATCTGGACTTCTTCAGGTTTTCTTTTGTGGTATTTCATAGACTCACTCATAGAGGGAAAAAACTTCTTCAGTTTTTTCTGGTATTTCATATAGATTGGAAGGATTTCAACCCCCCTGCTCTAAGTAGACCCAACTAGACCAGCATGCTCAGGCCCTTGCCTAGTCATGCTGTAACATGAGGGGTGGCCATTCATGGTCTCTCCCAGTATTTGACCACATGGAAGAGGTCTTCCTGAGTATCAAATCAAGGTTCCCCTTGCTTCAATTTGTGTATATTGAATGCCATCCTCTTGCAGTGCTCCTCCAGGAAGAATTTGACTCCATCTTCTCTGTAGTGTGGAAGACATGGGACCCTCCAGGCTTGTTTCCCAAGGGCATGGTCTAAAGAGTTATTAGGAAAATTCTAGCCGACTTCATGAAACTCTAAAACAAACTTCTATTGCAAAATTTGGATCAGGCATTCCTGTTTGGCTGTAGGAAAGGTCTCAGATCACCTGCCATTCTTGCATGGGTGAGTTCACAGCACTTAGGTACTTTTCTTGCATTTAGAGGTCTTTGGATATGAGCCAGAGCTGTTTGAAAATCCCATTAGTCTAGAGACTAAGGACATTGTTTGAAATATTGCTGTGTTGATGTATTTGTGTTCATTTTGGCAAAAGTTGGCTTGTGTCCTGTCATTTTAAATGATAATGAGAAGGAGTTCAGACTTGAACAGACCTGTCTTGAGAATGAGTGTCTTGTCCATGCTCAGCAGTGCCTGTAACTGAGGCTGTCAGTGTATTCCTGGGCTCTGGGGCTGGATCAGTGCTGGGGCTGGATCAGTGAGGTCCCTGCTGTGGCTCCCCCCTGACCCGTGTGGGTCTGGCTGCTCTGCACTGGTGCCAGCCGCGCGCATCGCTCTCTGTTCACAGGAGCCACTGCTGGGCCCTTTGGGGGATTTTCATCTGTGCACTGACTTCAATCCAGATCTGATAACGGCACAAGCCACCTTTGAGCCACCGCTGAGGTCAAAAAAAGAGAAAAACAAAACAGACACGTTTTCATTAGCTTTTTTTAAAATCCTAAACAACATGCACATTATTTCCTGTTTAAAACTACAGAGTTTAGCAGCAAAACACATCTCATCCGCATGTGGTATGGGAGGTGTTGATATCCCCTGCCTACGGCTGTCACTTACACCCACTCCTGCGTCGCAATTTGCCTCCCATCAAATGAGCTCGCACAGAGATCAGCGTTGTTGCATATGCTGGGGTTTGCAGGATGTATTTCTGCATCCCTGCTGTTCATCTTGCAAAAACTCTTTCAGTCCCAGCTGTTATTTTCAGGAACTGACAAGATGGTTTCGTTAAATTAATCAGATTTATTCTGAACATGGATGTAACCCTTCATCAAAAGACAATGAAAAGGCAAGAAATACGTAGCAGAACATATCCCAGCCTGTGTCAAATCTGGCTTGTCAGCACAGAGAGATTTTAAGGAAGAGATAAAATAGCAAGAAGATTCTTGATTGCTTCTCCTGTGCTCAGTGTAAGAGGATAGTGTAGGTCTGGGATTTGGGAGGAGGTGTTGGAAAAGGGGGTTAAACAAACCACTTAGTGTAAATATAAACTTGCTAACTTCACAGTGGTCTCTGAAAAGACACATTTTGGATACTTGCTGCAGTGGAGTCTGCTGGCAGTTTATAATTTGTTTACTAAACAGGGAATGTAACTTAAATGTCCCTTTTGATGTAACAAAAATATACAACAGCTTCTCAGAGTAGACCAAGGCCTCTGATTTAATTATCTGTAAGCCTCACCGATTAAAAGTATATTTTCATTCATTCGTGACAGCCTAAAGTGGATAAATAATCAAAATTAAAAGAAAAACCTTTTAAAAAGGAGACCTGGCAGATGAAAGAGCAAAGGTCCAAACAGTTTGTAGAACGATTTATCTCCACTGTGATCCCCACTATCTTTATGGCAGCTAATTATATGTGAAAACTGTTAAAGGTTTGGAAGCTGTGACACCCATTGGAGGAGACAGGGGTCCCCATCACTTCAGGCACAACAAGCTGGCTCCTTTGAAACACTGCTGTGTACCAGGGGAGTTACTCCTTAAGCGTACATTGTGAGCAGTGGCCAGAGAAGCAGCAGGAGCAGAGCAGCCATGCAGGTAGTGTTGAGCTTGTGTCACCACTTGCAGTGAGTCCTTGATACCACAGATCTGGTCCCAAACAAAGCCTGGCACTGCAAAGACACCCAAAGGCAGCTGGAGCTCAGGCATGTGCTGGGTGCGCGGGGTCTGCTGTGTCCCAGCCCTGTGTGTGCCACCTGAGTCCTGCCCTGGAGCGTGGGTGTGTCAGGAAGGGCTGATGGCCAAGGCTAGCTACTGGAATTCAGCAGCTGTTCTTGCACACCTTTTGTCTGCCCCCACATTCCTGTCTGTTCCCACTGTGTGTGCCACAGGAGCGCTTGCCACCCCAGCAGAGACTGCAGTGTCCGTGTGGGAACAGAACTCTTAGCCTGATTCTGCAGGGGAAGTCTGTGTCTGAGCAAGTCCTGAACACAGGTCTCCTCTGGTGTCATCCCAAGCCCAGCCATCATGTTATCATACATTTAAAAAATTAGATTTCATCCCTGCAGCACATTAAATGTTTTCTGAATTTGGAAAGGTAAAGCAAAGAAGTGCATATGGGAAAAAAGTAACATTTCCACATAATGGGGTGGGTGAGTAAATGAGGAGCAAAGAGGTTTTGAATAGTGAAACCTATTCTTCACTGCACTTATTTTCTTAGAAAATGTTCTCCCTTTTCAAGTTTGTGCTTTAAGACTTTGATCTGGGGGCACAGTATGTCTAGGAAACAAATTAAAAAATCAGATTTGCTTCTGGTATAAAAATTTACAGCTGCATTGACTTTAAATGGAATTTCACGTGGGAATATAAGCAGTGACCCCAGTGACACATAGGGGGAACACTGGTACCTGTTGCTTGGAGGTACTTGAGTAGTGCCCAGGACACCAGCAAAATACTTGCTGATTCATTTTTGTTGTGGAGTAAGTAAGTACTTTTCTGTAGTTCATCTAGAGTTGATCTAACAATTTTGACTTTGAAAAAGAGCTTTGGTTTGAAAAGTTTTTTAGAGTGGATGGTGATTTTGTCTGCAACACGGATCGATGCACTTTGAATTGTACATGTGCAAGTGGGAACTGGAGCGAAGAAACTGTAGTGCAAGTGCCAGAATTCTGCAAAATTCTGGCTAAGGAGCTAGCTCTAATCATTATCTAAAACCATGCCTCTGAAATGTATCTCAAATGATATTTAAATTTACTCTTACATAGGCATTTAATGTTATCTTTATGGTATGTCAGATATTAAAACCTTTAAAACTTGAATAAATCCTTCACTTAGCTGCCCATAAGCAGCATGTTTTTTGCTTTTGCTTTGTAATTTGCTATTATACCAATGCTTGGTATGACACTTGTAGATCTGGATTAATTTCCCATGCTGATTTCTGATGAATGTGCCCTGTAAGCTAATGGTATCTTTTCAGCCTCTCTTCCTCCTTTGTAAAATTTTCTGTTACCATTTACAGGACAGCATGTTCTCTTTGACACCTTCCAGAAGTGCCAACTGCCTGTTGAACAGCATGGCATCAGCTGTTACAGCCTGATCCATACCCTACAAAATAAGGAACAGTGATGTAATTCAAGGTTTTTAAGGAAAGGCAGTATCTTTTATTAGATCAGCTGTTACACTTGGGAAAAAAACAGGCAGGCTTTCAGGCACACAAATCCTTCTTCAGGTCTGAAATAGCAGCAGTGTTGCTTACACCAGCATTCCTCATCAGTGAGGCAGCTATGGTCCCAGTAAGGTTTAAAAACTGTGTTTAAAAGTGTGTGCACTGCATGCTCACTGGGGAGGGCTTCAGAGCAGAACACAGGCAGACATCATTCACCTCCTCGCCTCTTCCCAGTACACACCTGCAAACCAGGGATACATCCTACAAGGAGAGGTAGTGTAAGGTCACTTGTTCTTGAGAAAAGTCTTCATTACCTTATGACCATACCTTATGACATCTCCACAGTCACCCTGCTCTTGGGAAGGGCTAAGGTAAAGCTGTGGGCTTCACAGTGCACGTCATGAACTTCAGGATTCATGCTGACAGTTCTGTCTCCTAATATTTACAGCTGTCCAGCAAAGAGTTGTGGGACCAGCTGGCAAAATCAGTTTTATTCTCTTTCTTGTAATTCCTTTACACGGAACAGTGTTTCCCAAAGTTTCTGAAGTCACTGTTGACTGATCAGCCACCTGATAGCAAAACATGTGATTGAAAATGCTACACAGGCAGGATGGTTCTGCAGAAAAGCTGTGAACAGCTTCCCTTAGTCTTTAGATTGCTTGTGGTAACAGATATTTCATATTTATCTTCCTTTTTCTTTTCTGGAAATCTTCAAAAGTATGTACTAAAGTCTTTCTAGTTAAAGAACACAGGTGAGGGGGTCCAAAATTAAATGTTAACATTAACACTAACATTTACTGAATGTTAACATTGCCTGTGACACTCATTTCTGTATTGCCATGCTAGGAATGGGGATGTGAACTGTAGTTAATAGCTGTGGTATTAAGAAGCTGAGGATGCTTTTTGCTCATGTGAATATTTTCATGGTACATGGACTGTGAGAACTCTGGATTTTGCACTCTTTCCTGAGTGTAGTAATAGGTGTGTTAATTCTGTGGCTTCTTTTTTTGGCCCTATACGAAAATGAACAATTGTGTTTCAAGAAATTGTCACCACAAGAAAACTGTAAATAAGCATTAATGCTTCTGTAGAAATTGAAAGGATGAACTGTTTATGACTTCAAGAGACATGAAAAACCAATAAACAAGTAATGCTGTAAACAGGAATATGATTATTGGAAAAACTGTGTTCAGAGGGAGAAATACATCTTAAAAATCTTAGTTTAAGATCTGGTTTTGGACACTGTGTTCTGATGTAAAGGTGTGTTACATTGCTCTTGAAAGCCCTTAAAAGTTTAGAAATTTGTGGGAGCCTGTCTTTTTATAAAATACAAGTGTTTCAAATGTGGTTCTGAATTATCATACCTGAGTGTGTCTTTCCCAGCCTGGCCAAACTTCTATCCCTTTTGTATGTTTCTCCACCCAACAATGTGCCCAGTGACACATGCCCATGGCAAGTAGCTGGCATCAACCACAGAACAGCACAGAGAGCTGCTTCTTTATCCCAGAAGAGGTTTTAGTGGAGGAGTCATAAAGACAAGCAGATTCTCTGGTGAATTTCAGAATTTGTTTCATTCCTTTTAGTATCCAGCCAAGATGTTTGTGTTTGAAAGCATGGCCGTGAGTATTACTGTGGACCAGTGTTTCTTTTTCTTTATGTGCACCAAAAGGAAAACGATTAGTTCGTCCATGAAAGAGCTTCATTCTTACTTGAAATAAAACTCCTTTCATATTCCCAACTATTTTAGGACACTTCTATGCTGCCAGAGTAGAAGAAGTAAAAACCAGGATCCATACTTGGTCTCCATAACAATAATTGTCTTGCCATGTGAACATCATACATCTAACCTGCAAAATGTAACTCCACATCTGGATTCTGCAGTCAGTAAAAGGCTGTGATGCTCTGGTCTTTGGGCATCTTTGACAGAAAGGTTTGAAATGTGAAGGCAGACCCATCACCAAGTCAATGCTTGAGAGGAACCCCACATTTAGGTTGGATCTCTTTATAAAGGCATTTATAAAACTGGAAGACTAGAAGGAAGGAGAAGCAAAAAAAAAGTGAACTGCTGAGGAAAAAAGCATCTACTCCCAAACCACTCATTTTTTCTATCCGTCACTCTTCTTTAATAGTGATGATGTTGCAGCTTTTTTAAACAGAAACAGCAGCAGCAGTGTCCAGGACTCAGGTTAATGTGCCAGCTACACATGAATGGTGCACATTATAAATATACATTTAAGGTCTTTTCATGCATACCACAGCTAACTAACAGCCAGCTCCACCTCAGTGTTCTTCCAGTACTGCATTTATGGAGTAGCCTGTAGTAAAGGAGGGCTGGAAATAGCAGTGCTAATGGTAGAAGCAGATGACTTTGCATGTTATTCCATTTCTGCTGCATCTGATTATAAATTCAGGTGGAAGATGTCAAAAAGCCAGGGAAGTAAATCTCTCTTGTGTTCATTTTCTCACCCAGAACTTGATGTGTTTGTCTCATCTGGCTTTGCATGCTGGTAGCTTTGTCTCTTGTTGTTTCACTGGGAATTTGCTCTTTTCCAGGTGCCAGGAGACAACGAGAAGCACTGGAAGCCAGTGTTAGTGGTTTTGACAGAGAAGGACCTCTTAATATATGAGAGCATGCCACGGATAAAGGAAGCCTGGTTCAGCCCTGTGCATACCTACCCCCTGCTTGCCACCAGGTACCTCTGCTTTTCAATCATGATAGCTTTCAGGAGCAGTGGGAACAGCTGAGTCAGCCAGGAGCAGGTGTAGCTGATACACAGCTGTAGTCACACTTGAACTGTTGTGGTTGGAGAAGCAGGTTCTTCTTCAGTGGGCTGATGTGCTGAGCCTAACTCCTCTCTTCTCCTCCATTTCAAGTTGTGGCTGAAGCTGACAACCAGAAACTCACTGGGATTTTGGATGTGGCAACTTAACTTGGATACAAAGACAGGAGTGATGAAAAAGCTGAGAGCTCAATCTCCTGAGATTCCTCAGTGTGCAGACCTGTGAGCTAGGCAGAAACACTCTGACTTCCAGCTGCTCCTCCAGGCTGAAAAAAATGAACTTGTTACCCTGAGTTGAATGTTCTGGTGTGGCAGTTCTGCACCACCAGTACGGGCCTTTTGGGGGGTTCTACATCTGATGGAGACACTTTCAGCACAGCTTCTGTTCCTGCTCTAGCAAATTAATTCCTGGCTTTTTTTAGCTTAAAATGGTAAGCTTGGAAGACACATTCTTGAATATAGATTAGCAATAAGCATTTGCATTATTTTGAAGGTATCCATTAACACTAATTCAAAGAGAGCTTTCCCATGGTTGCCTTTATGTAGTGGAAACTGTCTGTGCTTCTTGATGTGAATCTTAATCATGTTTCTCTGCCAGTATGGTCAAAGGGCTTGAGAAAGAGCTGTTGTTCCTTGTTTCAGCCTTGCTACAGGCCTCTTTATACAATTTTCAATGAGTTCTCATTCAGAAGGGCTGGTTGCCCTGGCCAGAAGCAGTAGGGCTCTTACTGCCCTCTCGTTAGTTAATTTTTGTTCTCTGTGTCTCCCCAAATGAACTGACGCTTCGCTGCTAAGTCATTATGTTAAGAAAATAAAAATTGAACCCACTGGTTTACACTGATTGTGTGTTCCATCAGTGGGAAGCCACCTTCTGACTCCCCCTTTGTTACCCTAACATGGGTGAGAGACACCAGCTTTGCAGCTTGCAGCCTGCTGAATGCAGTGTGGTGCTGGATGCAATTGACAATTCTAGGTGACAAGTCCCAGTGAAAGGTGGGTAAAGTATTGCAGCCTGTGTCCAGCTGTGTTAGAGTTTGAGAAGCAATAGCACCCCAGCAGAAGGTGATGCATTTCCTCCCTTTTTTTTCAGGGTTTCATTTTTGCATGAGCTCAAATCCTCCCTAAAGTGAGTGGGTGTCTTGTAGTGCACCCTGCACCTTCCTGGCCACATGTTGTCATGTGTAAAGACAACTCCTTGCTGAGTGTCACCTGCTCCCATCACCATTGAGACCAATTTACTGCACCAAATAATGAAATCCACATCTTGGGCACTATTACTTAATTATTTTTTCTTAAGAGGCCAGATTGGATAGCAGACAGCCTTGCCTTGGGTGGGGATGGCCATCTCCTTGTCTGATGGGGTATTTTCCTGAAAAACACTGGCCTTCATGCTAGAGGGGAATGAGAAGTTGCACAGCACATGGGTTAGGCTGCTGAAGGATTTCAGACTGGGAAGAAAGAAAGCCAGGATGGTCTGTAAGAAAGCCAGGATGCAGTTCAGAAAGGACAGGTGCAAAGTTCAGTGCTGGGGAATAATCAATCACCTCTGCTGTTTTGGGGTGGATTATGAGCAACAAAGTAGTTGCTCTGCCAGGAAGCACCCAAGCACTGTGATAAAGTTGCTTCAATCTAAGGTGTTGTGGTTTTGAGAGGGGAAAATGAAGACAATAATCTTGGGTTATAGCAGAAGTATTGCATTTTGGGCAGATGTCGTAATGATATCTAACTACGGAGAAGGAGTAAAGCCTCGGGTGATACTGCATGTTCATGAGAGGCATTGCACTTCCAAAAAGATGCCAGTTAACTGTGGAAGGTCTAGAAGAAAGCAATGCAAATATATAACATAGAAACACTATCAGAACGGGAATACTTAAGAAACCTTAGTAGTTTAATCTAGAGAAGTCCATAGAAAACATGTCAATAGTTTTCAGATATGAAGATAAGACACAAGGAGAACAGGGGAGTATCTTTTCCAGATCCCTCCTGAGCACAACAGGGCATAGTTGACTGCACTTGTGGCAGGGAATTGGTGAGGTGCTGGTTTAGATTCTCTGGGAAAGGTGTGCAATCCTCATCACGGGGACATTGAAGGATGGGTGACACACAGCACAGTTAGCCCTGCTCTGTGAAGGGAGATGTGCTGGGTGACCTCCTGACAACCATTCCAGCCCTATTTCTGTGATTTCTTACTACCATCACTGAATGTAACACCCAGATAAAAAGACAGCAGCTATACAGAATTTGGAGGTCAGGATGGAGTCACAATGTGATAAATACACATATACCATGGATTCCATAATGGACAGAGTCCCTAAATCATTACACCTCCTGTTTTGGATGATTTTGATTAAAACTCTGCAGGGTTCTGCTTTTATGATCTGCCACACTAAGTACAGTTATAACAAAAAAACAGAGCAGGTTTTCTCTTGGTATTGACTGCTGTGTTCATTCTTGGTCAGTGATTCCCCTCCTCATGATGAGTTTTTTAATCCCCTCTGTGCATTGATCAATGCAATTTAGAACTTTTCACCTGGAAAGTTTGCAGAGCACATGTTGTAATAGTTGCTCCCATCTTTCAGATTTTTATAAGTCCTTGGGAAAACATTTTTGCTTAGCTAATGCATATTTAAAAAGCTGCTGAAACTGGAAAACTTCAGTGCCACATACTGTACAGAGTCATGCTTAATCTACCCAAGACATAATGAGCAGAGAAAATTGGAAAATGGTAGAAGGATTACAATCTTCTCACAGTCCTTTAACAGCAAAATTTCTACATGCCCTTCTTGTTTGCTGATAAGTTTGGCTGCAACCTGCTGATGCCATTGAGACCTAAAAATATTTTCCAGTCAGTCTTCTCTAGCTTTTCATGGAATATAAATAATAGCTCAAATAAAACTGAGATCAGATTTAAGTTGTTCCTTTAAATCTCTGCACGGGGAGGCACAGCAGCTGGCGCACAGCCCTGACTCCAAGGACCTTTTTGTCATAATCTCTGTTTCAGTGTTTTCTTATGCCTGAATAACAGTGCCTCCCTCTAGCATGGGAAAGGGGCTTAAGTAATTACATCTTATATGTTTGCAATCAAATTCCATTATCTATCGTAGCCAGATATGAAAGGAAAGGGGAAAAAAAAAAAGCAGCCCATGTTGGGCTCTGATTAAAGATCAGGTAAGAAGCTTTTGTGTGCAATTGAGGTCTGTAACCAGAAAGTATTAAAGCAGTTTGATAGCTAATGGCATAGAAAAAATGGGAAAGGAGTTTGGGCACTGATTAGTCATTGCGGAGGTGGGCAGTGGGACAGGCAGAGAGCACTGGGTGCCCTGAGAGCCCCGAGAAGGTGTACGGGGTGCTATGCAAGTTCTCTGCCTCTCTTCCCAAGGCAGTGAGGCGGGCTGTGGGTGCCTCCGTGCAGATGGATTGAGAATGTGCGCAGGTTTCCAAGGAGTGCAGCCATTCCAGGGCAGGTTTCAATTGCTAAGTCAGGGAGCCACAGCAAAGGTCAGATGGCAGTGGTGTTCCAACCGCAGTGTTGATGCACTTGTACGTGGTCTCTTCTGAGCTAAATCTCAAGTGGGCAGCTGAAGGCTTCCTTTGAACCAGTGCTGGTTTCACTGTCCTTTCTGCAGAGACCATTAGATCTGGCCGCTGCAGTAAATTGTTGAAACTCTTCTCATAGCATCAGGATGAGATGCAGCTCCCAGAGCTTCTCACCCTGCACCAGCACTCCATGTTGGAACACATCCATCTTGCTATCACACGTTTGCAAAGCATAACGTTAAAGAGGTCCCCGCAATAAGAGGCAAGGGAGAAATGAGAGACGATCGGAAGTGTCTCGCGGCTCCCGGGAGCGCGCCCGGGGCTCCTTTCCAGGCGCTGCGCTCCGCGAGGCCCGGCCGTGCCCGGCCTTCTCCTGCCCTCTCGCGGCGCCGCCTCTGCCGGCAGGAGCCTTCGGCGCTCGGCGCTCCCTTCCCGGGCTCGGGTGTTCGCAGGTTCCCCCAGAAACCTCCACAGAGCACAGGAACCTTCAAGGGCTTGGGTGAATATTACCAGAGCCGGCCCTGGGGTGCTTCTTCGGCTCTGGGGTGCAGCACACACCACACACACACACACACAGAGCCTCCCCTGCGGTCATGGTGATGGGAGGCAGGAGAGAGGACAAGCCTTCTGTGAGGTTTCTAAGGCTATTTTTTGCCTTTTAAGGTATCTCTGTGGTCTTTAGGATAAAATACCTTCTATGTAAATGAAATGGCCCACATTAATGCAACTTTATTAGAGCATCCTTTGACCTGTACCCAAATACAGCTGGTACATAAATACTATCAGATGTCCTCCTGCATGTCTGCCTAGTTCAAGTTAAAGTGCATGACTTTCCAAAGCATGATCTGGAGTTGCTTGATGGAAAAGCATTTTTAAATAGTGAGACTGGATTTTTAATAATGAGATAATAAGAAAAGGCAGGCAAGAATCAGTGTTCATGCTGGATGCGTTCACATACTTTATTTTGTAAAGTACATCTTCATTCTATCCATATGCTGAAAAACCTACAATACAGTACTATGGATACAGCATGAAGGTGTGGGGGAGTGGGTGGTGGTGCTGTGTGTTCTGGGAGGAAATCAAACATTGGAACCATCTGTTTGTTATGTATTCAGTAACATAAGCAATAGAAAATGATTTTTAGTACAGCTGATGAGCACTGCATAAAGGAGATGATCCAGGAAAAAGGCAGAATAGTTTTATTCCTAGTGACAAACTTGATGTGATTTTCCAGGCTGTTTTTTCACAGCCCAGTAGCCAAAGGCAGCATGAGAGCAGTGGCCATGCCTGTGCCTGGGTGGCCACCCAGGGACAGGCAGCAGCAGATGGCACTGGAGATTTCAGTTCCCTAATTCCTGACTTAATTATCAAGACGTAGCTTCTCCTCAGAGTTTGCACCCTCTCACACCAAATGAAAGGGTATTAAAGTTTTTGGGTTGTTTGTTTGACACTCAGTCCCTAATTGCAAAACCTGCCTGTAGTAGAGCTAGGAGGCCCTTAGTATCAAAGGTGAGGCATTAACTCAGCTTTTCCAGAGGGGAAAAAGCCCTTCTTGTCCTACCCAGACACAGGGCAGGGCATCTCTGACCAGGATGTTCTGTGTCTCGCTTCCCAGGAGCTCTTGGGATCATAAAATCAAGGGGGATGCTCAAAAGAAAGTTTCCATGAACTTGAGCATGAACAAATCTTGCAAACCTTCTAGTGGGGTATGAAAGAGGGGTGCATCTGTTTGCCTCAATGTGCATCCCAAATGTCAGCATGGACTGTCAGGGAATTGGGGAAAATTTCAGATGCCCTGTGGCTGCTGTTTCAGTAATTGAAAAGCTAAAGTTGTGCTTTTTCTTTCCTTTCTGCTTTTTTCTTTTCTACTAAAACATTCCTGTTTGGTGGCATACCCGTACAGTGTCAGCTAACAGGTAACTGTTCTTGCTGATGCCAAACAATAATTTGAGGGTAAATTAGCATTCAGTAGATTAGTTTAATCTCATGTTTTTTCCTTTAGTACAAGTGTTCTACTACCATGCCACATACTTTATAGACTACTATGAAGTATATTGTTTGCCTGTAGAAAGAAAAACAGAAGGCACAAGGCAGAAATAAGCTTTTCAGACAAATTTCATTTTGTGATTGCCTCTGAGGGTTGGTCTCTGAATCTCAAAGAGTGATGAGCTCCCCTGGATCACTCTTTTCAGATGTATCAGTGTTGTGTCCCTGAATGAATTCTGTGTTGACTGTCCATACTTTTCGAGGGAGAAAAACAGCATAAAAGGGCAGATTTAAGGAAGAATTAATTTTTGTGAGGTATTGATTTTCTCACTCAAAAATACTCCCTGCTATTTTTGGTTGCCCAGGTGAACAGACCTTTCCTGGCCACAGGAGATCAGCTGTTGATGCTGGGCAAAAAAAAAAAATGTTAATTGCAGACAAATGTGAGAGAATTTCAGATTACAAGTAGCTGCAACATTTTGCATTTTACAGGTTCCTTATGGGAAAAGTAAGTACAAGACAGTACTTTGGCATGTACATATTTTACAGAGCTTCATACTTTATTCAACAGCATTTATCATTGAATTTGACAGCAGATGTTTAAGCTTTAGAGCAAATGCTGCTTCACCGTGGAAGTTGGATTCAGCTGCCTCATCTGAGCCAGCACTTGTATCTGTCAACCAGATTCCATCACCACAGATCAGTCAGGAATTTCTCTCAGTTCCTCATCCAAAGGGATGTGTTGTACAATTCATTAAGTAATTTTGGGATATCCGTGTCATTACCTGTGTGTCCAGCTGCTTCTGTGCTCACTGCCTTGGACCTTCACTCTTCTGAGAGAGAATGTAGAGGAGATGCGAGTTCTCATGCTCCCAACCACGTGTATTAGGAATGTGCAGAGCTGTGCTCAGGTGGGGATTTTGGTGCAGTGCACTGTTGTTAGAATTTCCTGATGTGTTTTCAAATCCAATTGCAGGTTGGTTCATTCTGGCCCAGGAAAAGGCTCACCGAAGTCAGGGGTGGATTTGTCTTTTGCAACCCGTACCGGTACAAGACAAGGGATTGAAACTCATCTGTTCAGGACTGAGACCAGTCGAGACCTCTCACTGTGGACGAGGAGTGTAGTGCAGGGCTGCCACAATTCTGCAGAGCTCATCACAGAAATCACCACATGTGAGTAACACCTGCAGCATTTCCACACCTCCACACCCTTCCCGTGACACTCGTGGCGGTTCAAGTTCCTTCTGCTAGAGGTGATTTACTTAAAAAATGTGCATGTTTAGGATTCTACTTGTTTAAAATACTGTCAGGTTCTGAGCCAGTCCCAGCTGCTGTGGTACCTGTGTCCAGTGACACACTCACTGTCATGCTGACTTTTGGGTTTGTTTTCAGCACGTTGTTTCAGAAACAAGTCTGTAGTCAGTCATGTAGGCCTGCGTGTCACAGAGGAATGATTGTCAGAGGTTTGTCCAGAAAGCCACAGAAAAGAGCATTTTTCTGAGATTCAGGAAACTCCTGTGAGCCTAGCAGGAGTTTCTCCTGCAGAGGGAGGAGACAGAAGAGGACTGGCACATTCACAAGAATGAATTGGTCATTTATTGACCCAGCCCTACGCAATAGAGGAGAGTAAAAAACCACAGTAATTTCCTTCCCTGAACATCAGGGTGTCACTTCTCAGCACTTCTGTACATGCAAAATCAATTGGAATATAAGTACTTGGCTGCAGATGCTCTGGAGTGATGCCCTGTTTGGCCAGGTAGCTGCAAGCCTGGCTTGGCTCTGGGGTTTGAGGCTGGGCCTTTCTCCTGAGTGCCCCCAGGCTTTGCAGTCCTTCCCCTGCTAGTCCTACAATTGGCAGGGCTGTTAATGTTGAATTTTACCTCCACTCATTTGCTAAAAATGTGGGAGCAGGAGCCAAAGCACAAATCCAGCCATGCCAAAGGGCAGTTCTTTTTTCTCAAAGCTCAGGCAGAGACACCTGGCTGCTTGTCAGCTGCTGGGCCCCAGCTGCCCCAGGGAGCTCGATGCTCTGTGAGGGTCTCTGATGTGCAAACCAGCCAGAGAGCTCAGGGGGAAGCAGCTCCAGAACGGGTCCGTCTCCTCAGCACCGTGACATAGATGCCATTCTTTCCAAAAGAAGGGCATCAAACCCGTTCTTTTATCACAGTGCTTTTATCCCACTGCCAAGGATCCTTCTGGTAGAATTGCTCCAAGAAGGTGATGGAATAGTGAATTTGGGATGTGAACTCCAAAACTCTTCATTCTTTAATTTGGATCATGGCCTCTGTTTCAGAGCTGAGGGGAAGATGCAGACTTTCTGCTGCAGTAGCTATTATAATGGGCCCTTTTTCAATTACCATGACACTAATGAGGACTCAGGAGTGTCTTCATCTTTGTCAAAATACTTTAGGGAAACCCTTTACAGGTCCTAATTTTCTCATGCATTGTGTGCTGTGTTTATTGATTCTGGCTGTGTCTGTCAGATGCAAGAAGAGTAATTGTGGCTTTGTCAAGGTTTGGAAGGAGGAAACACCAGTCTGAGCCTTCTTAAACTTAAGTGTACTGGTTTTTGTCAGTATGTAGATGTATGATGGAACATGAAGAACTGCTTTTAAGAATGTGAGAGACTAAATTTTGTTTTTTTTTCTCCAGCTTGCACATACAAAAGCCAGGAGTGCCGCTTGACCATCCATTATGAACATGGATTCTCTCTTACAACTGAACCACAAGATGGTGCCTTCTCCAAGACAATTGCACAATATCCCTACGAAAAACTGAAAATGTCCTCAGATGATGGGATCAGGATGCTTTATTTAGACTTTGGAGAAAAAGATGGAGAAATTGTAAGTACTGTGTTTGGCAAAGGGATGCATGTTACCATCTCTTTAGTCCTACAGGCTGTGGGGGTGGAGAAGAACTAATGGAGGTTGGACTAGATGAGCACTGTAGGCCTCTTCCAACTGAAATACTTTATTCTATTCTAACAGTTGGCCAGTGCCAGGTTCCAGTACCAGTATATAGACACTGTTTTCTAGCACAGCACGATGATCAGGCTTTAGAAGGAGATAAACTAAGAAGACAGTTAAAACTGTAAAACCATACAGAGATTAAAGTTTTGTCATATTTTAGAACAAACCGTACCTCTAAATAGACAGATGTTAAAATGTTTTTATGTATCCATTTCACTTTTTTAAATTATTGAGGGTGAAAGAATTTAGGAATGAGACCTTATTAATTCCAGTGTACACATAGGGACTTCATGTTATGACAACAAGCTGTGTTTTAGGTGGTTTTGAGCATGTAGTTGCTGAAAAAAAAAAGCTACAGATGTTGTGCAAACTGTCTGCATAGGCCTCTAAGCTGTCACAATGCCTAAAAATAAAGCTCATATTCCAATGAGCACTTTAAATCCATTAATTATGAATGCAAACATAGTTTTCCCTCACAGATTTTTTCAGCAGTTCCTAAACATGGTGGGTACTTAATTCTAAACATCATCTTTGTTAACATATACTCTGCAAGCTGCTTATTGTCACGCTTTGAAGGGAATTTCTTACTAGCTGTCAATAAAGTTGATTCATGACTGCTGGAAAGGTGTTACAAATGAGTGTTTGAGGTTGCTTAAAAAATCAGCAGCAAAGCTATCAGCAAAAACCAGATTTAATATTTAGCAACAGCATGACAGAGTTTGTTGGCAAGATTCACTTTACTGCCTACCAGGACAATTAAGGCACACCAAGGAAACAGAGCAGCAACAAAACCAGGCAATCAAAATTCAGGCAATCAAAACACAAATGAATTGAGAACCATCTGTGGGGCTTGTGTGTGTGTTAAGGTGTGTGTATCAAAAGGATAGTGAAGGAAAGGATAAAAAGGAACATAATCTAAAAATTTAAGAGCACTCAAACTTTACAGTACTTTAGCTTAACTTATACCTTAAACTTAACAATTTAAATTTATACCTAATTTATACCTATACAACTTAATTTATACCTAACTTAACTTATAACTTAACAGTTTAACAGAGGAATAACAGTATTTAACCCAACTTATGACTTCAAAGTTGAACTTAGCAACTCAATAGAAGAACAACATTCAGCAGCCTTTAACTTAGCTTACAGCTTATGACTTAACCTTACTTACAGGCCTCACTTACTGAGATATGTAAGGTTCTTAAACATCTAAGAAAACAGCATGTCTCCCAGATTTGCTAAAGCATATACACAGGTGCATGCACACAGACAGAAAGAGTCAGTGCAAGCAAGTACCTGTGAAAAATTCCCCTCAGAGGTCAGGGAAACACTCACTTTGGATGCTTTTGCATCTCTCAAAAGGGAAAGGGTCAGGCCCCAAGGAGTGAGGGTACCAGCCCAGGATTTGTTTGGTGTTCCTCCAAGTACAGCAAACCTGAGAGTTCGCTGGCTCTGAGAGGCCCCACTCAGAGGGAGGTGCTTGTCACAGCCTGCTGCAGTTCAGGAGAGCTCCAAGGGTCTCATTTTGGACAGCTGTTTATAGGGTCCCTAAAGAGTCAGCTTTAGTCCTAACAGTGTTTCATCCTGGCCACAGTTTGGGTCAGCACTTTCTTTGAAAGTGTGAGAACAGGAATGTTGTGCTGTCCAGGCAAGGAGTTTCCAAGGTTGTTCATAAGGAAAACAGGAACTCCCTAGACAGCAGTAGTTCCTGGGAGCAGACAGTGTTTCTGATAAGCTCAAGAAGGGATGAGCCCAGGTGCTCCTTTTCAAGGCCAAAGCCTAATGAACATTTCTCAGACTGCAGTGCAGTCTGGAAAAAGGAGGAAGCAGGGTGGAATGCACCACCACAAAAGGCAAATGTGGTTTGTTTTGATGTGACCCTGTTGTTGGTCCTCTACACACTGACAAGCCTGTCATGCTTAGCAAGTGCATGGTGAGATAATCTGAGCCATGACTATGGAAAACAAAGTCTGAGTTCAGTCTCACTGCTGGCTGGGACAACAGAGAAGCAGCTGTGTGGCACTGGCTGAAGGTACTTCAGCTGCACCAACAGCAGATGCACTGGGCATCAGACAGGGCAGTCCCACCACCATCCCAAGCAGAAATGGGGTTGAGCCTCTTGAAAAAGTGCTTGCAGAATCTGACTCAGTTTTCTGCTCCTCACCCAGGTGATATAAGGCCAGAGGCACCAGGATCTCACCTGCTTCCAAGATGCTTATTAGTTTTAGTAACCTAAATATTTGCAGCTGAATGCAAAGGAAAAACAATATGGTGTAGAGAAGAGTTGTTATTAGTAGAAGCCTGTTTAAAATACGAGACAGCAGTTTCAGTAGTCAGTAAATGATTTCTTGTTTGAGCTATAATTCTCAGCTTGATTTTTTTTCTGTACTTTCAGCAACTGGACCTTCATTCCTGTCCGAAACCAATTGTTTTCATCATTCATTCCTTCCTGTCAGCAAAGATCACGAGACTGGGCTTGGTGGCATAAGTGGGATCCATCTGTTTCTTCAAAGAGAGACGAGGTCACCGCACTAATCTGAAGTACAGTCAACAGCAGCAACCTGTCCTAGCTGTCAAGCAGACACCAGCCTGGCACTCAGGACTGGGCATTGGTCATTTCTGCAGTCCTCCGAGGCCTAGGTTTCATTTTGACCAGCTAAAGAGATGGCATGACAAGGAAGACGGGGGATTTCATTGTAAATAATGGGATTTTAAAAGCCCATACGAGACCATAAAAGCGTGTAGTACCATACATGTAAATGTTTCAGAATCATAAATTGTGCCTATTTCAATGTACTTGTCTATATAAAGCAAAGGGCTATGCAGACGAGCACTTGTTGTGATGCAAGCCAAGGTTGGCTGGGGAGAAATCCTCTAAAGATTGTCCCGTCACCTGAAAGTAAAAGGTTCTTTCAGTTATAATCTGTGTACCTCTTACAGATTTTTCTTTTGGAACACTGCCAGAAGCCGTTGCATGAACACCCAGCAGAGCCTGCAAATACCCACCTTTGAGTTGGACACGCTGAAGCAATCCAGCTGTGGGCAGGTAACAGCTGGAGGGTCCCCCCAGGGGCAGTTTCACATTAAGCAGTAACCACATGTCACCCACATTCCTAGTGATGGAGCCAAAGCAGGACCAGCCATAGGGATGGAACTGAAAGCCAGCTGTCAGGGGGGCACAGGCAGGAGGGCCCTTTGTTAATGAACACAGGATGCATTTTTATAGTGACTTCCCACAGTATCTTAATGAGTTTCAGCTATCTGGGAGCCTCAGCTCAGGTAAAAGCTACCTGAATCCATTCTGAGGCATGATGATGCTTCTGCCAGTTTATCTCCATGGCAGTTTTCCAGTAGAAAGCCATACTAAGATTCTGTCCTCCTACCCCTACTGAGTCACCCCCTTTGCTCAGACAAGGCTGGTTGTGTGGTCTTCACAGAAGAACAAATATGGGGAAGGAGGAAGACTTGATTTTATGAGTTTGTGAAAAATTTATTGAAGCAGCTCCACAACAGTGAGAAACATACACCAGGCCAGGAACATGAGCTGCACTCCTTGACATGGAACTGCTCCTATGGGCATGACTTGGCAAGACCAGGTTTCTTGCTGGGGAAATACAAGATGTTCATCTCCATGCCCAGTCGCCTTACTGGTGACTGCTATGCACCACAGCTTACTGTTGTGACTCAAAAAGTGATTCACTGAGTTTCAGCCTTGTTCACAGCTACTTGAGCAGCAAAAAGCAGGCAGGAACACTGACTTTCAGCACCAGAGATGACACACGCAGCTCACACCTGGAAATAAGAAGCTGGCATCACATGATCTGCTGGCAATAGGAAGAAGCAAAACAGAGATGCCACTTATGTTGTTCTTCCTTTCTAAAAAGAACAGCTTCACACAGGTGTGGGGTTTTGTCTATTTTTAGAGTTTTGCCCTAAATTCATACTTTGAAGGACAGGAAGTAATATATTCAGTGTTTGTGGATGCTCAGTTTTCATATTACAACATTTCTTTTATTCCTGAGAAAGCATATAGATTTCAACTTAGCATCACTTGGCTAGCAAAAGGGAAAATTAAAAACACATTTTGGTTCCATATTGTTTTTAAGCTAAGTTTGAGTTAAGCATAAGTCATGCTGTCTATTCAAAGCGGAAAAACATGGTGATTTCCATAGATATCTTAATCATCAAAACAAATTAGAATATTGGGATGATGGGCTGAATTCTTAAATACAGAAAATAATCACTGAAGAACAGCTCAATGCCCCATTGGAAGAGCAGCCCCACTCCCAGGACCTCTCACACGCCAGGGAGAGATCCACCCAGCTCTGCACTTTCATTTTATTGTCATGGTACTTGCACTTAAAAATTAATTCCTCATGTAAATTAACAAGGGGTAACATGTTTCCTAACTTACCAGTAATTTCCAGATGGACATTTCTCATTTAGTGACCACTGCCATTCACACAACTTTCTGTGGCAGTTCCTTGGGACTCCTTGGGCTTGGAAGCTTCTAGGAGAGATCTGGGAAGCTGAGAGCAGTCGGTACGCAGCGGGACAGGACTCTGAGGAGGAGCTCATGTCACCTTACCAAGGAAGCTCTTCTGTCAAGTCTTTAAAAACCAGTTCAGGACATTTTTATTGCTGTTCCAAAGTACAACTTAAAATTTTGGAGATAGGCTCTATAAAAGTGCTGGGGGGGTAGGTTAAATACATATATAAACTATACTGCACTATTCCCTTTTTCCTTTTAACACTTACAAATCACTGGAATGTTATACCTAACATGTATGTGCATTGTAAATATTACAAATTCCTATATTAGTGCCAACAATTAAATTACACAAAATGTAATCTAAGGTGCTCAGTACTATATGAAGTCTAAGTGAATAACTAAGCAGTTTGCAAAGAAAATTCATATTATATATATTTATAGAAAAAATTAATGATGATTACAGATGCTATTTCTTCATTTTCAGATTTTGGACTGATTCATATTTGGATGGGATAGACAAATGAAATATGAACCTACCCCACATTTATAAGAGTATAGTGAATATTTATATTTTAGAGGAAAAGAATATATTTAATAAAGTCATTTATTGGATTTTTGTGACGTGAGCTTACTTTATATCCAGACAAACTATCTGGAAGGCTGTCCTTTGGTTTTGGGCTGGGAGAAATACATTTAAACTTCAGTGCTTCTGTTAAGAATTCTGTTACTGGAGGGAACTGTTAATTGCATTGGTGGAATGACTTTAAAACTTAAAATTAAAAAAAGAAACCCTGAAATCCCACAGGAATGTTTCAGGGCAGGTCATTCAGACATCTCTGCTGAAGTTGCAATGCTTCTTCTGTCATTTATACTGGACTAGGTGGTAACAGAAGACTTATAAAAAATTAAGAAAAAGCAGAAATTTCTGCTCAAGCTTCTGCATTCAAGGACTGAGGCCAACACGTGCCTTTTTTCTCTTATGAATGGTTATGGGAAAACAATTTTTTTTCTCCTTTGATTTAATTCTTAACTTAGTGGCCCAAACAGAAAAGATAACTGTGGGAATTTAAGCCTTTTCTTTCAGTCTTACCCAAGTTATGACAGAACAGCCTTTGGAAAGCCTGAAAAGGGATATCCCAGAGTTTCACTCTTTTCATAAAATAATTACTATAAATGGAATGGTCTTATCAGAAAGTTTGTATAGCAGCTTCACCATGAGAAAGATTGGGATACATATTGAAGCAAAAATGCTATTGGAAAAATGTGATGTAAAGTGTTTGTTAAAAAAAAAATAAAGCTGATCTGATTGTGTTCAGGGAATCACACTGGTGTTTCTAACAGTCCTGCCCTTCAAATGGAACCAGCACCTCTCCTAAGGTACTTTAGAAATCAGAACAAGACTCTTGACATGCTACTAAGCAAATCACCACCACAAACACCATTAGAATTGATCCTTTGCAAAGAACAGAACAAGTGTTTTCTTTCTGCAGAATGTTAGAATTTCTTCCTCCCACAGGACATGGCAGCACGCTCCATCCAGCTCTTTGCATTGGGACGCTCAGCTGATTTGAAGGGGAGATTGATCTGATTTCCACCTGAGAGCATTCTCAGTGTCCTCTTACCCATGCTTAAAAGTTAATTTGGGCTTCTTTGGTTTCAGTGGAAGCAGAATCAGAGCCTAAAGAAATTATGTGCTCCAGATCATTACACTACCATTGATTTATAAATTTATGTTATTTTCCATAAAAGTCAAACTGGCAGATTGATAACTAGCTATTTACTGAATCTATTTACTATACAGAGAGACCATTAATACAGTATATATTATGTATTTATATATATACACACATTGTGTATATTATGGACACTTTTGAATTCAGTGATGGCTTCAATTTTAAAGAGCAGATACTAATAATATGCTTGCAAAATTTTGAGAAACTCAGCCTGCTTGCTTAAAGTGAACCCCCAGACTAACCAGGGCAATTTTTTAATTTAAAAGAATAAGGGGAAAAACATTTTAAATATTTAACAGAGATGATAATTGAACATAATCACCTGCTTTTCCCACATGGGATTAGCTATTCATTTTTTTTTCCTTCATCAGAATATCTGTGCTTGTGTAAATAATTAGGGGCATTAGGAAACAAATTTAGAAAACAAGTTCCAAGGGAGAACTGTGAATTGGGACAAAAGTTTGTGGATTTGGAGAAGCATTAGTACCCAAGCTAAGTTCTGTGGTAGCCCAGTGATAGTCACCATGTAATTGCTGCAATATTACAAGTAATCACATCACCAAGTAATTGCAACCACATCAGTGCTGTCTTACCCCAGTCCTGGGGGGAATATAAGCACATAATGTGGATGGATAACATGCTTCTACATATAATAATGTTATTATGTTATGTGCTTATTATATAGGATTATGGGTAAACCACAAATGTGTACTGGTGAATATGATTTATATCCTTTCATGCTGCAGAAACATGAAAGCAAGCACCCAAAATATGCGTAAGGCAGACTGGATTTGGGGTTCAGCAGCCACAAACAAGAAATAATTTGAAGTTCAGAGGCAAAGGGAGAGGATACATTCTGCATCACTTAAGTTACAGCGTATCAGCCAAGCTGCAGGAACTCTCAGTGGGCTTTTGGAACTGCAACAGATGTAAAATAATTTGGTTTAGTGCTGTTACAGTGGGCCAGATCAAATTATTGTGCCTACTTTTTTGTAGGTTAAGAGCATGAACAGGGACAGTTATCACAGCTCAAATGGGGCACAGTGTTATTAAGCCACAATAATAAACCAGCTACCACTTGTCCTCAAAAGCCACCAAAACAAAAGAGCAAATGAGACATGGGTAGCAGTGTATTAGTTCTGCACTGGGAATTGTGCAGAAAACCAATACATCAAAATTCTTATGCTTCCCTAACTGCTTTCCTGCTGATTATTTCAGGCCAGTCTTTCAGTCTACAGAATTAATTAAACCAATTACCATTGGGTTCTACTTGAAGTACAAGAAAAGCAGTTCAAAGTATTAATTACTTTCCTGAAGGTATTTTCTTTGCTCATGGCAGCTAGCCTCAAGGATTTATGAAATGTAGAGCTTCTGTACTTTTACTTATCAACTTATGTATTATTATTAGCTACAAAGTTTTTCTAATTACAAATATATAAACTTGCCAAAATTAAGTAGAAAATACAACTTTCAGTGGCTTGCTTTAGTATTCAGACAAAAGTATCGGCATTCATGCTGAAGAGATAAGGCTACAGCTTACAGCTTTTCTCTCTGGAAGTAGAGACTTTCCTGATTCACTAGAAGATGGGAAGAAAGGTTAATGTCTTGATTACTTTCTTGTTTTTATATTGAATGCAAAGAAATGTGAGCCATACACAGTAATTTTGTGCATGCACTTATTAAATCATTATTTAAATAACTCTCTTCATTTCATTTCATTTCTATTTCACCAAGTCACTAAAGCTGGGATGCTGTGGATGTGTGTGCAGACAAATGTAGTCCATCTTACAAGCAGTGATGTTTCTCCTGGGCTTAGATGCACACAGTACTCACTAGAGCCCACTGTCACAGCAGAACAACTCCGGAGCTCTCCTACTGCAGCTCAGTTAAACCAAGTACACACCCCCCCAGGAAAGGTCTTGCAGAGTTCAGGACTGGTAAACTTGGGAACAAAGGAACAGAACAGTTGAACTCAAGATCCTCTTAGACATGAAAAACCTCCTTAGGGCTTAGCTTTACACCAAATCGAATTCAGCAAAGAATAATGTCACAAAATCAGGAAGGCTCATTACAGAAAGCATAGATTTTACAGTATTAAGTCTAACCTCCACATGGTTTAGTTCGATTATTTTTTCACAACATTACATTTCATTTACATTTGTATTGCTTAATCTATTTTCCTACCAGGGTAATATAGCAAACAATAGCCCTGCATCTCTATCAGTTTTAATCCTGTTAATTTATATGATAAATAGGAAATCCTTAATACAGAAAGCTTAGTAGGAACTCCTCATCTCAACAAAATACTAACTTGAATAATTACATTAGTCCCAGCCAGGTACATGCCAGGGACTTAAACTAATTGAGGCCAAATTTAGTGTTTTACTGTGTTTGCAACACAGCTAGAAACTCTTTTTCCTTACATTTCAGCATAGCACACTAGCTCTTTTCCAGCTCTCACCATCCTCATTACCACTATTGCTTTGATTTTCTCCTCTTCCAGGAAAAGAAATCTCAGACCTCTCCTTAGATATTTTTCTAAGGAGTATTACAAAGAGCAAGCAGGAAATTATACCAAAAATTCAGCTTGTAAAACAAAGAAACTTCCTTTAATGAGACCTTGCACCAAGTTTCAAGTCATGCTTTTTTCTTCCTTATAGTACAACACAGAGATAATTATGGTTCAATTTCTGATTGTGTTTGTTTTCACCTAGAGAATAGGAACTGTTCTTAATTAGTGTATAAACTGTTAATAGCTGATGCTGTAAACAGCTGTTTATACAACAGCAAGCTGAAGCAGAATACAGATCTTCACACAAAAAGGTAAAATAAAGTAGTAGTTATCGAAATTAAATATGTGGGGGTTTTTATTCATATAAAAACCAAATACACTGGTTGGAAAATATACAAAGCTTTATAAATCAAGTCAAGCTATAGTCCTTTTAAAAAACATAATAAATACACATATAAAATACAACCTCTTTTCATATGAATTAAAAAAAAAATTAAAAACTTTCAGTATAAAAAGTTTCCAACCTCACTCCTTTGCTTGAAGAATGAGTCTAACATAACTACACTGACCAAAGTCCTCCCAGTGTGCAGATCTGTGTGTGCATTGGGCAGCATAATGCTTCTCAAGTCAGAAGTGCTCTGTCTCCACAGCTCCTGGGAAGGTGTGAACAGAATCCACACAGTGCCTCTACTTGCTAGTCTTCTCCAAAACCCATTCAATCACCTGGGCAAATAAATGAGAAAGCAAACAATTTACATACCTCCTGGTTTTGAAAGCAAATTAAGAACATCTCACAGACATCATCAATTCTTTCTTTGTCACCACCTGTGTAGTATTTACTAAACAGGATTTAAAAGCAAACTAGTCAGGAGAAAAAAGTATTGTTAATAATCTGAGAGGAAACAGCATTACCCTAGAATTGTATTTAATCTTGCAAAATGCTTTGTCTTTAGGAAAAGGCATTTTTAGAACCCCTGAATTGAAATACTTCACTCCATTCTCTCCATACACCAGCAAGAAGTTGCACATAATGCCAAACAGCTCATGCTTCCAGCAGTAAAAGTTCCTAATGCCAGAGAAGAAAGAATGAAGGATAATTTGTGCACTGCTGTATCTACCACCATTATCACTGCTGCTTTCCAAACAGGGCAGCTGTTCAGACCACTGACTAGTCCTTGGCAATTATATTTTTGTAAAGTAATTTCAAAATACTCTCTAATACAGAGACATAAGCAGTTTAGGAGAACATCAATTTTAATGCCTTTTGCCAACAGCAAATATACAAAAAACGACCAATTTTCTGGCCAGACAAAGACTGAACTATTGTGCTGATAAACTGATTCTCTCTGGAGGTGAGAAGCAGTGTATCAGCACAACAGTTCAGCTCAACACCAAACATCACAACCCATATAGTTTTTGAAACCTTATCATCCATACAAAGCAATCCATAAAGGAATACAGCACAGGACACAGCAGATACTGCTCTCATAGAATAAGTTTTCTGGAGATCTAGCAGCTTTCTTGAGAGTGTGTTCTATTACTTACCTAACTCAGTTCAAATTCTTCCATTTAATTTATAATTATGAAAACTGTACTGTAATTCTGCATGACAGTTTTTTTGTTTGTGCTTTTTTCTTTTCCCCAAGTCATGGAGTCACTTCAGTGTATGTCTCAGAACACAGTACCAGTTACTGAATTTCTGGAGGAATATTCACTTCTGTCATTTGCTCTGTGCTGCTGTGCATGCAAGTCCCACATTATGCATAAATAACTCCACCTGAGATCCCTTGTGCATACAGTTACTCACGAGCCTAAAGTTACTCATTTTTATTGCTGCTTTTAAAAAATTTATTTCCTTTCATAGACCAGCTTATTACTTCCTAACCTTTGAAACGTTATTTCCTTCAACACAAGAAAAGAACTCCCTAATGATCCTAATTAAAGAAAAATCTCTCTCTTTTTTTTCCCTGTTTGTTTGTTTCAGTGATGTAGAAACATCATTGTCTTCTTTTCCATTTCGCACTGCGGCACATCATCTTGGCAGCTGTAACTAAAATACCACCCAAAATCTGGAAATTTTGCCTTGGAACTACTGACTGAGAGAGAGTTTGTGTGAGGTCAGAGTGAAACAAGACCCACATGCACCCCTTCATCTGTTAAAGCTGTGGACTAAACCATCCTGTGGCTATGTACAGGAACAAATAAACACATGGTGTTACCTGTTTAGCATTGCTATTTGCTGTTTTCTTCATTTCATCAAGAAGTCCTCTAGAAGTTTTGAGGTCCTAAATATGAAACAAAAAGCCACAGAAGTCAGCATACAGTCATTCTAATTTGGGTTATATGAGTGCTGATAACCAGGGCAGTATTACACTTTTATCACTTTGTTCAGAACAAAAGAAGAATTATTTGTCTTTGCTTTTTTAATTAAAAAGGAAAAAAAGGAAAGTAATTTAAATCTATTCCAATGGGTTGCAGTTTTCCTTACAGCAGTCCAAACCTAGTACTCAGTTATGATTTAGCCTTCCTAAACTTCTGCATATTTCTGCACAATTTCCAGAATTTTTTTCTTCAGTGATATTCAAAGTTCTTACAGTCTTGACTGAAATCCTGTTTCTATATAAACATGGAAATGAGCTGTGAGCTTACCCTGTAATAGAGATTTCTGGCAAAGAACAGAGAAGCAGACATCAGAAAAGAAAACCAGTGCAGAAAAGGCAAAAATCTAGAACGGCTTTTCTGGTTTGCAGTCCATTTAATGAGTCCAACCTCATTTACTCTTTTAAACAAAGCAAAAACAAAACCTTGCCTGGAGAGGAAGAAAATGCATTTACTACTTATCTTCAGAGGAAAATTATACCTATGTTACCATGCTTTTGAATTATGCAGCACACAAAAGGATTCAAAGGACTCCCACAGATTTGGAGCCGCAAGACATTTCAGGAGAACACAATCCTGTGACACCTCTCTCTAGAAAGGACAGGATCACTGCCATATTCTTCCTTTTCTACTTGAAATGGAACCACAAACCCTGATTTGCTCTACTTCCACATCCCTAGATGCAGCCCCTTCTGATTTTGGATTAGGAGATCTTCCTTCAGGGCATATTTCAGGGAGACTTTGGGAGCACTGTGTTCCCACTATTTAAGAAATTGGTGCTTATCAGCAAGATGTTCTGATTGTCAAAGCATCCAGCCCTGTTCAGCTTTCTTTTAGCTTAAAGCACTATTACTGAAGTTGACTAAACTGAGCTGCTTCACCCATAGTGGTAGGTTAAACACATGCAAGTGAACAGAACAGCAGCTCAGCTTGTGATATGGAGTATCACTCCATACTGTAATTAACTTAACTTTGTGCTCAGACCAAGTAACATGGGCTTCAGCATTGACTCACAGTCTTACAGGTATTGTGGAAAGAATTCTCATCTCCCCCTAAACATGAGGTTGATGCAATTCTACAGGGTGCTGCTGAGCCAGGATGTGTTAGATAATAGAAAGCATCATGTCAGGGAATTTCTGAGTCAGTTCTGTAAGCTACTTATTGAGCCAACAACCTTAGAGCAAGGGAGAAAGCTGAGCTGTCACAGGCACAGCTGGGAGATATTCTATTGCCTCCTTAGCTGTTGCAGCTCTTAAGAGTGACCTAACCTAACAGGCCCATGCTTTAGCATATTATTTCACTATGTATAAAAGGCTACTGCTTTAGAAAGTTTTAAAACAAGCAAAACCCCACAAAACTATATTGTAAAACTACCTTCTCCATTTGACAGCAAGTCCAAAGGTCTCTCCACACAATCTACACATTACTACAACACCACTGGGAAATATTAGCTTAATCAATTCTGAATATCCCACATGCTAGCTCAAGTTTTATTTAGGAGTGGCTTCACTTAACTAAGAATAAAGAACTGCAAGAGCGCGTCTTCTAGTTACCTTTAGGTAGAATTTTGATATCTCAAATAGACGCTGGCTGCAGGATGCAAAGCACTTATGGTCTTCTGCAATTCCATATTTTTGAAGAGTCTTAGCAACCACCTCCTTCAGCATCTTGGAAACAGAAGAAAAGACACTCAGAAGTTCATCCCAACTACTGACATGAAAAATTGTCAATGGGAAGCAAAAAAGCCCAAGATAGAAAACCTGATCTTTTGTGATCTTGCCTGCCTTTAGTCTATTGCCAAACGTGATCAGCTCACTGCCTGAATTTGAGCACTTATTTAACAATCTATTTCCATTTCCTTCATTTTTAAAATATTAAGAAAATGCTTACATGTCAAGGATCAGTGAACAGTCACATGAGCTTGGAAGATAAAGAAGAAGTCAATATTATCTTGGTTTTTCTTCTCCAAAATAATATATATAAAATTATCACTTTTTGCTGTACTGATATTCCCTTGTTTGATGCATATATGTTAAAAAAAATTTAAAAGTCTGACACTTAAGTTTCAGTAGATAATTTCCTCTGACATTCTTTACATCAGAGATGTTTAAACTCTGCTGTAGGTCTCAACGAGTCACACCAATTTATGCTTCCTTGGACCATTCCAACTTACCTTTGACAGTACCTCAACATTCTTGCAGTGTTCTCCTTCTACCCTGGGATTAATTTAAAATTTGTATCACCGAGTCAGAAACAGTTTTGTGTATTGTATTTCAGAAGAGGCATTCCTAACTTACACAGCTAATAATTAAACATTACTCCACCAAATTATTTAACTGTTATCTCAATTAATGGATTTATAAAACTACAGGAATCTCTTTATTCTCAGACTAGTCTGTTCCTCCACAATGCCTTTGACCCTTCCAGAACATATATCTATCTCTTTGGTGCCTTTAGGTTTTATATTAATCATTTATATTTCATAACTCCTATTAATTGCTATTCATTTCCACCTTTTTTATTCCTCGTTGTTATCTCTCTCAGCCTTAATTTTCTGGGCATAATAAAATTTTCTTTGCACACTTCTTCATTCTTGGCTTCTGCAGCACTCTCCTCAGTGCCTTCAGGATTCACTTACACAAGTTAACACAATGAAATTCAGTAAGAAATAAAGATGAAGATAGTTCACCTTGAGTTAAAAAATTTTTACAAATCAAGTCCCATGGAAAGAAGTTAAGCAGCTCTTCTTCACTAAGAGAACAAGGTAGATTTTTACCCTCGTGTGTTTCTGGGATCTCGATTCCTTCTCTGGCTTTGCAGCCTCAGGCTCTGTAGCTGAGCCAGCCCTGGTGGCAGCTCTGTGGCCTTGGCTGGGCGCTTTCCAGGGCACTGCAGCCTCACAAACGGATCTCTCCGAGCGCTTCCTCGGCACTGCGACCGCACAGCGGCTCCTGCTGCTTCCGCCTGCCTGGGACAGCAGCGAGTCCGTGCTCTCAGATTTGGTTAGCCTACAAAGAACAGTAAAAAACCCAATAAAAGTAACTTTCAGGTTTTGTACCAACTCTTTTAGTGCCATTGTTCTGCTAGAGAGGCTGCTGCTTTAGAGCAGCAAGTACTGAGCTTTCCTGCAAACAGCATCTGAAAACAGCAGACAGGAAGACAGGATTCTAGTCTGTAAAATTTTTTATATTAGATGAACAGTCTGCTGACTGGAGTGGGCTCTGACACGTAGACCCATTGCACCTCTGATTAAAAAGGTCTAGAAACAAATTGAAGAAATCAAGTAACGAACAAAATAAAACACTTGGGAAGAGAATTGACCTCAAGTCTTTGGATGAGACAAAACTTCTTCCAACTATTTAATTTCTTTTGGCCCTATAGGAATGTCACAACTCATATTTAACTACAAGAAGTTGGGCATTAGAATTCTATGGGAACATTGTAATTCTTGATCCTTCAACTGTAAGAGCATTAGTAATTCCAAACTCCAATTTACAAAATGTTAAGTATAATCACATCTTCTTTTCTAACTACTCAGTAAGCTGCAGAAGATACACGTATTTCTAAAACCAGACCTCTGTTAAAGGCTTATTGTGACTAGAATGCAAAGGGTATCAACCTGGAAATAAGGAAGAAGTGAAGTACTACAGTAAAAAAGTGAATTTGGAAATAGGGTTACCTAGCAGCTATTATTCAGTGACAGAGTTTGCATCTTCAGAGTGAGGACAAGGTACACAGGGAAATCTTAAAAACTAAACTTCCAGAAAAGACTTTAACAAACAAGGCTGACAAGAATATTGAATTCTGGTAGGTCATCTTATGCCAGCAGTCCTTTGGATTAGAAATTCAATTACTCTGTTTGTACAATCCTTGGCTTTCTAAACTTTTAGTTGTTTATTTGTGGTACAGGAGCACTGACTGTTTCAGTCCTAGATGAGGCTGTCATCTTCTCAAAGGCACTTGAGACTGCAAGATATAACCCCAAATCTGTTAAACAAAGTGTGCCTGTGCTGCATGGTTTTGATTAATCTAATACCATCAATGAGAGATCACACTTGAGGAAAAAAAAAGAACCTACAGAAGAGGATTAAACAACTAGAACATTTGTCTAGATAGCTTCATTGAAACATTTTGAAATGAAAGAAAAGATGCAGTTCACAAGAGTCTACTGAAACATTTCATGCTAAAGATGCATTTTATTCAGTGCATTACCTTTTCTTGGGATAAAAGTAATCCAGGTCTTTTGATCTGTATTTTAGCCTTGATGTCTCTGTTTTGAATTCGCTTTGCAAAGTCTCTCCATCAGGGACACTTCCAGGCTCTGACAAGACTGCAGGAGATGGGAGAGGACTCAGGACAAGTGGCACAGGGCAGCACTCTTTGGTGCAAGTAGTCTGAGTTTCATAGCGAATAAGACGAGTTTGAAGTTCAGCATATCCCACATCTCTCTCCAAGGCTCTTCTGTTATCAAGACAATATCTAAAATTGAAATTGGGCGAGAAACCTATGAAAGTCTCTGTTTTATTACAATCAGAAAAACTTACTTTTGACAGTCATGAACTCCAAAACCTTTTTTTTTGTTTGAACTGGTATACTGTTCTGAAAGACAACTTTTAACAGCCCAGTAAATTAATATTTGCCTGATGGATTTTGCTATACTTAAGTCCAACTCCAACAAAGAAGCTGAATTATATACTATTTGTAACTCTTTAGCCTGTTCTTATAAGATTTCCATGGACATTAGCAGAACTTTTTCCTTGAACAAACTCTTTGAAATGCAACTTTTAGCTTTGTCTGAGATAAACACTGCTGCATGAGAGATTCACAATTTTTAAGTACTAAAAATACAAAAAGGTATCACTGAACAAGCACAAGCTTCCTATTGACTATAATGAATAAGTGGTTTGATCAACCAACTCAACAGAACAAACTGTATTAACAACAGTGGGGCTGAAAGACAACAAATGAACAAGTGCTAATTCAGTGGAACATACACATGAGGTAACACAAAATGAGACTTAACTAACTTTTCTCTGGTGTAAATGATTTCCAGGATTCCTTGCAAGAGAACAGTGTCTCATCACCCAATAACTTCCTGTAGTTCAGGGAAAGGTAACAGTAAATCCTGTATTATTCCAGCCTCCTTGTTACAAATTGCTTTGAGCAGTGTTAGGTCTTGCTCAGACCCCACTTCAAACTGCTCAGCAATGTTTCCTACTCTGAGGAATGCAAGACACATTCTTTACTTTTATCTCTTAACATGGAGTCATGTTAAATTTGCTAGTTCTGATGTTTCCATTTTCTTCAGAGTATTTTCATATTCAGGGAGAAATTAATTTTTCTAATAATTGGCTGATGAATCAATTTCTACAGCTGAGGAAGACTTTCCACTAGAAATAAATTCATTATCTGATAAGAGAGTAAGCTGTCTGAACTTAAAAATGTCAAGATATTTTTTCTTATTTATATTCTCAGTCCCCTGAGTAGTCACATACCCTACAAATTTAATTTGAGAAGTTAAATTGCCATTTTACTCACTGTTTTAATGGCAATTGCCTTCTCTTTGCAAAACAGCATTCAAGTGTCTGGCACACGTTCATTACACCAAAAATTTGATTTAATCATAAATACGAACAGCCTCATGTTTACAAGTCCTGGTCTTCATGGGGGACTTCAGCCATCCCAACAATCTGTTGGAGAGCCAATACATAGGACAGAAACAAACCAGGAGGCTCCTGGCATGCACTGGTAACTTCCTTCTCCGAGTGAGGTGAGGTGCTACGCTGGACCTTGAGCCCATCAGGAAGGAGGGGGTGGTGGGGAATGCGAAGCTCAAGGGCAGCCTTGGCTTCGCTGACCTTTAAGTAGTGGAGTTTGGGATCCGCAGGGCAGCAAGGAGAGCACACAGCAAGCTCACCCCTGGACTTCAGGAAAGCAGGTTGCCATTGACACCAAGCTCCGTGCATGGTCATCACTAGAGGGAAGGGATCCCATCCAGAGGCTTGAGAGGTGGCCCTGTGCAAACCTGATGGGGTTCAACAAGGCCAAGTGCAAGGTCCTGCACCTGGGTAAGGGCAGTGACAGCACAAATACAGGCTGAGTGAAAAATTAATTAAGAGCAGGTCTGGGGAAAAAGATGTGGGATGTTGGTGTCCCTGCCCATGGCATGGAGGCTGCAACTAGATGATCTTTAAGGTCCCTTCCAACTCAAACCATTCTATGATAACTGCTACTCCTTGTTTTTTTGACAAGACTTTACCTCCAAACATAAATACAGCAGCTGGGCAGACGAAAACTGCATAGTACCAAAGACATCTGCCCCAAAACCACAATACTCTTGTTACAATATGTTCTGGTCATACACTACCTCCCACTCTACTGCTTCCCTCCCATTCTGCTAAGCACAATGCCCCTGCAATATTAACATGCCAGGATCTTCCTCCTCTCCACAATACCCAGGCCCCTCTGTGGTCCATATCTGTCACATTTTGCTAGGAGAAGAGGCAGCACGAGCTGTGCTGTGCCTAATTGGAAATCTCAGGCACACTCCTTGCTGAGGTCAGGCAGGGCAGCAAGATACCCCACAGCAACAGACAACAGACGAGTGGTTTCTTCCCACACCTACCATATGCATTTCTCTTTCCTACCCAGTTGCCTCTCTGTGCTACTTATTACAAATCTAAAAAGGTTAATATGCTCATGAGTTACTGTTTAGAAAAAGAGACTAAAATAAAGAGATAGGAATGCTCCACTGCCCTAGAGAACTTGGCTAAAATTACCAGACATTAAATACGGACTTAATCAAACTATTTGTAAAATTGATAGGGAAAAATACCAGCAGCATTGTTAGTCAATTATGATAATCTGAAAATGTGATTCTAGAAGGCAGCAGAAGCTTGCACAAAAACTGAACTATGCTTGGTATCCACGACATTTCTTAATATATACTGCAATAAGACTATCTGTATGGAAGAGTTATGCTTAATTTTCTACTCCAGTATTTCTATAGCCTTTTCCCTTTTCTCCTCAATGTCAATATTTGTATTTTTCTAAACTATTTTTATACAGCTACATTATGTGACAGTTTGCCCATTTGTTTGCTTTGACAAATAACTATTACTGGCTGGCTGAGATTAACTAACAGTCCGGGCCATATGGATCCTTTTGAACATTGTTACCACTAACACTTGCCTGCTGGTGTTTTCAGGCTCCCTGAACATACAGGTGGCAGCATCACAGCACGTCTCATGAAACCTTTTGACTATCAGTCTTGAAGTGTCTACAATTAAATATCAAAGCAGAAACTATGTATGTACTTAAAAGCATGTGCTTCACTAGGAACTTGATACATACTAATTCCCTTGCCATTTTTAGCTCTGAATTAAAATTTTCAGAGGTACTGAGAAGAGACACAGCAGTACAACTGAGAAAAAGAAGACCTTCAATGTTTCTACATTACCATCAAGGCAGCAATGTTGCAATTGAAACCACTGACATTTAATCCATAATTAACATACTCTTAATATGTTGCTTGAAACATTTCTAATTACACTTAGACTGGAAACGAAAACATAAATCTGAGAAAAGAAGCCAGGAAACTTACTCAAGTCCATGATAATGGCATCCAGCTGCTTTTTCAAAAGGCAAACCTCTGAGTTTTCGAGGAGTAAGCTCTGGTGTCAGAAGAAATGCATTTTCACTGAAAGGAGAAAAATAAAGATCTATTTTAACCAGTTACCATTAGGATAAATTATATTTCCAAAAATCAGAAACAAAATGCTTTCACATATGAAGAACAGAACAGCATGTCTTGCAGCTAAGCCCCTAGGCTAAAGCATCAATGGACAATTAAATCTGTATTGAAGTGAGAATTTAAGTTCAACTGATTCCTACTGAGCTATTATTGTTACAGAAGCTCTTAGACATTTCTTAGATTGTTAAGGTCACTGCTCCAAACAAGTTACCAATAAAACTAGGCAAATATCACAATGGGACACCTGAGTAGTAGAATGAACTGAGAGAAACTGGGAAGTGACCTCCAATTTCTCAATCACACCCTGTAAGTAGTGAATTCCTCCCCTTCAGCTTCAAATTGTTGCCTCACCTAACACTCATCTTTCCCAGACTTCAGAACTAATGGCTTGTTTCCTGGGATACTGCAATTCCAGCTAGTAACTCTCTACAGCTAAATCCTAAGAGTGTATTTGTTTGAGAGTATATCAAGGGAATAAGCCATAGCAAGGCAGAAAGAAAGATCTTGCTGCCAGATCTCAACATACCCTGACATTCATCTCTAAAGAAGGGAAGACACAAAGGCAAGATGTAACAGAATCTGAAACTTACACATTGCTTCAAATTTTATGCATATAGACTGCCTCTGTACCATTTCCACTGGAATAATCTGAGAAAAACATCCAGAAAAGATGTGATATTGAATCTAGCAAAAATGATAATTTGGAAAGACTGTCAGCCAAAACTGTAATCTATCAAACTTCTATCTAAGCTCAAACACAGAAAACAAGTGAGCATGCCTTTAATTCACCAATCTCTCTCAAAATCACTTCAATCCTTCTGTTGGCCAGGAAGATCCCTAGGTCCATATTCACTGTTCTTGATCACCTACTGTGCCAAGCTCCTCATAATTCCAGAGAATTCAGTCAAAGCATCTGCTAGGGGAGCGAGCAGCTCGGAGTACAGTGTTCTGCTGGACTCAATTCAAATTCAGATCTCACTCATCTGTAGCTCAAAGCAAATCATTCAAGACACTCAAGGTATTCTATGCTATAGTGCTTCTCTGGAGGCTTTGGAAAAAAAATCAAAGACTAAAAAGATAGATTTTTTAGTGAAAAATTATTCACTTCTTTCCCACACTAGTTGGAAGAAAAATATTTTAGCCAAAATTCTAAATCTTCTTCACTCATTAACAACCCAGTAGGAGATTCTAAGTCTTTACTGCATATTTTCTAATTTGCTTGAATTGTCTGCTTAGAACATACTCAGTTCAGTTTCAAAACTTCAGTAACTATTTTACAGAAGTCTCAAAAATCCTACAGAAAATCCAAAGTACTACAGAACCTTTCTCTCACACAAGCACTCTTATTACATATAATGAAGTCTGAAAAAGGATCAAGGGCTGTATCAAATAATTGCATCATAGTTTCTATTATTCAGTATTAAAAAGGTCAACAAATATAATTGTAGTGACTGGAAAGACTACCTTGCCTACCTAGCACTCTGTGACACAGTGCAGAAATAGTACAGGTTCTGCTTCTACAAACACTATCTGACTCTTATAGAGTCTGGCCTTAACTCTAACAGATGTACAGATCCTGAAAATTATTCCAGTAACTCCATGTATCTATAAAAAGCATGACAGGAGACAAACACAGTTAATAGGCTCAGATATTTTCTTATTTTAACTTTCCACCTAAGACTCCCCTCCACTGAAAGAAATCACACAAAAAAAATTAAAGCTCTACCATAGTAGCTTCTGCTTTAGTACAAATACTCTTTTGGAAATGGACACATAGGGCAGCAGCAGCTTGGCAGGGCTCTACCAGTAACATGTTTATGCTTTAGGTAATGATTTTGTTATTTAAATGTCTAGGAACAGGGTCATCATCTCCAGCCATTTCAGCTTCTGAAAGAACTAAATAGCAATACTGACTGGAGAACAAAACAGTTGATTTCACTGGCAGGCACGTGATGTAAGGATGTTATAAACTCAAATTCATTTAGGCCATTCTGTGACTCCCATTCCACCCTTATTTACACCCCCTACACCAGCTCTGAGTTTGGTCTTCAGTGGCTTTAAGATGCTGATCATACCGCTTGGGAACTTGGAGTGGCTGGAGATCCCCCACGGGCAGCCCTTCTGGGGTGAAATACTTCAGCAGCTCTTTAGCATCCAGCAACGTCAGGGACTCCCTCTGGCCGTCTTTGTGTCCCAGCAACTGCTCAGGTGAATGTGCAAACAGAGGAACTCTGGAAAAAAAAGCCGCGAGCAAAGAGTAATGTAAGATTATTTTTTTTAATAAATTCAGAAACTCATTTAATATTTTTTTAAAAAATTAAATCATTGCTACTCTGAAGCAATTAATCCAGTACCTAAGTAAAATGAACAAAGTTGCTCCTTGAGAACATTAACACAGATGGTCACGACACAGAACATGATAACTGGTGCAAATTCTCTAACATTCGACTGAAAAAGTAGTTTCTTCAAGAATTTAGAGCTTGGTTATGAAATACAACATGGGAAGACGATTATTCACCCCTTTTTTCTATTTTTTGACCAAAAATTGGTTCCCATTAAAAAAAAAATAAAAATATACAATATACAGGAAAGGAACAATAAAGCCACTACTGCAAGCAACTCTTCACTCTTTTTTAGTGTCTTCAATCAAGTATATAAAAATTCTCACTTTTCTCCCTCTGTAAGCAACACGTTGTATCCTGACACAGGATAAGAAAGATACTCAGTTCAGATTATGAACAACAAAATAAACACTGACTATGTAACAGAAAGGTCCTTCAGGAAGCTTTTTGACAGCTAATTAAAAGGAAGAACTTTGTCTGTTTGAGAAACAAAAGCCAATAATAATAATAACAATAATGACGATGATGATGATGATGATAATACCACCATGAGAAAGCTAATGTGAGAATTTATCACATGCAGTCTAAGCCATGGCCACCTATGGTACTTGAAAGAGAGAAATGGGATGGAAGTGACTCAGAAAAGGCCAGTTGGACACTTGCCTCTACAGGTCTGTCAGCAAGAGCATTAACACCACCAAAGACCATTAAGCCACAGAATCACAGCACAAGCTGAGCTGGAAGGGACCACAAGGATCACTGAGCCCAACTCCTGCCCTGCACAGCAACACCCCCAGGAGTCACACCATGTGTCCAAGAGCATTGTCCAAACTCCTCTTGAGCTCTGTCAGGCTGGTGCTGTAACCAGTGCCTTGGAGAGCCTGCTCAGTGCCCAACCACACCCTGGGTAAAGAACCTTTTCCTGATATCCAACCTAAACATTCCTTGACAAGTCTTGTATAAAGTGAGAGCTCAGCTGAAATCAACAGGCTGTCTTAAGAGACAGAAAGACCTATGGGTTTCATTTGAACAGCACTGAAGGCAAAAGATAACTAAATATAAATTTTAAACATAAAACCAATAGGTTCTTTGACTTCAAAATTACTTGATCTATGATATTAAGTACTGAATATTTAGGAAATATGAGGAGATTAGAACACATTGCACATGTTGACAAAAACCAGCTAAATTATCTCTATTACGTAGGGTATGTTTGGAGAAAGAAAAGCTTTTGTATGTTTTTCTACCATGGCTACTATTTTCTAAAAGTGCCATTTTGGTAATTTAGTTTAAGAACTATTATACTTTTAGCTAGTTTCCAGTTGCATTTAGTCAATAAAAATCAGAACAATACTTCTTTAAATTACACCTTTGGAAATTGACAGGAAAATAGTTTTAGCCTTAAGCAATATTTTCTTTGAAAGATTATCAATATGTATAAACAGTTTACAGTACGGTTATCAACATATAAAGTTCCTCTATAGTAAAGTTTAATGGCTACTCCAAAAAAAAAAAAAAGAATCACCAGTAGTTCATTATTACCTCATTTTTTGTTTGTTTTTTTCAAAGTTTTCCAAATTCTGAAGAACGTGTCTTTCTGGCCACTCCAATGGATTTGGCTCTATTAAATCAGGGTCTGCAAGAATACATGTTGGACAACCCTAAATAAAGAAACTCATTCCTTAAAGAAATATAGTCCTTGATATACAGACATTCCTCAATGAATCTCTCTAAAAGTATGTAAATAAAAATCTATCTGGTGATGCAACCAGAAATGTTTTCTGGAAATTTTTTTTCCTTTCACCCCAAGAAAGAAAAAGGAAATGCAAGGGTAATTTCAGTTTGCAAAATAAGCCTAGAATTTTCTTTCCACATTTTCCTCTCTTGGTAAAAAGACTTTACGCCTTTTAGTAAAATACTGACAACCAATATGAGAAAATATCCAAGGAAAATAAGCAGTGTATTTTGTAAATAAAAATACTTACCACGAGTCTCAGTGCATGACCTGGTTTTACTGCAGACCTTCTGTAGAAGAGGTTTAGGAAGACTAGTGCTGCACAGGTCCAAAAAACATTCTCTTGTGAGTTTTAATAAGCTTTTAAACTCATTGGTAGAAATAACTACAGGCTGCTTGGTCATTTCCTTTCTCTCTATAAAAGAAAAAATAAAAGGTACTGCATCTGCTAAGTAACAAAGAACAACAAGAGCCTGCTAAAAGACAATTACACAAGAAAATCCGCACCCAAAACCTGTAACAAGAGTAAGTTATCTTGACACTTACTCTTGTACCAGTAAGACATGGGAGATTTATTCCAAAGACAAGCGAAAAACCAGCAGAGAGAGTAGCTGAAGTCACATGTGATTCATGTTTTTACAGTCCTTTAACTTCTGGGTATATGCATTTCTGAGTATATCCAAGTTTGAATCCCCCAGAGACAAACACCTGGACTTGCTGAGACTAAATGTGAAGGGCTCCAGTGTAACTGACAGCCTGTTCTGGTCTCTTTGGCCATAAAAATCAAGGGTCAGGTAATTCTGGTATGATTTAGGGCAACCAGCAAATCCTAACTGCTCGTACTCAGCCTCTTAATGGAAATGGGTGACCCACTCAAAAGAAGCTAAAACTCAAGCTCTAAAGCAGGCCCAGCCTTAGGGTTGAAGCAGACAGTGAGAATGACTAAGTTAGCAGGGGGTGTAGGGTGGGCGACAAGACTACTTACAGAGAACTTATTTTCTTTAAACTGTTATTCTGTTAATGATAATACACTTAAACTACCTCCACAGCGTAACATTTTCAATAAGCAAGGCAATATCTCTGAAGCATTTTTCTTTTAATTGAGTCTCTTTAAGCAATGGACTTAAGATGGAAAAAAATCAGGATACTCAAATGTACCTCTCTGCAAAGTCATAAAAATCTAAGGAGGATGATCCTTCAAGTTTTTATTATGAATGATGCATCATGATAAATCTAACAAATCTCCAATGCATGGTTTTTCTCTGCTGCTTAAGACTTTTCAAAGAAAGAATAAAACTTTAAAAAGCTGAAAAACCCAACCAGAATTCTTATTTTTGTAGAAGGCATATCCAGTAGTAAAGGATTTTGGGGAAATCATAACAGAATTGCATAGAATTATTTCAATGCTATGCTCAAAAATTCAGAGTATTCATGTAACAACCACCAACACTAACTCAGTGTTCTCTTTTCCATCATCTGACAGATAATCATGGATGTACTTCAAAGTTTCTTTTTAAACTTTTGCTATTTCTTCACAAAGTGATCAACACACTTTGGCTGTCAAACAACTTCGGTTTTGTAAGGTGAGCCATCCCATCCAACTTGAAAATAAAGACCTTTTAAATACTAGTTTGAAAATTACCAGAGCTTTCCCATTACTTACTGAGATACTCCTTCAAGGCAAACACTTGGAGACGAGACAGTTTTGTTTCTCTCTGTAAAATATCCTCTCCACAATAGCATGGCAGAGACTTGATACAGTCAGAAATATTAAAGCCTGTACAGATTAGGACAAATTTTTATTACAAATCTCTCTTTGGAGTCATTACTTAATAGAAGATATAAACATAAAAATCTCATATTCAAAAGAAAAAAACAGACTTTCAAATATGGCTAATCATTGAAAAAACCAAACTAATTAATTCCAAGGGGACATCAGGAGGATCATTTCAAAGAGATGCCTAACTATTTTTGAATTTCTGTACAAAACCTGTATAATGACAACACAACATGACTAACATTTAAAGAAGGTAAAAAGATCTTAAGTTTGATACCAGGGAAGAAAAGCTTTCTCCTAACATACAGTCAAGGACTTTCAGTCTTCTGACACTGTACTAATGGGATTTTAATTAGGATAAATGGCTGAGCAGTCAGTCATATCACACACAGATTTATTTCAATAATAAGGAATTAAGTAGATAAGATGCAGGTCACTGTGCTCCTTTTCTCTGCCAGTGTTATTGAAACAAATACAGGAGTTAGCAGAGTTATCTGGTAGGTGTAGTTGTAACATGACAACTACTCCATGATAAATGGCTGCATACCTGCTCTTCCCTAGTGGAGAAGTTAGGATAGGAGTGCCAGCTCATACCCTAAACACTCTGCAGTAACATGGACATCGGCAAAGGGACTGAAGGTTGTAACAAAACTCAACTTGTCTACTGGCCTTGCAGCTTTTATTTTAAATCATCAGTGAAACAGGACTTTCAAGAGATATTTACACAGATTTCTGGCACAGGCTGGTCACTCTTTACACCAACAACACACACTTTCTAAACTTTAAGCTTTCAAAAATTTGTTTTGCAATAATATTATCTGTACATCCCTTTACAATAAAAATTTTTCAATTTATCTCGATTATGAGAAATAACTGACAATAACTTTGCATAATCAGTTTTAAAAATATAGTAGCAGTAAATTCTGTGTATAAATAAGCTCTTACTATATTTTCTTATGGATCTGGAAAAATATTCTTAAAAGACACTTTTATAAAAGATGTAATATTCCTCGTTTTCCCTCTTTTAATACTGACTGGAGTGAATAAAAGGAACTTACAAAATTTAGAACTTACCATTTGCCTGGATTCAGATACTCATTAATAAATGATTACTCTTACCTGACTCTGTTTCTTCTGCTTTTGCCTTTAGCTTTCCATTTACTGCAGCAAGAGTGGCCATCCCATTGATCTGGCCAGCTGAATGAATCAAGGTTGCTTTACATCCTCCAGAGCCATTGCCTTGTAGCAAGAAATAATATCGGCAAGATTCTCCCTTCAGTTCAATTTCTGGAACTTAACAAACATCAAGACATAACTGTGAAACACCCTCAGGAAAACATCTTTAAAACAAACTATAATCCACCATAAAAATGCTTTCATTTGCTTTCTTCTGTTCTGTAAGAAATCTTACTAATCACCAACCAAGAGCTCTTTAACTGGGCTAAGCAACAGGCAAGCCTTTAACTGGCAAAGTTACATTTTTACCATGAAACAACAAAGAGAAGTTTCTCTTCTGCTGGATAAAAACAGGCCTTTCTGCATATGTGCATCAAAATAATGTAAGTGTTCAATGGACAAACACACAACCCTAGAAGAAAAGGAAGTATTGTACACACTCTTCCCAAGGACACTGCATTATTCATTAATAAAAGCTTCACTCCCTGCTTTACCCTTGTGCCTGGATGAAAGATAAAGACATTCTATTTTTGAACACTGGCATATAGTATGCAGTTTTGAAAGTAAATTAATGTGGGACCTGACAGTAACAGTGAAAGGATGGGTTTGCTATCTTTTCACACAGAAAACATTTTATAACACCTTGGAAGACATAGCAGTCAAGATAATGAATACTTCTTGATGTATTAAGTTTCAAAAGTCAAATATTTTCATTTCATAAGATATTTGCAATACTGTCTCAATTAACTCTATGGGAACTTAACATTTATTAGTATCATAACTTTTTGTTAGCAACAAATAATATATTCCCGTGTTTGTTGAAAATTTATAACTGGATACAGGAAAAGAGGGGAAACATCACTACCTCAATACATAAATTAAGAGAAAGAAAAAAGAAAAATAAAGAAAAAATATTCCAGAAACATTGTCTTATCGTCCTGTTTCCCATGTCATTTCAAATATATTCCTTTTCCAGTTTATCTTGGCATCTCAATGCTGATTCCTGATGGGTAAACTTTTATTTCACATTTTAATCTTAGCATTTAAGAACCACCAATACCAAGAATTATACCTTCCCACAGATGGAAGAGATTAAGGATTCACAAATCCTTAGTATACTCAGATTAGTGGTAGGCACTAAAAAATCAACAGTTTTCAACTAAACAAAAAATACATTTAAGAAGCAGTGTTTCTCCTCCTATTTTATTCAAGTAAATTTTACACAAGAGGTTTTATAAGAACCTATTGTGTATTACTGATCACACATTAATTAATACTTGTACAAATCTTTCCACTGGAGCACAGGGCAAAAATCCTGCAGATACTGGGGATCTTGTGCTCATTTGACTGCATCAGTAGTATCTCTCCAACAAATACAAATGCTGCTGCTGTGACCAACTCTACACCCTCCATACTCTACTACTTCCAAACATGCAGAGATAACTTTAAATTTTTATAGTGCTGATGCCATTTACGTTTTGCCTTTTTGCTTTTATACGTTCTCTGTATTCTTCACACATATATTTGTAACTCTGTCAACTATTGTATTATAGCTAGTTTTCCCAATACTTTTCCACAGCCTATCCCTAGATCAACTATTGTATTATAGCTAGTTTTCCCAATACTTTTCCACAGCCTTTCCCTAACCAAGAAAGACAAAATTCCAGAGCTCCAAGCCCCAGGAGGTACAAGGCTCTGTGCTATCTTGGCTCTTCCAGGGAACCAAGGCCCAGAAAAACTCTTCAAGATACATTTTCATGGACAAAGTACAACTAGTGCTGAAGGGGGAGCTCCAGAGAAGGGGCTTGACCTGGGGGGAATTACATTACCACTTGTCCTCCTAAGTGCTTTTTATCAATTATGCTTATTTCCTAAAACCTATAAATGTACTCACCCCTGGGAGGGTGGGCTTTTGTGGACATCTTTCCATAATTGTCTCTGAAGGCCTTCATTAAAGATCCTCTTTGATAGGGTCTTTACAGGATCGTCCTCACTAAAATTATCTCAAGTACACACACACACATATAACCAAACAAAATACACATACCAGAAATGACCTTGGGTTTCTTAGCCATATATTCCTTCCATTTCTTGGTGCTCAGCTGGGCAGGCGATGGGATCACTACACTGCTTACATTACATGGCAATGTAAATAAAGCTCCCACCTAAATTAGGAGACCAAATATAAGACATGCAATATCAGTGAAACCTGTTTTACCCTTAATTCTTGAGCTACTGATTTGGCATTATTTCAAATCTAGTTGAACTGAAGAAAAACATCTCAAATTAACATATCTGTCATTCACATCAATCAAAACGGAACTGCATTTGACACAAAAGCTGTAAAAATTGTGTTTACTTTTTGGTCCAACTGAGAGATCATTAACTGCTGAATTTCCATTTCATACATAAAAAGGTATTTATTATGTATTGCAAGTGTCTCCATAGCCGGGCTGCAAATGTTTTTGTAGAGCAGTATCCAGAATGAAAAGAGAATTCAAGGATAATAGTTGCCATCAGTGACTCTGTATTCCTATGAAAAAAAATTATTTTTTTAATTTTCCTTCCTACATATTACCCTTGTCTCTTAACCAGATATTGGACTATGTCCATGTTTCTACACAGACTTCAGGCCATTAAGCACTAACAGAAAAATTGCAGATATATTTGAATACTCAAGCAATATAGCAATGCTATTACAGGTATTAGAAAATCCTACAAACATGCAATATTTCCAGTAGCAGACTGAAAGAAATCCCTATGAGAAACTGTTATTTTCAAAACATACTCAATTCAACATGTGCAGACTCTAAAAAGTAACCTGAGAATGGGTTTTCACTGTTTGGGCTCCTTCTTCAGAAACACTAGTAGACTTGCGAGCCCTTTGATTGTAAAATGTGTATGACCAAGTGTTCAGTGCTCTTAAGTAAAATGAAGATTACCTGGGATATTTACCAGTATAAATGCATTTTCAAAGATACTTTTAGTACAGCATTAGAAAAAGGACCTTTTCTTTTCTGGCTCAGCTAACGGAGAATGGAGTAGCAGGGGAGAAAAAAAGTTACTAAAAACCCAAATAACAAACTGAAAAAGTAACATACAGCCTGACAATGGGATACCATCTTCACAGTAAACAAAAACCACATGCTATTCGTAATAAGTGTATCACCATTTTCAAAGCGCAGGTTATGTTTTGAATGCCATAGATTTATTTCATAAACACTAAAAATCTTTCCTAAACAAGATGCATTACCTCGCATGTAAAGGTGATAGAATGTTCAGGAAAAACACCTTCAAACTAATACTCTGGCTATGAATAATCTCACTATCATTCCAAGCAGAGGAAGGAGGGAAAAAGTAGGACTGTAAATGTTTCATGAACTCTTTTTATCCAAAATCAGAATATGCGCATAAAATAAAAAAGCTTACCATTTCACAGTAGCTAGATACATTTTGTAGGCTGCACAAATGCCTGCGTTTTGCTAAAAAAATCAATAGTTCAACTACGATAGCAGAAATCTGTCAGGATAGGACTAGAAAGTGTTTTAGGAGATTGAAACTTAGCTGAGATAAAGAGAAAACTGTTCAGTAGGTATGTATAGCATGGACCTTTGAAATCCATGTTTGCTTTAGAACTAAATATTGAAGAAGCTTAGACAGAGACCAGGTTTAAAAATATTATTACCATATCTTTCATAGGCAATTTACATACCTTCATTTTTCTGCTATACATAAATAAAAAGGTTTTACCTTCCCAGAGAGAAAAGAAATCTGGTCCAAAAGCAGTGTAGATGTCTCCTTGGTATTCTTTCTTGACAGGCTCCTGAACAGAACAGTTTAAGGAACCTCATCTCCACAAAGAACTATGCACCTCTATTTTAGAAACCAGGTTACCATTATATTTGAAAGAAGCACTGCAGGCATCTAATTTTTGATACTACAGTATCACAAAACATAAAAACTCACCTTTACAGGTAAAGTGATACACTTGAAAATGTTATATGACAAAATACTCCACTGACATCTCTATTATAGGCTGACAGAAACAGATATTTATATATTCAAAATCATAGCAGGCTTATACATCCTGAAGTATTATTGGTACACCAAGACTAGAACCAAAAGTACATACTTTTAAAAACCAATAGTAATAAATATTGAGATCTCTGCAGCACACACACTCAAGACAGAACTCCTCTGCTAAAGGTTGCCACAGATTTTGCCGCTGCACAGTAAGAACATGGTTTGTAAACAAATGTTCCTATATTGTGAAGCATGCTACATTGATTCATTAGAAAAGCTTGAGGCTTTTTTTAAACTTAAAGAATAAACATTTCTCTATTTTTTCCCCACAAAGAGAATGCACATCAACAGACAAATTGTATGTGCAATAGTATAAATAACACATGGTTACTACTAATGTAACTTAAATTTCAAAATTCAAAAATCCAGTTGTGAAGAATCACTATGACTATTTTGCCAGGCTAGAATGGGATGAGCCCTTGCCTATCCTCATCTGTCTGTTACTTGCATGGGTAGATGCTGATCTTTTTCTCTCTACTACAGACAATTATCAGTAGTAGTTTAGATCCTTAAAAAAAGGATACAGCTCAAACTCCAGATCTGATATAAAAATGGAAGGTAGATCAGAGAGCACCACCATCTGTAAAAATTCCAGGGCAGGACCATAGTAATGAAAAACCTGAAAAGAGATCAAAAAACAACCTATATATATAACACTGTATATGATGTTGTATCACCACAAGTTCCTCAAATGTTTTGCTGGAGGTATTAGCCTTGCAGATAACATCTGAAAGAGGTATAAGGGAATACATTTTGCAACATCACACTAAATTATGTAAAAAAGGAAGGTATTTAATTTTTTAAAATAAATCTGACTTCGTAGAATGTCAACAATGTGCATCAAATGAGTTCTAACTCTTACCCAAAATAAAATATGATCTCTACCAGGAAGAGACAAAATGCATATGTTTTAACCATGAAAATAACAAACTTCAAACCAATACCAATTTTCATAACGCTCATTTTTGTTTTCATCAACACATATGATTCTGGAGTTCCCATCAATTACCTACTTCCAGTAAAAAACATGAAACACCAAGAGTGCAAAAAAAAAAACAAACCCCAACTTTTAAAATTAAGTGGGAAGGATTAGACAAACACAGAATTCATAATTTAACTCTTTTGAGTATTAAACTGAACAAAGTCTCAATTTCTACTTGAAAAAAATTTGGTATTGTATTCATAAGAACAAACAGATAAAGTTTCAAGAACCTGTTTTGACAACCCAGGTGTACAAAAGAAGTATGCCTCAATTTAATCCAATAATTACTTTTCTACTTAACTTTCAGTTCTGACTAAGGTTTCCCCAATTACTAATTTTCTCTGGAAAGTAAAGCAGATGAATTCTAAAACTCAAAGATCAAGAATAATACTTGCTTCTGGCAAAGTATCAGTATTCCTCAATTGGCACTCTTTTTTATCAGCAAAGCAAGAACTTAAATTTGCAGTCCTGAATGTCTTGGCTGAAGTGCTCTTTATGCAAAATTCTGGAAAATCTACTCCTGATGCGAACTGGAAAAAAAAAAAAAAAAGAAGACAATAAATGTGTCAAAAAGAGGTAAAAATTATTTTTCTTCAGATAGTCAGATGTGTTATTTTTAACAATTAATATTATTTTTATCAGATCTAAGAAAAAGACTATACTTAGATAACCACCTATTAAAACCAAAATCATAATACTAAAAAATGTAAACAATGTCACAAAGGCGAAAGGTTTATATTAAATATCAAAGGTTTTGCAGAAACATTAGACATAAGCTTGCAACAATGACTTACAGTCACATGACAATGATTTGTGATAGATACAAAACAATCTAATTTTGAGCAGTAAGTTTTAAAAAAATTTTCAGAGGGGAGCATCTGAATTTCTGAAGTTCAGATCTTGATGCATTGGTCTCATTTATCATCTCCTCCTACCACCCACCCAGACACATTGCACATCACCTTTGAATTACATAGTTGAACCCAAATTTGGCTTAAAGCATAAAATGCAGTGCATAATAAATGCTTGAAATGAGGTATATAGATGCTTAAAAAAATAATCACTACAATAATAAAATAAAAGTTATTTTACCTTTCTTTCCCATATCTGAATCTTTCCCCTCCAGAGTTCATTTAAATCAATAATATTCATGATATCATCTGAAGATACAAAGTCTGCTGACAGATAGTCTGCAATCTTTTGCCAGCTGCTGTAAAAATATCAAAGAATTAATCTTACTGAATTTAGCATTACAAATAAAAATGCAGTGCAGTTTGACTGAATTTACCTATGACCTCTTAGCATGGAACAATCTTGAGCATGTCAAGACAGACAATAAAGCTTTATAACAGCTCTACATTCCACAAAGTAAAAAATATAGAATTGCTCGTTCAGGGCCTGTAAAGGAAGTTGCTCATATGCTCCATGACAGTGACAGCAAAGAACTTTGACATAAACTAAGACTGGCAATGGCTAGCTGCAAGCACAGCGTAGTAATGTCGGGTGCTAGAAGCTGGAGCAAAGCCTGGCAGCCTTCAGTGGGACTATCACTGCTCTGTCCAGATGGTTTGTAGTTAACCTTCTAAATGGAGACATGACTGCAGCACAAGCATAATCCAAATTCAACAACAGAGAACAGCCAGTAGTGGGTTCTGCTGGCAGTCTGTCTTCCAAGGGAAATCAGCACCATCAACAGAACAGGAAGAATAAGTGAAATAGCTTTCATTAGAGATCATCTATACCCAAATAATCTCACTTTACGTAAAAGGCAGCAGAAAAATTTATTCAGTCAAAAGCTGGTTCCACAGGATCATATCAATGAGCACTGAGATCAAGTGCTCATGAAAGTCACTGAGTAACTTTCTTATCCTCCACATACCTCAGGAATTACTGTATAGTAGGTATATTGCTTATTACATCCAAGAACTGAACGTTCACCTTTTTAAACAGCTTTATGAATTTAGGATTAAGTTTAACCATCTATTCTATGAAGCAAATTTCAATCTTTTGGGCATGGAGGGGAAGGAAAGTGCAGACCTTGCCAAGTTGTTCAGTATCCACACAATCATTCACTTAATAGGATAAAAAACCCAAATCATTGTGATCCATATGGTGAGATATATCATGGCTTTTACATGTCAATTAGAGGAGGACAGAAAGCAAATTACTGGAATTAATTTCAACTTGAATTAATAGTCTCAGTAACTCTTCATACTAAAAGAATCTTGAAAAACATGCAGGAAGTAATAGAGTGCTTATACTCCTTTTTCAAAAGGGACAAATGAGGCAATCTACTTTTCCTTCCTGAAAAGTAATATCAAGGGTAATATAAAATTTAAAGTAAAACCAACAGTACGTTGGATTAATTTAAAAAAACCTGGAAAACTACAATCAATATACAAGTCATCCCATAGCATAATACAACATGAAAACCTTGTATGCATACTGAACCCATGGAAAGGGGAGAGAAAATATTTCACTCTTTGCTCCCACAGAAAACAAGTGCAAAGGACTGGCTTTTTTGCCTGCTTCTCTGGTTAGGACATGCATTTACAATAAATCAGGATGAGTAATTCCTCCATTCATACAACAACAGACTACTAATTTATGTATTTTCAAAATACACATGTAAAGTACCCAACAAGCTGGTTTTATTTCAACCCACTGATCTGTGCTAACACAACGCAGAAGTGACCTTGTTTTGGCCCTGAAATAAATGCCATACCCTTTAGCATCACTTGCAGCAATAGTGATCCGTGCAGAGTGCCACTCTCTCAGGTGTTTCAGGGCACCAATAGCAGGTAAGCAGTCCTTTAACTTGGGTCCATCACATTCAACAGCCTGCAGGATTACATCAACCATTGCTCTGCCTGTAAAACAGTTGTGTATGACTCAAATATCATGATTCAGTAAATTTTTCAATAATTTAAAGATAGAATAGTATTGGTTACCATTGATTGCACTAAACCAGCAAAAAGATCAAATAATTTCAGGATTTAAAACACTTTTCCCATATTTTAGCTCATCACTTACTGCTCCTCTTAGATGAACTCAACATATTTCACCATTCCCTCGGTGACAGTGAAAGGTTCTGTCCCTTTCTCCCCTCCCACTCAGCACTGATAGATGAGATTTGCCTCCTGCACAACTAAGCTATGTCCTTTTCCTACTTTTAACACTCTTAGCTGCTATTTTTCATTCTTCTTGAGTCCCTTTGTTATCCCAAATCAATTTCTACAACATTATACAATCCTAACATGAAAAGTGGTATGTTTCTCCAGTTTACAAAATCCCAATCCAACAGTTGTGATGTATTTTCCTCCTCATCTTCTTGTCTCACAAGCGAGCAGCTGTCAAATCATACGTAAGCCTGATATCAACATCTTCCCCTTTTTTGTAAGAAATTTCCTGTGTTGAGTTTTGTATTGCTTACTGTCTATGATCACTTTGGTGCCATTTCAGATGGATAAATTTATTATATAGCTATTTTAAACTCTACTGAACTACAGCCTGCCAAAGAAACAAGCAGCAAACTAGTCCTCAAGCTGATCTGCAATGCCAAGCATGCTCAAGTTCCTAAACTACCTCCAAGAGCTACATTAAGTTAGTTCAGCACCAATCTAACATTCTCTGAACTTTTCCACTCACTATGCTTTTACCAAATGAGTTTTAGATTAGTAACTAACAAGATAAACTCCAATGAGATTGGTTTTTAAAGACAGATTACCTGGGGCAGGCAATTTATCAGCTAATTGATGTAGACTTTCAGCAGCTTCATCATAAATACTAAAAATGAAGAACAACAACACGTTTGGAACCAAAATATAAACAAAGTCATTTAGAAACAAAAAGTTACAATTAATGAATGGTACCTGATGTATCTTACATCTTTAAAACTCTGCACAAACACACTCAGGATATGAGAAATCATCTCCTCTTTTACTGAGACAAAAGTAGGTCTAATGACATCAAAATAATCTGAAGTAAAACTGGAAGTAGGATTCAAAAAGAATTAGCAAGAAATTTTTGTATATATAACATTGGCTGATAGGAAACTGTTCAGTTATCCTATAAAAATCATCTGTAAAAATATTAAAGCTATGCTAAACAAAAATATTTTCAGTACTAGTAGGGGATTGTTCACAGTTAACTCTTGCTTTGATACTAACTCTCACTTGTTAAACTTTCTTGATCCCCTTAGATCATCACTGATAGATGTCAGATCACTGTTCCTGAAATAAAATAATACACATACTCAGTCAGAGACAGTGATTCCTGACTGTTGTCATCTTCCTCAAAACTTTGTGTGGTTCCCAGGTTCTCGTCAATGCTTGCTTGGTAAGAGTCTTCATTTTTTTGTGTGTCAACATTGATTTCCTCCCAGTCAGAACTGCAGAACTAATCAAACAAAAAGACTTAAATAAGCAAAAACAGTTTTAAACATCACATTTTTAGCTTGTTCTACAGTCAGGTAGATGGTTGAGGAACTTATACTCTAAAAGAGTTTGTCTTACCTGATAATAACCACAAATGACATGACTTGCAAAATACCATTTCTTGGCACCTGGAACACCAGCCACTGAGCAAGCTGCAAGAGATAAAACAATTATTTAAATTAATCAATTCACTATAATCTATTCTTCCTATTATCATGAACATTTCTGTTAAAAGAGTCTGTAAATCATTTAATGTGCAACAATTACTTGAGTTCTACTTTCCTTTGGCATCATAATTAAGCTCTAAACACACTGAAATGTAGGTAAGTGTCATGGCAAGTGTCTAATACCAACCCTCTGACTGTTAGTAAGTAAGAAAACATTTGACCTCTTCTCTGTTCTGGGTACTATTGCTTTCTCTTTGCATGATCTGTATCAGACCTGAACTAAACAAAACCTTTCATAAATATGATTTAGAGTTCACAAAATGAGATGCTCTATCAACATTTCTAGGTAAAAAAAGGACAGAAGTTGAAAACAGCTTAATAGTCCCATTTCCATGAATTTTAAGAGCTTATAGTGGTTTTCCCACATAAATCCCAATTATATGACATCTGTGACAAGATGAGCTTATAACAGTAGAAATACAAACCTAGTAAAGAACTAAGAAAGCATTTTTGGATTAAAAACCCCAAAACAACAAAACACAAACACACAGCCCCTAAAAGTACTAAAGCAGACCTTAAAACATCTATTCTAAGGTAAAAAAATTATTTAGTATTTATGGATTAAAGTTCTGAATTGCTACCCAACAGACAAGTATTGTTTCTACTGAATAAATCAGAAGACATTACAGGAGTAATTAAAAGATCATGCTACCCACTGACTTGAGAATCAAGCCATTTCCTACTCTTCCTTGCTCAACTGGACTGAAATTTGTCAGCTCTTCAAAACCCTTCCCCTTCATTTCTCACAACCAATCAATCTAATCATCTCCTAACACCCTAGCTGCTGAAATGACAGGTTCTCCACAGAATCAGGAGCAGCAGGAAGGAACAGGTCCACACCACAGCAATTTGGTTGACCTAAATTTCTGACTTGTTTCCCTTAACAGAACATGCATAGGCCAATTCCTCAGCAGCATTTGCCCTACCTCACTGTGCATTGCCATATTTACCTGGGAAAATGCTCACATCTGCATTTATAGATGCATTACAACTTTCTTTCAGGAACTGATACACGTCTGCAGCAGTCCCAGCTAGAAAAAGAAAAAAAAATCTTAAAACGACTGAATTATGGATATTAAATCCTACTTTCTTGCAAATGCAGTATAAAGTTCAGTGTGAAATTAGAAAGTGAATTTAGGGGAGAAGGGGAAAAGGGGTTGGTTAGGTTTCTAACAGAACTATCACTTGCAGATACGCAGTTTAAAAAGACAAATTTTCCTAAGTTCTCCTTTAAGTCACGCTCAGGAACGCATTACGGAGTTACATGGCATCACCGCAATGAAGCAGGAACCCCCCTGAGGTTTCTGCAGTTTAAAGGCACCGAAGACTCTCAGCCTGAAGGCAAAGGGGTGTTGAGGGAGGGAGGCAGGAGCCAGGAGAGCCCCGCGGACTCCAGAGCAGCGCCCGCCCGCCGCGGCCCAGCACCCGCCGGGCCCAGCGCCGTCCCCTGCGGTACCTGCGGCGGTGGCTGCGGCGGGCCCGGGCCCGGGCCCGGCCCTGCGCTCGCCCCAGCTCAGCAGCAGCACGTAGCGGTCCATGACCGGCCGGGACGGCGGCGGCGGGCGCCGCTCCGAAGGTCCCGCGCAGCCGCCCGGGCCCCGCCCTCGCAGGGCAGCGCTTCCGCTTCCCGCGGCCCCGGCGCGGCGCTGCCTGCGCGCCCCGCGCGGCCGGCGGCATGGCGAGTTACAGCCGCGCGGCCCAGGTGAGCGCGGCCTCCCCCGCGGGGCCCTGAGGGGGCGGACGGGCACCGAGGATCCGCAGGCCCCCGTGGAGCGCCCCGGGACTGCCTCCGGTGTCCGGCCTGAGGGTGCCGCTGGCAGGAAGCGCCGTGTGGGACACGGCTGGGGCAGGGACACCCGCGGCTCAGGCTGTGCGCGCTCTGAAAGCTGCTGAGGGGGAGCGGTGCCCTTCAGCGGAGGGAAGGAGACCTTGGGCGTTAAATATCCTGCAGCGATGTTCCGGCTCATGTAGCCATAATGGAAGCTTGCAGCAGGAGTCCTACATTTTGGAGCAAAGCCCTCAGGGCCGGTAACCCGTCAGCGGGGTTACCCACGCACGTCGCACTGCAGTCGGTGCATCGCAGTGCTCCCTCCGTTTAAAGGTTGTTTGAAGGCGGTGGCGCTGCATACCAATATTTCTTCTAGTATTTTTTGAATGTAAAAGAAGTGTTGATTTAATTGAGGAAGATAGATTACAGTAGTGTGAGCTTTCCCTGTGATAAATACTGATCCTCTTTCTTTTCAGCAATGGGCTACTTTTGGTAGAGCCTGGTACCTCCTCGATGCGAAGATGCAGCCCCCAGGAAAAATAGCAGCTGCCACTGTAATCAGACTCGAAGGCAAACATAAACCTATTTATCATGCACTAAGTGAGTATTGCAGTGGGTGAAAGCAAATTTGCTTTTCTTCAACATGCATGTTTCTTCTAATTTCAGTTTTAACATCAAGCTTGATAAAAAAGATTACATTTCCCAATTGTTTATAAATTACAAATTAATTAGTTTTCTTTCTCATCTTTTTCCATTATACCCCTCTGCAACCTAATGTTGTTTCTTTACCAATGCATATGAAGTATGTTATGAATTTGTAACTCATTTTGAGTAACTGAATTACAGTGGGTTCTTCTTTCATTTTTTAAAAAATCTCAGAACATGTTTTGTTGATCTTAAATGTAAAGATTTAGTTCACAGTGCACATAAAGAAACATGAGTGCTTCCTTTCAATAGGTGCCCAGGACCACAGTCTTGGAATGCTTCATTCTGAATAAGGTGCCAAGCAGATCTGTTTTCATGAGGCAGTGGACACAAACTGACACACTCTGATACTCTGAACATCAGATAAGGTAAGGTGCCAAGCAGATCTGTTTTCATGAGGCAGTGGACACAAACTGACACACAGGATACTCTGAACATCAGATAAGATTTTTTTACTGTGAGAGTAATGGGAAGTTATTGCCCAAGAGGTGGTGAAGTCTCCATCTGTGGAGATTTTCAGAAGCTGCTCCTTCTTTGAGCACTGGGTTTAGATGATGTGACTTTCAAAGGCTCCTTCCTGCCTCACACGTTCTGTGATGAGGAGGCTGGGACATGTCCTTAAATGGGTGACAGTCACTGTTGAAAGGTATCTTGTTTAAACAAAAACATCATTTTGTTTTTCTGCAAATTAGAGATTCAGCTATAAAGATGCATCTGTAATCCTGTTCATTACCTGTAATGCTGTAGTGCCTGTCTCATGAGCATAAGCATTTTATAAATAATAAAAAGTTGATCTTTCACACCACTGGTACAATGTTTCCTGTAGTACCCATGCAAATTTTTCCAGAGACATTACTGTAACATAATGAAGTTGAAGTTGGCTCATACATGGTGAAGTATACATAGTAAAATTATACTCGATCTATTTCACAATAGGAGGTAGGATTTTTAGTGTTGTCAAGACCTTTAAATGTCAGTTCTGCTGTTGCAAATTTTGTTGTATCCACAAGATGTCACTGGAGAATTAAGGCTGTCTTGAGAAATAAAGCAGGTACTGAGAGGAAAATGCTTTGGTTACCTTGTGCAAAAGAACTTTGATACTTTTATGTCTGTGAAGTTATAAGGTCTTGGGAAGCATTTCAAGGATAACTTCATTTTGTTTAAAATGTTCTGTAAATCAGTGCTAATTGCTTTACACATGTTGACACCAACTGGTTGGTTACTGCTACTGAGACATTTTGGAGAGCAAAGTATGCAGGAACTTGTGGTTTATGTACTTAATGCTTCTTTTGCTTCTTTTTTTGAACTAACAAATATTTTAGTGTCTGCGAGGTAGCAGCTCCCTGGACAGAGAAACATCAGGAAGATTTTTTTTTATTGTTTTGTTTTTAATTTGGTATTTGTTAATTCAGTGTTCATGCAAGTGGAAAACTGTTGGCATACATTTCTTTAATATGAGCTTATTGTGTCATCTTCCCAACCAAAACACCAAAAAGTCACAAAGTGACAGTCCAGTTCCCTGACATTTATGAAGACATACAGTGTTTTTAGAACTGTACTGTCAGCAGTGAAAAGCTGCAGCAACAAAGATGTGTAAATGGCATTTTCACTTCAGCTGTAATTGAAAGTGGAGCATTAAAAAAACACAAGATTAAAAATTAATAAAAAACTTAAGGTGTGAAAGTTGCTTTGATTAATTACGTGCTCCTATAAAAATGCATGGTCAGTTTAAGCCTTGCTTTGTTATCTACTCAAAAGTGTTTTAATCAAGTGAGCCTCTTCAAATACTTGTGTTCTAATATGGTGATGCAGATGAGGCTGAACTTTGGAGAAACCATTTTCACTTTAGTTGAATGGGTGATTACAGCTTATACAGCTGATCAAGATCATTACTTCTGAAATTAAAAACGACATCTTTTCTCCTATTTATGTGATATTTTTGAGTTAATAGAGGTTCTGTTAGCACTTTATTACTACAGAAGCCTTATTAAACCACCCCTGTTTCTGCCAGGGTGTTGGTAATAGATAATAAACCTTGCACTTAAAGAACTTTAGATGTTAAAGTTACATATATATGCTGTAACATTTGCTTGTGTTGGATTGATGAAAATGTGGAGTTTTTCCCAACAGAGCTGTTGGGGGTGGTGTTTTTAGGGCTTTTTCCCACTGCCATTTCTCTCAGTGCAATATTTTTGTTTGTTTTATATACTTAGCCTGAGAGTGTAACTACTTAATAGAAGTATGTTACTTAAGCAAAATGTTCAGTCCTTCAGTAAACACAGGTACTGTTTTTATGAGAAAGTAAATTAAAATATATTTAGGATCATTTGGAACTAACCTTTTTTTTTGTGTGTGTGTGTGTTTTGTTTTTTTTTCATTTGTCTGTTTGCTTGTTTTTAATATAGGTGCATATGCAGCATAATGTGTTCAATAGAATAGAAATTTGCCTATAAGCCAGATTTCCAAATCTTAGCTGAGTATTTGCACTGGTTTAGTCATCTGGCCTGATGGTATTTTACCTGCTTACCTGCCTTCTAACCTGGTAGTACTAAAAATAGTAATTAAGGTTGGTATCTAAGTGCTGATTGGGGTAGTGTGGCTCAGAAAGCTGAGATCTTTAAATTTTGGGTTTATGGAAGGTGTATTTATATGCTACTATGTATGTATTGCACACATAATAGTTGTTACTTGGATTGATTCCCTCCATGATTTTCTTTAATATCTTCCACTTCTACCTTGCAGATGACTGTGGAGATCATGTTGTCATAATAAATACAAGACATATTGCCTTCTCTGGTAACAAATGGGAACAGAAAGTATATTCTTCACATACTGGGTAAGCTTTATAGTAAATAAAGCTTGTGGTAAATTTTATGTCATATTTTCTTAAAAATTGAAGTATTTTTCAGCATATTGCTTTAAAAGGTAATTCCTGCTTTAACTTTCAGGGTTTTTTTTTTTTTTGCATGTGTTATGATGTTAAAATAGTGTAAACCTTTTTCCTCCTTTCTTTTTATTTTCTTTCTTCTTGTTTTTTTTTTTTTTTTTTTTTTATACCCAGTGTTTGTTGCTAGGGAAATACTTTAACTCAAAAGTAGTCAGAACAATTGAATAAGTTAACAGATTTGGTGAGTGAGGTTGTGTCTTGTGTTAACCCAATGATCTGGACTGTTCTGTTTACTGTGTAATAGAAGATATTTCTATTGGCACTCCACATTACATATATATATATATGTAGTCACCAACTTTTGTTACTTTATCCTGCCACTCTCAAGATGTACTGATGATGTACATTGTTATACACAGTCATGTAAAATACATTATTTTGGCAGACATACCTGGTTTACAGTGGAGAGTGCAATAATCAACTACAGACAGGGTGTCCATGATCAGTTGAGTGCTCTTATTTTATGCAGTGATGCAAATTCATAATAATCTCTGAGTGTCACAATGTATCCAGTTGAGAGATGAATAAATTACACTGAGTAAGCTAATTTTGTAGTGCTAATGGTGCAATCCTGAAATTGCTGAATTGCTGATAAATTCTTGTTCAGAGGTGATGGAAATCATTGTGTGCCTTTTTTGTCTCCATCTCCCCTATGACCTAAAATTTTCTCTAAAAACTTAACATGTATGTACCGAAGTTTTGAATAAGTAAAAAGAACTGTACATTTAAAACTAATACTTAAGTCCATGAAGCTCAGTGGACATGTCTTCATGATGCTGGGTCTGTTTTCATTTCACTTAGGCTGATGCCTAATAATGTAATTCAATCAAAACGAAATGCAACATTACCTGACTTCCATGTGATTTCTTAATGCATGCTATCATTCATTTAAAGCTTATGCAGAGATCTGATTTAGTGCAGCTTCAACATGTCGTATAGCCTTTAGAAAGATGGATCCATTGCAGTAAAATTAAAATTTTATTACTGTAGATATGCCAAGTCTTGCTAAGATTTATTTAGAGTAGCAAGAAAATAATAAATACAGTTCAAAATGGATGTCTCTTATGTCAGCCACAGACTGGTTGTGAGTCTTGATCATCTGGAAATATTTCAGAGTTCTGCATGTCTTATTTCTGTTGTATTCTGTAGCTGTTATGGTATATTTAATAAGCAGTTTTAAAAACATCTGCTTGTGAAGCACAAGGTTTATCATAGTCAAGTGAATAAAAAAGGAAGCACAAAAGGTGTTGAAATTAGATAGTTGACAAGATAAATAAAATACAGGTTTTGGGCTCATGAGAATGACTTCTTTTTTTAAGGGCTTGTAATACCATTACACCATTGTTCAAGATGTAGTGATACATTTGTTAGCATCGTGCTTGAGCATGTACAATTAAGCTTGTGTGTTTTGTTTTTCTAGTTATCCTGGTGGTTTCAAGCAAGTGACAGCAACTCAGCTCCATTTAAAGGATCCAACTGCTGTAAGTGTTTTTCCCTTCTTTGCTTTCATTTGTGAATCTAGTGAGTTAATTCCAGTTAATTAGTTCCCCTAAACAAATAGGATCAATTACCTGCATATTTAAAGTTAAATTAAAAACATTCTATTAGTGGTTCGTAGAAGCTTGGCTGTGACACCATTTTTTTAAACAATGTTTTCAGGGTTAGATTGTAAGTTGTGTATTTTTGTCATTCTTCCATGCCGTCCAAAGGAGCAAATCAAACTTGTTGGCTTCACTAATTTTTCACTTATTTACTTCCTTTTAGTTTCAGGGGTCTGACCTTTCTCATGAGTGAACTGCCTCCAGTTTGAGTGAGCTAAGCTGTCTTTGAGCTTAACGACCCTTCTGCTTTTTTAAGAGTCAGCAAGAATAATGCTAATCTTAAAAAAGTTAGGAAGTGCATATGCCTCTTTTTCCCAGTGAAATTCAATGGTAGGTTTTAAGTGATGATGGTTTTTAAATCTTTTCTGAAATACTGTGTGTTCATGGTCTGCGAAAGAAATGGAAATGTTGATTATGTTGAACATAAGCCTATTTACTGTCTGTGTTAGACTATTGTATATTCTGAAATGCAGTGTTCATCTATTTGTACTGATTAAAAAAATAGGGAGCCGGATACGAACATTTTGACTTACACATTTATGAAGTAACTTCTACTAGAGGTTTGAATAGGCAGCATTGAAGGACTGAATTCTCTAAGTACTAATGTGTCAGAGCATGATATAAGACCCACAGAGATTAATAGACATTTATGTTTGGTTTTGACTTTGAAATGCTTTTGTTTGGGTCACTTTATATAAAAAATATTCAAGTGTTTTTTCCTTTGCCTAGAGACGTCTTGTCTGCTGTAAAATTCACAGGTTTTATCAATTATTTGGAAATCCTGGTTTGTCCCAAGTCTGCCTAATACAAGTGCAAGTACTCAATGAAAAAGTGGTCCACCATGTGAATTTGCTTGGTTTCTGTTTTTACTGTCACAACATCTTTAAATAAAATGAAGCTAAATCCTACATTTCCATATAATGTTCTGTCTAGAAATTTTCAAAACAAATGCTTTTGCAAACAGCCTCTAAGATAGTTGTAATTCCTTTGGGAATTACTGATAATTCCACGTCTAAAATGGATTCTTCAGTTTATTTCATTTGAGCTTCAGGCAGATGCTGAGCACTGGGAGGCAGTGTAACACAACTTGTTAGGGCATGAGACTTGGATGTTCTCTAAATTACCTTCTGGCATTAGTTCTGAAATACCTCTTTTATTGCCAGACTCATAGATGAATTTCTCTGCAAACAGAAGAGGATTAAATACATTGCCAAAAACCAAAGCATGTTGGACAAAGGCTCAGCAAATGGTGACGTGGCTCAAGTCTTGGTCTAATTTAGCAGCAGACGCCATTTTTTTAACACAATGGTGGAAAATCTTCAGCAATTAACTCTGTCATTCTATTGAAGATGAAGCATTCACTTGCCTCTCTCATAAAAATATCTCAGACGTGTTTTTGTCATAATTGGTAGTAGTGGGTGGTAATTTGGCAAGATACATTCTGTATGTGTAGCTGTAATGGGGTTTTATGGCTAGAAACATTGGTTTACTAGTTGAATTATATTGCTGTGAAATGCATCGGGATACAACAAAAATAGAAATTATGATGATGTTTTATTAGCAGGTTTTATTTTTAGAACAAGCTTTTAAAACCTGAAAAAGTAGTACTGTAAAGAGAACAGTATCAGCCTAAGTAACATACACATCTTCAAATCATCATCTAAATGACACATAGGTATTATGGAGACTTTTTTCATCACTTTATTTCACTTCCTTTCTCTTTTAATCACATTAAGTGATTAAAACATTAAGTGACTTCACATTCAGTTCCTCTGAAGCCAGTGGAATTAGGAAGATTGTAGGAAGCAGGCTGTGTCTTCCTGTGGCATCCAAATCTTCATTCCGTAAAGTGTTACTTTCATCCTGGAGGCTGCTGCTGTTTCTCTGCCCTTGGACTTACTGCCTCCTGCTAATTCATCCTGGTAGTGTTTGTTAGGATGAGTCATCATTGCTTTTGGAAATAGTGCTGTTACAGAAATTAAGGCAGTAAATTAATGGAAGAGACTGCTTCCAAGGAAGAGGATGTTGTAAACTTCCATGGTGCTACCATAGAGATTTTGCAATGTATTTGATGATTTTCAGTTTATGTAAGACTTCCTGAGTGTGTGTGTATAGTAGGACTGCAGGAATGCTTAGCACTGTTGTTATTTATATATATATCTCAATTCAAACTTGCAAATCCCCAAGATAAATATTTTTCTGTTAGTTTTGTTTCTAGTATACAGAGTGTTTTAGGGAAACCTGCTTCACAGCTAATGGCTAGTTAAAAAGATTGTAATGAGTAATTTGATGCAAAATGCTATAGTTTATGCTTATATGGGAGGCTGAAAGCCATAAGTATAGTTGTCAGAATTTAGACAATGTTACTGTAGTGTCATCCCTGATCATTTGTAGCTCCTTCCTAAGGTGCCACCAAGGTTAAGTGATGTTCTCACTTCTTGGGGGCTGACCCCATTTTATCTATCTTACTAATTCTGGAGCTTTACATTCCTTGCAGGTGGTAGTTAGTGCTTCAGAGGGTTTGTGCTGAATTTGAATTTACTTGTGCCTTTTTTCTAAAGGCCATAGGATGATTCAGATTGAAGAGAACCTGAGGAAATCTCTATTCCAACTTCCTACTCAAAGTAGTGTCAACTATTAGGTCAGGTAAAGCTGCTGGGGATTTATCCTGACAGGTCTTGAAAACTTCCTATGGCAACTGTTTGTTGAGAGAACAAGAGAAGTCCATGGCTTCTCTTCTTTGTTGAAAGGAATAAAAAACCTCACCTGTCCAATCGTATGTGTCTGATCTCTGATGTATGATTTTGTACCTGAGATTAGAAAAACACTACTTTTTTTTTTCCATTGCTAAGTATCTTTCACGTTAATATGGGGCAGTGAATGCAGAAAGAAATCTGCGTAATTGATGTTTTGTGTAGAACTTAACATTCCTTGTTCATTTTGCCAAGGTTTTCAGCACTTCAGAAAAATTAGCGTTGATGCAAGGGTGAAAATTAGTATGTTAACAAAAAGATAGTGAAAGTACATAGTCCAGCACATTTTTACCTTAAATAGTGATGTGTTCACTTGGGAGAGATGAAGAGGGGAGTGTCTCTGAATCTGTCTAAAATTTCTAGTGTTTTCAGTTGTCTGCTCTTCTTCAAAATAGCAGAGAATAGAACTCATCTAATGAATTTGGCTGGGGTACTTTAAGAAGTGCTATTGAAGAAAAAAAAATCAGCTTGTTCACATTTCCCTGACTTAAATTGAATGTAAATTCTTGGACCACCCATAAGCAAAACTATTAAATGTGTTCTTTAGGTGCACTATGAAACTGTTGCTGTAGTTCAAAACAGCCACTCTGTTCTTCAGGGTAATATAATACTAATATTCTGTATGGCAGCAATAATCTCGTAGGATGTAAGTGGGCAGGCAGCATTAGTTTCCATTGGAGGTTGCTAAAAAAAAAAAATCTGATTGAGCAGTTTGGTGTGATTTCTTTGCCAGGACAATCTTTTGAACATAAAGGAAACAGGCAAAACTTTGGATTTGAGGTGTTAGTGTTTGGAGTGCATAGAGGTTTGGGATTTTCTTGACTTTTTTAAATAAAACTTGCAGAAGTTTTATTTAGCTTGAAAACTGCTGATTGGCATGAGACCAGCACTTTCATAATTAGACTTCTAGGTGCTTGATACAGAAAGACTAAAAGATGTAGTTTTAAATCTTGGATTTGAGAGGGAGCAAAGATTACTTGAAAAAAATTCCTGGAAAAATCTTTTCATTTAAATGCCTGCAAAATAATGTTGTCAGACCTAATCTACAGAAGTAATAGTAATCCTGTGAGGACAAAGTTTGCAATCAATTTTTCTTTTATTTGTAATTTGAAAGGCAAAACTCAGCTTATTTTTTTTTTCTGGCTGCATCAGAAACTTGACTCCAGAAAAGAAAAAGAAGAAATTACATTTCGTTAAGACCAAATGCTCCGTGAGAGGATTGACCTTTGCAGTATTCAGAGGCTGTATTGCCTGTGACAGAGGAATAATGGGCAATAATTTTTCAGAATGAATGTTACCTGCTAGGGAAGATTATTAAGTGGAGCAGGGTAGCTCAATGGAAATGTGCTGCGAGGGAGCCTCCAGGGGTGTCCGGGTTTTGGTTTGTTCAGCTGCTGGCACTGATGTGAAGGGGTTTAAAATGTTCTAATTCTCCTTTTGAATGCCCTTTTGCAACTGCTTGCGCGTATAGACTTGCCATAATATCTGCCTCATAAGGGTCTTTCGAAGAAAAGCTCAGACAGAAAGCACAGTTAAATCTTGCTGTTGCTATTTGAGAACCTATTTTCTTTGCATTAGTAAGGGATAGTGGATAGATTAATATGTTCATGCTAGAAGTCAGTTACTGAAACACTAGAAGTTGTAGCATTTTCTTCTATTACAAGGGAGTAATGTTTTTTAATTAAGTAGAACAAAACTTCAAAGACTGGATTAGTAGGCACACAAGTTAGTTTTGCATGGGGGGAAGACCTTGCTGTCTTGAAATAAATTATCCTGAAACCTCTAGGTGACCTGAGTAAGTCTTAGAGCTGACTTGGTCATTCTCTTCGTAGTACGCAAACATATTACGCTTGTAATAAAAAGTCTTAATCCATTCCTTATTTCTGAGTCAAGTTAATAATTTAAAGAAAACTAATTAAACTTCCACATTTTTGTTAAGTGGAAAGCAGCAGTAGAAAGCCAAATGACATGCATGTGTTTAATTTGTCTGTGACCAAATGATTCTTATGGCAGTATTGAGTACATTCACTCTTGCTTGTACAAGTTGTTACTACTTGTACAGCTGTCAGAGGTAGAAAGTTCTTTGTGTTGTATTTTATAATGTGTGGGTGAAAAGAGCAATATTGTATACAGAACTGAATACCATGGATTGGTAGAAGGAAGATGTGATATCAAACTGTACCTCCAAGTAACTGCTGTATCTCTTGAAATTCTTCTGGGGTTATTTTGGTATGCCTTGTAATTAATCACTTTGTTTTCTCTGGAGCACTGTGTCCTTCCCATGTTCTAGAGTTGCTTCCTGTTGATTATTGGACTTAATTCAGCTGTTAGGGTAGACTTTCTTCTGGAAATTCAGCCAATTATTTTGTGCTTCTCAGTACTAGGAGTGGTATTGCTCTGTTGATTTCCATCTTTAAAGTATGTTTTATCTGGCAAAGAATCTTTCTCAGAACTTGTCTCCATCAGACATAGTCTACAAGTTGCACATGAGCCAAAGCTTGTCACAAAAATTGAAATGTTTAGGACTCACAGTGTTTCAAATAAATGTATTTTAATTTATTTGTACTCATAAAATGTATTAAAGTGTTGTAAGTGACTGAAAGTGCAAGAGTTTTAATAGAGCTGCCTAGGTTCCTTTCCTTCTCATTAGCCCTTTAAATTGGAAATTAAAAGAATAATGTCATATAACTGGGTTAAGAGCATGTCTATGCTGTGAGTGTATAAATTAGCCAAGTTGAAATAAAGCTATTGCAACATTCAAGATGGCAATTGCAATTAGAGCCAATGGGAACTATGTAATTCAAAAAAAAAAAAAAAAAAAAAAAAAACAAAAAAAACGGGGGA